>NC_090648.1:374961350-375278850 GCF_040937935.1 Hyperolius riggenbachi
ATTCAGGGCCCTACCCATTAAAGTAGTTACAAGAGACATTCAGAAACTACAGTCTCACATAACCTCCTTTATATGGGAAAATAGACCACCCAGGATTAAATACCAATATTTGGCTAGGAGCAAACTCCAGGGGGGTTTCGGAGCACCGCAGCTAATGCAATACTATAGAGCCTCCAGATTAGCACAGACTATACAATGGGCAACCCCCTTGGGTAGACTTGGAAGCATCCTTAATTCGCCCCTTTCCAATATCAAGCCTAATATGGACAGACAGGCCGGCTATTCCAACGCTGAAGAAATGGCGCATAATTCAAACCACACTTTCCATCTGGAAAAATATAGCCAAGCCTCTAGGCTCACTCGGGCTCATCTCCCAACTAACCTCATTATTCGGGAACCTAGATTTTACCCCAGGGCTAGACCCACACCCGTGGACAACTTGGGTGAACAAGGGAATAACACGCGTCAAAGACTTATTGATAGACGGGCAAATTCTCTCTTGGGGTGACCTATCTAACAAACATTCCCTCCCCCCAGCAGAAATCTTTCGCTACCTACAATTAAGAGGATTGGTCCTATCCCTCAAAAAGAGACGCCTCAGGCTTGAATTAAGCGAAATTGAAAAAGAATTCATAAGCAAAACAACAACTAGGAAGGGCCTCATATCTGACATGTATACTTTTATATGGTACCAAACACTGGAGGACAACACACCAGCAATGCTTAAATGGCAAGAGAGGCTACATCTCCCTTTAGATGATAATGCCTGGCTCTCAATTTTTGGCAACATGTCCAAATCCTCTATGAACATAATTCTCAAAGAGCGATCATATAAAATACTCTACGACTGGTATCGTACACCTTCCAAATTATTCCAATGGGGCCTGATACCCTCCGAATCATGCTATAGAGGCTGCGGCCGAAAAGCTGACCAGGTGCATTGCTTGTGGGAGTGCCCTTTAGTAAACTCATTCTGGCTTATGTGCTTCCAATTAATCTCGGAGATACTCGGGAGTGAGGTCCAGTCAGACCCTTGGGTGGCTCTCTTTCACAGATACATCCCCAGATTCTCTAAAAATATAAATGCGTTCATTTCTCAGGTCTGTAATGCAGCCCTCGCTCTACTGGCTAAAACTTGAAAAAGCCTACCCCCTTCTAAAGAATCCTTAATTCTTAAAATCAAGGACATATACTCGCTAGAACATATCACATCATCTCTGACCACTAAGCCAGACCAATTCCTGGGCACATGGAGCCGGTGGTCGGACTGGACATCCTCTCGAGCGAATGGCAGGGGAAGTAATACCCAAGTAGTATAGAGGAGGCTATGTGGCAAGCGCCTCTGACCCATATGCCCAGGGGAATCCTCGGACCCTGAATTAGCACGTTGACATGGGCAATCAATGCACAATGGACACTTTCCTTTTTGTTAATTCTTGTTAATTTTTGTTTATCTTTTATTTTAGTTTCAGTTAGTTATTTTTGATTAACGACCAGGTCTTACCTCAGCTCAGCACTGAACTACGTAACAGCCTAATCAACATAACGAAAGATGTTTCTTTGAAGCTTCTCTCTTTAATGGCGATATCATATTGTTAAGACTACCTTTTGTAACTGCTAACTACTGCTTTAGTGGATTAGACTGTATATATTTGTCAAACTTACTCTTCACTGAACTGTAAACTTGATCTGCTCTTATTCTTCAATAAAAATTAAAGTTTAAAAAAAAAAAAATCCATCTTACCGCTTCCACTAAACTGCTGGCGCTGCCGTGGTGCCGCGTCTGCTCCCGCACATGGCACGGGACTGTAAGGGAAACGGGGCGCTCTCGGCCCAAGCTGCAGTCGCTGCAGTGCATGGAAGGGAAGCTGCTATGTAAGTTTTCTTTGGACCCCAAGTCCCCGTGTAGCCTCAGCTTAGGCACAGTCTGCTGCGCCCACCCATGTGAACAGGGCGTGGCAGGCGGCGTTGAGCTGAGCCGGGAGAAAGCTGTCGGCGAGTGACTTCTTCGTAGCAGTGGACTGAGGCCGGCAACCGCTAATGCCTGTATAATAGAAAGAAAAAAAGGGGCACAGGTTACTTGATGTAATATTAAAGTGAACCTCCAAGCTAAATATCTACTCAGCAGCACTGAAAAGGCTTGGTGTTTCTTTTACAGTTTCACAGCATCAGAACTTTGTTTTTCTTACCCCAGCCTCGATTTTACCAGCATAGAATAAAACTGCCTGGGCATTTTTCCCCTGATGCTGTGCAAAGCATGATGGGATTTCTGATGTTGTTATTCTCCTTCTGCTGTTGTGGCACAATTTTTTTTTTCTGAGATTTGAAGCCTAGCATGCGCAGCTGGGAGGGGTGATCAGTAGAGATGGCCCGAACGGTTCACCAGCAAACGGTTCCCGGCGAACTTCCGGGGGTAATTCATACTGTGTGTGTGCCACTGCCAGGCCCAGCACATTCAGTGACTACCTGAGTGTGTGATAGGTGCACATTGTAATACCCAGTACTGCATATACATACCTACCTGTTGTTCACAGTGCACCCACCTACCTACGTGAGCTGAGCGCACGCAGTGTCACTGTGCCTGTCCGCTACCTGTCGGAGACAAGTGCACATTGTAATACCCATTACTGCATATACCTACCTACCTGTTGTTCACAGTGCACCCACTTACCTACGTGAGTTGAGCGCACGCAGTGTCACTGTGCCTGTCCGCTACCTGTCTGTGTGTGACAGGTGCACATTGTAATACCCATCACTGCATATACCTATCTACCTGTTGTTCACAGTGCACCCACCTACCTACGTGAGTTGAGCGTCACTGTGCCTGTCCGCTACCTGTCTGTGTGTGACAGGTGCACATTGTAATACCCATCACTGCATATACCTACCTGTTGTGTTCAGTGCACCCACCTCATCACTGCATATACCTACCTGTTGCGTTCCGTGCACCCACCTACCTACGTGATTGCACACAGTGTGATATACCACTCCGTGCACACCTGTTAACTGCACCTGTGTGACTGCACATTGTATTAGTCAAGTCAGTGCATACCTTTCACTTCATTTCCCCCCCCTCCCCCCCCCCCCCCCGATATGGACACAACGGACAAAACGGGCAGACCTAGAGGAAGGCCACCCGGCAGGTCTGTGCGGGGTCATGTTGATGTGATTTTGTGCGGCCCTGGCCCAAAGTATAGTGCTCAGAAGAAGGCACGTCCCATCAACTCCCAAGATTGTTGGACGTGGTTGACTATTTAACACAGAACACCTCATCTTCCGCAGCCACCAGCGCTACTACAAGCACCACATCTGTTGCATTTGACACTTCGCAGGAGTTCATTGGTGGGGAATTAACTCATTCACAGCCATTATTGTTACAACCAGATGAAGGTGCTAAGCAAGTTACACCACCTCATATGTCTGAGTTAGGCGACGACACTATGGACGTAACGTGTGAGGAGGAGGATGATGAAGTACCTGCTGTTGGTGCAGTTTTGGAGGTGTCTGAGGTAAGCGAAGCTGGGCAGGATGATTATCATGACTATGATGATACGGATCCCACATGGGTTCCTAATAGACAAGATGACCAAGGGGACAGTTCAGAGGGGGAGTCAGAGAGGAGTAGGAGGAGACGAGTTCCTGAAAGAAGCAGAGGGAGCTCGTCGTCAGAAACAGCTGGTGGCAGTGTCCAGTGCCATGTATCGCCACCTATGTACAGCCAGCCAACATGCCCTTCAACATCAGCTGCTGATGCCACCATAGTGCCATCACCCCAGGGTGGCTCAGCGGTTTGGAAATTTTTTACTGTGTCTGCCTCAGATCGGAGCAATGCCATCTGTTCTCTCTGCCTCCAAAAATTAAGTCGTGGAAAGGCCAACACTCACGTAGGAACAAGTGCCTTACGAAGGCACATGGAGAAAAGGCACAAACTGCAATGGGAAGAGCACCTGAGCAAAAGCAGCACACAAAAGAAAAGCCACCCTCCTTCTCCTCTTCCTCCTTCAGGTGCAGCATCTTCAACCGCTTTCTCCCTTGCACCTTCACAGCCACCCTCCTCCACTCCGCCTCTGACCTTGAGCGGTTCCTGCTCCTCTGCCCACAGCAGCAGTCAGGTGTCCGTGAAGGAAATCTTTGAGCGGAAGAAGCCAATTTCTGCCAGTCACCCCCTTGCCCGGAGTCTGACAGCTAGGGTGGCGGAACTGTTAGCTCGCCAGCTGTTACCATACAAGCTGGTGGACTCTGAGGCCTTCCGTAAATTTGTGGCCATTGGGACACCACAGTGGAAGATACCAGGCCGCAATTATTTTTCTAAAAAGGCGATACCCAAACTGTATCGTGAAGTTGAGAGGCAAGTGGTGTCATCTCTGGCACACAGCGTTGGGTCAAGGGTCCACATGACCACGGATGCCTGGTCTGCCAAGCACGGTCAGGGCATGTACATAACTTAAACAGCCCATTGGGTCAACCTGATGACCGATGGCAAGCAGGGAGTACGTGGCTGTGCAGCGGACCAACATGTGACACCTCCACGGCTTGCAGGCAAGCCTCCTGCCACCTCCTCTCCTCCTGCTACATCCTCTTCGCTGTCGTCGTCCTCCTCCTCCTCCTTGGCTGAGTGGCAGTTCAACTCTACTGGTGCTGCAATCTCCTCTCCAGCTACACAGCTCCATCTCCCCAGGGCCTATGCTCATGCCAGGTACGACGGTGTCACGCCATCTTAGACATGTCTTGCCTCAAAGCGGAGAGTCACACTGGAGCAGCTCTCCTGGCTGTTCTTAACAAACAGGTGGATCAGTGGCTGACCCCGCACCAGCTGGAGATCGGCAACGTGGTGTGTGACAGCGGCAGCAATCTCCTTTCCGCTTTGAATTTGGGAAAGCTGACACATGTACCCTGCATGGCACATGTGCTGAATCTAGTCATTCAAAGAATTGTGTTAAAGTACCCAGGCTTAGAGGACGTCCTGAAGCAGGACAGGAAGTTGTGTGGGCATTTAGGGCGGTCTTACACGGCCATGGCACGCTTTACGGACATTCAGCGGAGAAACAACTTGGCAGTGAGACGCTTGATATGTGATAGCCCGACTCGCTGGAATTCGACCCTGATCATGTTCTCTCGCCTGCTAGAACAGGAGAAAGCCGTCACCCAGTACCTGTACTATTACAGTAAAAGGACACAATCTGGGGAGATGGGGATGTTCTGGCCCAACAACTGGACAATGATGCGAAATGCATGCAGGCTCATGCGGCCGTTTGAGGAAGTGACCAACCTGGTGAGTCGCAGTGAAGGCACCATCAGCGACTTGATTCCGTACGCTTACTTTCTGGAGTGTGCCGTGCGTAAAGTGGTGGATCAAGCTCTGGACGAGCATGAAGAGGAACAGTTACAGCAGGAACAGTTGTGGGAGCAATTTACATCAGAATCAGATGTTTCCTCAACACCTGCGGCAGCACAGAGGGGGGAGGAGGAGGAAAAGTCGTGTGGGGAAGAGGAGTCAGACTCGGATGATGAGGAAGGTGTTTCTTTGGAGGAGGAGGAGACGGCGGCAGAAGAACAACCGCAGCAAGCGTCGCAGGGGATTGTGCTGCTCGAAGTTCCCGTGGTATTGTTCATGGCTGGGGGGAGGAGGAGGACTTACCTGACGTTACTGAGGAAGAGCAAGAGGAGATGGATAGTACGTCTGCATCCAACTTTGTGCAGATGGCGTCTTTCATGCCGTCCAGCCTGTTGAGGGACCCCCGTATAAAAAAAACTCAAGGGGAATGAGCTGTACTGGGTGGCCACTCTACTAGACCCTCTGTATATGCACAAAGTGCCGGACATGTTACCAACTCACCAGAAGGCAGAGAGGATGCAGCACATTCAGAACAAGCTGGCAACTATGCTTTAAAATGCGTTTAAGGGTGATGTCAAAGCACAACGCAATAAAGGTGCCACTGCCAGTAATCCTCCTCCTCCCATGTCCACGCAGGCAAGGACAGGACGCTCCAGCGATCTCATGGTGATGTCGGACATGCGGACATTCTTTAGTCCAACGCCTCGCCTTAGCGCTTCCGAATCCACCCTCCACCAATGCCTGGATCGGCAGGTAGCCGACTACCTGGCCTTAAGTGTGGATGTAGACACTGTGAGCAGCGATGAACCCTTGGACTACTGGGCGCGCAGGCTTGACCTGTGGCCAGAGCTGTCCCAATTTGCCATCCAACTTCTGTCTTGCCATGCCTCAAGCGTCCTGTCAGAAAGGACCTTCAGCGCAGCTGGAGACATTGTCACTGAGAATAGAAGTCGCCTAAGTCATAAAAGTGGTCAGTACCTCACCTTTATCAAAATGAATGAGGCATGGATCCCGGAGGGCTACTGCCCGCCCGAAGACTAAGTCAGTCCTAACACACAGCATCTCTGCCTGCACGCCGTGTGACTGGCTGCCTGCCCCAAGACTAAGTCGCTCACCACACAGCATCTCTGCCTGCAGGCCGCTTGCCTTCTCCACCACCACCAACAGGGTCCAGGACTCCAGGCGGATTCCGCTATAATAATTTTTCTGGTGCGTGTACATGCCTCCATAATTTTTCTGCCTGCAGTGCAGCTGCAACAACAAAACAAAAGGCATGTACATGCGCCCATTTCCCTTCGTGATCATTACCTTGCCGCAGTGAAGGGGCTTGCGTATCACAATGAAGCAATGACCGCCGGCTATATGAGTGTCTCAGGGGGTTGCACACCAAAGATAATAAGGTTGCTGCTTCTTTGTGGACAGACCAAATTTGATCAGCTGGACAGTCACTGTTGTTCTATCATTGAGCTACCACAGCCCGGCACCATATGGGCTTGAAAACCGCCACGGCCTGCACTCTGGCCATGGTGCGCACCAGTCCAGCATGGCCGTCACTACACTAAGCTGTTTGTGGTGCGTTACACAATGAGTTTGGTGTGTCAGTGTGAAGCAGTACTCTAATTACACTCCCTGATTGATGTATACACATGCAAGATGATTTAAAGCACTTTAGACCTGCAATTTAGCATTCAATGTGATTTCTGCCCTTAAAACGCTGCTTTGCGTCCAATCCGGATTTTTCCCGGGGACTTTTGGCGTGTATCCCACTCCACCATGCCCCCCTCCAGGTGTTAGACCCTTTAAAACATCTTTTCTATCACTTTTGTGGCCAGCATAAATTTTTCTAGTTTTCAAAGTTCGCCTCCCCATTGAAGTCTATTGCGGTTCGCAAAAGTACGCATGAACCAAAGTTTCGCAAACCCGGTTCGCGAACCTAAAATCGGAGGTTCGGGTCATCTCTAGCGATCAGGACACAGGACAGTTGGAACTGTGTCTCTTACTCCCTGTCACCTCCTTTTAACCAAGAAGATGGCTGCCCCTATGAAAAAAGATGGCTGCCCCCCGAATTACTCATAATGCTGATTCTAAAACTAAATACGTGCAAGACTGGGAAACAGATTTCCAAATTACAATGGAACCCCAAGAGTGGACTAAAATTTGGGAAAATTTACAAACAGCTACAAAAACACAAGTAAGCAAATATACTGTTATGAAAGTTGCTACTAGATGGTACAGAACTCCACTTAGACTTCATAAAATTTGCCCCTCTATCTCTCCCAGTTGCTTCCATGGCTGTCAGGTAGAAGGCTCTATGTTACATATATTCTGGAGCTGTCCTATTATTATAAAGGTATGGGATAAATTTAAGATGGGTTTCCAATCTCTTTTGAACAAGGATATTAGCTTGACAGCACAACACTTTTAGCCCCCAACCTGAAAATTCCACGTAAATGGAAAAGAGTTTACCATGTTTTTATATGTTCTATATTATGGATGATTGCTAAAAACTGGAAAAAATCGGAGACTCCTTTCAATAATGTCCTAGCTAGAGTTGAGGATATACGTACCATGGATCTTATGCATCACTCTTTGCATAATACTTTGCCTAAATTCCATTCTGACTGGGATGACTGGTCTGTTGTTCGAATGTACAATGATATATAATAAATTAGTCTTAAAATTTTTCAATGCTGAGGACGTACCCATTTCTTTTGTTTTCTTCTTTTTTTTTATATACCTTGATTAGTATCTGAAGTTTATACCTAACAATCCTTATCAGTAATTCTCTGAATTATGTACAACTTTGATCTGTATAATGACAGTTTTTTATACCTCTCCATGTATAATGGCTGTACTGTTACTGATTTTTCTTGCTATCTTAATAAAAACCTTTGTAAAAGAAAAATTTGCCTGTTCTTTTAAAACAGGGTGGGTAAGAGATTATATTACCTATCTATTTTAATTAACATAACTAATGTAACTTAATGACAGTGTGTTTGTTTAGGCTGAAGTTCCCCTTTAACTACCTGCAGACAGAGCGAGTATGAATCTACGTCGGGCAGGGGGCGCTGCGGTTCTGACTGGACGTAAACTCTACGTCCCATTCACCGCGCGCCCCCGCCCGTCCCCGCTGCTGTGTCCGCTCTGCCCCCGCCGCAATGTGCTGCCCTGCTGCCTCTATGACGGCAGAGCACTGTGAGCCGGGCAGGAGCCGTTTTCATTGGCTCCTGACCCTGTCATTCATGTAAGCCGTTCCCATTGGCTTACATGGAGTGACAGGGTCAGGAGCCAATTAAAGCGGATCCTGACCGGCGCACAGCGCTCTGCCGTCATAGCGACGGCAGAGAGAGCAGCCTGTGGCAGGGACAGAGCGGCGTGTCCGGCGGGATCGACGAATTATTGCGGCGATTCGTCGGGAAGCGGCGGTTTGCTGGACCAGCACCCTCTAGTCCTTAAGGGGGCAGAGGGTGCTGGTCCCGAAGGGGTTAAACAGCTAAAAAAAAAAAAAAAAACCTATACAGGCACAAAATCTAACAGAATAGTGGCATACTGTAATGTGGTTATATGGATATAGTTTCTTAAAGATGTAAGTTCCTCAACACCCTGTACAAGTTTGCAATTGGTGCAAGTGACAGTAATGTTCACTTGAAGAGCTGCTCATACCCCTCAGCACCTGCTGAAGAAAACACTCAACACCCACAATTTAGCAGTCTTCATAATGTTGTCTATGATCAGTAGGTGCTTCTTAAAATAAATACAGCCATCTCACGAGACCGCTGACCTTTTTGGCCCAGTTACAGTTGAAACTACAACTTCTAGAAATGACATCACTTCCTGAGTTGAAAATAAATAGTGGAGAGACATATGAATAGAAAGTTCTACATGCAAAATCTCAATTAACACAGGAAGTGAAAGTAGCATTAATAAATAAATCATTAGCATCTGATCAGTTAGCTAACAACTATAATAAGGTATGCGTACACACCAGATTTTAATTAACTTTTGCTGCTTTGGCATCTTTCCCTTTATAGTCAAAACATTACATGCTTGGAATTAAAGTCTCAGTAATGCTGGGAATACACAATGAGATTTTTCAGTCGATTTACTGTCAGATCTTATTTCCAATCAATTTTCTTATCTTTTATCAATTTCCCTTCACTTCTATGAGAAATCGATCAGAAAAATGATCGAAAGTAAGATCAGACATGTCGGAAATTATCTATCGAACCATCTATCTGCTGAAAAAATGTATGATGTATTCCCAGCATAAGAGTCCACTGTTACATGAAGTCTTGCATGAAGTAAAGAGGGGTGTGGACAGGTTGGCTGTTACTGTACATACTATGAACCTAAAATTGTTCCAGTAGTAAAATTGTTGCACCAAGGAGCTTCTCTTTTATTACATCTGCCAGTAGAGGGAGAATGCTGGGCACTAGATCTGACACCCGTTTTGCGAACAACTTCCGCATTGTCACTCTGCAAAGAGCCAAATCAGAAGGTGTCTGCCAATCGGCTGTCAGGCCACTGTTTGTACCATCACTGCTGTCCTATGGTCTATTGATGTGCCATAAATCCTTGATAAATAAAGCCTGAAGATTTTACCAAGTGCCCAGCATTCTTCCTCCACCATTGGTTGTACCTCACTGCGAGCACAGGTACACAGAGCTTACTACTGGATGCACTGTCTAGTGCCAGCATCTTGACTCTCCCAATTGACTTTTTTTACAACTGCCTGAATTTTCTCACAGGAGATAATTTCATGACAGCAAAATACACTCACCTAAAGGATTATTAGGAACACCATACTAATACGGTGTTTGACTCCCTTTCGCCTTCAGAACTGCCTTAATTCTACATGGCATTGATTCAACAAGGTGCTGAAAGCATTCTTTAGAAATGTTGGCCCATATCGATAGGATAGCATCTTGCAGTTGATGGAGATTTGTGGGATGCACATCCAGGGCACGAAGCTCCCGTTCCATCACATCCCAAAGATGCTCTATTGGGTTGAGATCTAGTGACTGTGGGGGCCATTTTAGTACAATGCACTCATTGTCATGTCCAAGAAACCAATTTGAAATGATTCGAGCTTTGTGACATGGTGCACTATCCAGCTGGAAGTAGCTATCAGAGGATGGGTACATGGTGGTCATGAAGGGATGGACATGGTCAGAAACAATGCTCAGGTAGCCCGTGGCATTAAAACGATGCCCAATTGGCACTGAGGGGCCTAAAGTGTGCCAAGAAAACATCCCCCACACCATTATACCACCACCACCAGCCTGCAAAGTGGTAACAAGGCATGATGAATCCATGTTCTCATTCTGTTCACGCCAAATTCTGACTCTATCGAGACTCATCAGACCAGGCAACACTTTTCCAGTCTTTAACTGTCCAATTTTGGTGAGCTCGTGCAAATTGTAGCCTCTTTTTCCTATTTGTGGTGGAGATGAGTGGTACCGGTGGGGTCTTCTGCTGTTGTAGCCCATCCGCCTCAAGGTTGTGAGTGTTGTGGCTTCACAAATGCTTTGCTGCATACCTCGGTTGTAACGAGTGGTTATTTCAGCCAACGTTGCTCTTCAATCAGCTTGAATCAGTCCGGCCACAGGACTGCCGCCTACTGGATATTTTTCCCTTTTCACACCATTCTTTGTAAACCCTAGAAATGGTGGCGAGTTAAAATCCAAGTAGCTGAGCAGATTGTGAAATACTCAGACCAGCCCGTCTGGCACCAACAACCATGCCGCGGTCAAAATTGCTTAAAGCGGTATTGTCACCATAAAAATCAAATTTCAATAGCAACTGGTCTGAGTGTATTAAGTGATAAAGATGCTAATCCTGCATTTAAAACTTGCAAAACTTTTTCTGCTGTTATGGTTTGGAGTTATCACATACTTTAGGAGCACTGGCCCTAGTGCCAAACAGTGCCAAAAAGTTGAATGCTGGGAGTTCTTTTTATCTACAATATATTCATCCTCTTCCATTTATTTCCCTGCCTAGCTGATCACTTGTGTTTACAAGCAAGGCTGAGGTGACTCAGTGATTGGATGTGTAAATAAAAAAAAGACTCTGGGAGGAGGACAGCTAATGCATACACAATGAGCAAGAGAAGGGAGGGGGAAAACAAGAGTCAGGAATGATATGATGTCAGCATTAGCTTGGCAAAATGGCCACTGCCTAGAATAGGATTTTCCGCTTTTCCTTTGTAAAATTCACAGGAATCATTACGTGGATAGCACAATACATCTGTTATGTAAGTAGAAGTAGTATTTGTCTACTCATATATGTGTTTTTTATTTCTAGGTTAGCATGGGTGTCGCTTGTTCTTTAAAGAGACTCCGTAAAAAAAATTGCATCCTGTTTTTTATCATCCTACAAGTTCCAAAAGCTATTCTAATGTATTCTGGCTTACTGCAGCACATTCTACTATCACCATCTCTGTAATAAATCAACTTATCTCTCTCTTGTCAGACTTGTCAGCCTGTGTCTGGAAGGCTGCCAAGTTCTTCAGTGTTGTGGTTCTGTGATGCATCTCCCCCCTCCAGGCCCCTCTCTACACACTGCCTGTGTGTTATTTAGATTAGAGCAGCTTCTCTTTGCTCTCTTATATTTTACCAGCTGGATAAATCCTCTTCTGAGCTGGCTGGGCTTTCACATACTGAGGAATTACATACAGGCAGAGCTGTCTGCACTCTGCAGGAAGAAACAGCCTGACACTTCAGAGGAAGGCTGTATACAGCCTGCTTGTGTATGAATATATTTTCTATGTGTGGACATACTGTACATCAACCTACTTCCTGTTTTGGTGGCCATTTTGTTTGTTTATAAACAAACTTTTTAAAACTGTTTTTAACTACTTTTAATGTGGCGAGGAGCGGCGAAATTATGACAGAGGGTAATAGGAGATGTCCCCTAACGCACTGGTATGTTTACTTTTGTGCGATTTTAACAATACAGATTCTCTTTAAATCCCCTTTCTTTCCTATTCTGACATTCAATTTGAATTTCAGGAGATTGTCTTTACCAGGACCACACCCCTACATACATTGAAGCAACTGCCATGTGATTGGTTGATTAGATAATTGAATTAATGAGAAATTAGTGTTCCTAATAATCCTTTAGGTGAGTGTATTTGTATGCCCCTAGCAAGCAAGAAAATACTCATTATTGTTCTGTACTACTGTACTGTACTGCTGTTCTGTGATTTTTCTGGAGTGTGACCATTTTCCAAGAGCTTTTGACATTTTAGAGGCTCAAGTGGAAATAAGCAATTCCTCCACCTGTTGGTTGCCTCATCAGGTGACTCATACATACTACAAATAACACATTTTAAAAAATAATTCAGTGGTCGAATAAATAAAAACAAAAAGAAACTTGCCACGTGCTTAGCCCCAGCAGTTATACTAGTACTGCAATATCAGAAGGACTTACCTGATGGTGCACCAGGTGAAGTTGCGGTAAGACGGCTTTGGGTGATGTGTCCCCACCTTGATTTCGGTACCTCCTCAGACATTCCAAATGGAATGAGGCCCTCCTGCCTGTAAGAAAAGCAAAAGACAAGGCAAAACTCATCAGCAGGAATAATATTCACTGTTTCCAGCTCTTTGGCAACCCCCCCCCAATTTAGAATAAGTCCTAAAATGTACATAGAGCATTAGCAGTTACCTAATGAGGCTGAGCGTAGGAAGCTTCTCTTGGGAGATGGGCACAGACCTTTCTCAGTTTCCTCATGCGATGGGGTCAGCTGCCGACTCTCCTCATCTCGATCTGAGAACCTGGAGGAGGAAAAGCTTGTGAGATGTACCAAAGACCAGAAACACAGATCTGACTTAAGGTGGCCACACACCATACCATTTTTTAAATATCTGGTCAATTCAAGAATTGCAATCAATGTTTTTGACTGATTGTAAGATTTAAAAAATCTGACCAATGTACCACACACATATGTTCAATTTTCCCCTAATTATGATAAAAATGATTGGAAACTGAGAAAATTGCTAGGATGTGTATATTAATAAACTTACAATCTAGCACAACACCATACAATCTTTAGAAAAATTGAAGAAACATTTCCAGCATTCCGGATCAATAAAAAAAAAACGGGAAGTCCAATCGGATTTTGTAAAGTGTCACAGCTAGCACAAGCCAGTGTGAGGCCCTCATTATTTTGTTGACATCAGTAAGGGCCCTTTTCCACCAGCGCGTTTGCGCTGGCTGAATCGCAAAAACGCAAACCGCTAGCGATTTTACATTCGCTACGGTTTGCTTTTTAACATAGGAATCGCGGTAGGTCATTTCCACTACCGCAATTCGTTTTTGTCGGGAACGCGAACGCGCGGCGGAGCGATATTTGCCGCGATTTTGCTATGCAGTGCATAGCATAGCAAAATCGCGGCCGCGAACGTCGGGGAATCGCCGCTAATTGCGATTCAGCAATCGCTAGCGTTCAGCGTGAACGCTAGCGATTGCTAGTGGAAAAGGGCCCTAGACCTGGTGGAGCTCCATCCAACTCAATTGTGTTTGTACTCAGTCAACTTTTACTACCTGTGCTTCAGCAGCAGTACTGTGAATGCATACAGACTGACGCTAAAGCCCCGTCTACACGGGGAGATGTTGGGGAGATGTTGTGGCGATCGGCGGCCTGTTGCGCGTCCCCGCGCGTGCCCGCCGCGTCCCCGCTCGCCGCGCGTGCGCCGCATTCGATTCCCCGCTCGTGCCCGCTCGTCCCCGCCGGCGCCGCTTATCTCCCGCACAATTCCCTGCCATTGTCCCCTCGCGGGGATCGAGCAGGGAATCGGCGGTGCGGAGATCCGTCCTGTTGGATCTTATCAATCGAGCCGCATCAGCAGCTCGATTGATAAGGAGCATCGCGGCCGCATCTACTCGTGTAGATGCGGCTTAAAATGTCTTACTGACAAACACCAGGGAGTTGATTCATTAACCATTGGTAATATTACCGTGGACGCACAGCACACTGCAATATTACTGTTACTTTTGTGCGTAAGTACCGCGAGATACGGTAGTAGCACGACCCGCGTTACTCTGGTAGCGTGTACATTACTGTAGTAGAGGTCATGCTGGAGTACCATGGGTCATGCTACTAGTGTATCTCGTGGTACTTATGCACGGATCTAATGGTAAAATTGCCATGCGCTGTTTGTGCACAGTAATATTACAGAAGCTTAAGGAATCATCTCCATTGTTTGTTAGAAAGGGGAGTGAGATCTTGCATTTTGTGAAGGGCATAATTGCCAGAGTTATTTACAGCTATTTGCAGGCTTGTCAGTAAAGATGGGTTATTTGATGCAAATCCTCCTCAAGTAGAGTTCATGGAGAAGCATGTGGCTGATATTAAGTCCTTGAAGGGCCACTACCAATCTTGTTAACATGTCTCACTTCAGTTTCCTGTTATCATAAGACATACCTGAGACATAACAGTGACTAGCCAATCAGACACTTATTGCTCACCTGATCACATGCTTTTCCATCAATTCTCCTCAAGGAGGATTTTTGTACAACAAATAGTTTATCTGCCGACTGCCGGTCATGTGTTCACGGTTTCAGATTTCTGCTAGTGGTCGTAAGCAGCCATGTAGTTATCTATAGATATTTATGGAACCCCCCTCACAGACACAACGTTCCATAGAGCACTCACTGACCCCGGAGCACAATGAACACTACAGGAAATTATGTCAAATAACGCACATAGAGGGCTACAATGACTTATAACAAAGTACACAAACACATCATATAAAGAGAGTGGTGAACCTAGGGAGTTGTTGGGTGTGTACAAAGTTTTGGAAGTGCACCAGGTGACGTCAGTAAGACGGCTTTGGGTGTGCTTTTGGCACCAGAGAGATACGTAGAGTGCACTTCCTCCACTCGCAGATTGGCCGCGACTGGAGGAAGTTACGGGACCCAGTACCGGAGCTGTAGGCAGCAGAGGACGGTGCTGTGGGAGTGATCGGTGTGCAAGGGGCTGGAGGAAGCCCCAGGTATGTATAAAATGTTTTTTTTTTCATCTCTGGTTTCCTTTAAACAGAAATAAAAACATTGTTTCTGCAGGCTTGGACTTTAACTTGGAAATACTGAAATCTGATGGTTTTGACACTTCCTTGTGTCACCAGAAAGAGGATCCATAATGAGCAGCGCATAGCAGAACATGACTCTGGTCAAAGAGAGATCTATTGCTGCTAGTGTACTGTACACAGATTTCCAATAGATTTCAGCAAGAAATTTGTGCAGCCACCTCCGCCTGCTGGGGCCCTAGGTTTCCCCCTGGTAATGTGTTTCCCTTGTGTTTCCCATACCAAGAGTGTCTATACCCCTTGAACGAGTGGCATATGCGTGACCATGTACATGCTTTCAGGTCATGGGGTACAGGTACAGGCACCTGGCAGTGATGGAGAGAAGACACAAGATACAGGAGGAGTGTGCCAGCGCACAGGTAAATGTGAACTCCACTACAATACTCACTACATGGGTTCAAGGGGCACACTTTTCACACAGCAGGAGACCGGCCGGGGTCAGTCGGTTGTCCGGAATTTAAACGCTGCTACCGCCGCGCACATGACCATCCCCTTTTGAGTTTTATCTTTCGAGCATGTTCGATCAATGCTTTTAATTGATTTCAGACAGAGATCTATCACAAGTATGATTGGGTAGCTACGTTGTGACATCGGTAAATTTAAACAGTATGGCTGAATCTGGCAGATAATGTCGCAAATCAAAAAATGTATGGGCACCTTTAAACTTACAAAAAAGCAAAAGTTAGACAGGAGTGAACAGAAACAGTACACTCCAACACAGCCGTTTTCTGAACTGTACTAAGATTGTGCTTCTATTATTTTGGAATACCTAAAATTCCATCCACTGTCTTGAAGTGATGCATCATGGGTATTGATTTTCTCCCATTGAGGGTTTGAAATATCTGAATAACTGCTCTGCTCTGGCAAAATTGTACTTTTGGTTAGCCTAAAGGTGGCCACACAACATACAATTTTTTAAATATCTGCTCAATTTAAGAATTGCAATCAATTTTTTCTGGCTGATTGTAACATTTCAAAAATCTGACCAATGTACCACACACCTATGTTTAATTTTTCCCCAATTATGATAAAAATGATTGGAAACTCTGACAGAATTGCTAGGGTGTGTATAGTAATAAATTGACAATTCAACACACACCATACAATCTTTAGAAAGATTGAAGAAAAATATCTGGCATTCCGGATAGATTAAAATCGAAGAAAACGGGAAATCTGATTTGATTTTCCAGTTGAATGAAAAAAAAGCTTTCGATTTTTTCGGGAGATCCGATCGTTTTTATCGAATTATCGTAAAATCGGATCATTTTATTGTATCGTGTGTGGCCACCTTGGCCACACACGATACAATAAAATTATCCCATTTTACGCCAATTCGATAAAAACGATCGGATATCCCAAAAAATCTAATGCTTTTTTTTTCATTCAACTGAAAAATCCGATCGGATTTCCCGTTTTCTTCGATTTTAATCGGTCCGGAATGCCAGATATTTTTCTTTAAACTTTCTAAAGATTGTATGGTGTGTGTTGGATTGTCAATTTATTAATATGCACACCCTAGCAATTTTGTCAGAGTTTCCAATCATTTTTATCATAATTAGGGAAAAATTGAACATATGTGTGTGGTACATTGGTCATATTTTTGAAATGTTACAATCAGTCAGAAAAAGTTTACAATTCTTAAATTGAACAGATATTTAAAAAATTGTGTGGTGTGTGGCCACCTTAAAGAATCACTGCAGATAACTCCTCTGTGTTTAGTATATTTTGAGTGGTTGTAAGCTCACATGTCAGAGAAGAGGAGGCTGGGCTCACTGTTGTACTCCACCTCCTCGCTGGCATCATACGTCTCGTCCTGAGACGCCTCCTCCCGGCATATGATTGGTAGTCGGCTATCCCGGGACACTGAACTGTGGAGGGGAAAGTAGGTGTTACTGGAGGCACAGAGGGCTCCTGTTTTTATACCAGCTCTTTCAAGTATTCAAAGTGCTAGAAACAAAAAATTATGTTTCAGTGAGGCTGCATTTCCACTTGTGCGGTGCGGAGTCGCCGGGAAATCACCGCAGATGAAATCGCATGCGGGTGCGATTTTGCATGCTTTTTTTCCCGCGATTTCGCATGCGATTTCGCATAGGGTAGTAGGTGGGCGATTTTAACCATGTCACTGCCTTTGTAAATTAACATTACCTCCTATGCGAAATCGCATGCGAAATCGCGGGGGAAAACGCATGCCAAAACCGCATGCGATTTCCCTATTAGATACATTGTATGCGATTCGCTTAGCGGTGTGCGGGGAGCGAATTCTGACGGCTCTGCCGTGCAGATTTTCCCCGCACACAAAAACGCTACGCACAACGCACAAGTGGAAACAGGCCCATCCACTTGTATTGGCTGTGTGAATCCGCATGTGGACTCGCTATAGTGGAAATGAGCCCTTACAGGTGGGTTTGCAATACCCACTGACTTATTCTCTTTTGAGTTCTCCAACAGTAAGTTCTCTCAGCTCTGATCCTTTACATCTTTTATCATTCTGTGTTCCCTGTCCTCCCAATGCATACTCCATAATATCAAATAAAGAATTGAGCAGGGGAGGAGGGGAGCCCTAATAATGGTGTGCAGAGCTGAGATCACAGGAGTCCTTGAAAAAAAGAAGAAATCAGTAGGTAGTTTGACCAAACACTGAAATATCAGCTCTAGATGGAGGGACCATAAAGCCTCAGTTCAGAGAAAGGTTCCTCAACTGTATTTAATAGTAAATGCATTTAATAAATACTGTATAATGCATACATATATATTTTTTTTACAAGATTTACTTTTTACAACAGAAAAGGAAAATATCTGGTGCAGCAGCTTACTGGCGATGATATGCTCCCAGTCTACATCTAGGTGCTTGCTTATTATTCCCCCCCTCATGGCCACAACATTCACATCATCCAAATGGCAGGAACGAGGATGCTGTCCTGGCTTAACCACACCTCCTTACTCACAGGCTATGCAAGTGGGTAAGTAGGGAGGTGTGGCTTATGCGGGAAAAGCTGTTGCACCCTCCTTCCTGTGAATTGACAGTGGTGATCACGTCACTAAAACTGTGTGACTTCAACTGATTGTGAGGTATGCATCTGAAGAAAATAAGCATCTGAAGTAAATCAGCTCCTGTAAAATGCTACACCAAGTACCACCCTACATATGGGCACTAGATTTTTTTTACCATTTTCGATTGCCTTATGTGAAAAATCTAGCTCCTATATGGCATTGTTTGGCCATCTGTCATGACGGCACTAGGGATGGTCGGAAATACCAATTTCCGATTCCGCTGTAAATCCGCATTCCGCCATTGCCAATTACCGATTCCGCTTTCCGGTACCAATTTCCGCATTCCAATGCGGAATTTCCGCTGGAAATCGCGGAAATTCCGCCCGACTTTAATATTGATTTTCTCAAAAAATATAAGGTCTTTTTGAAAACTTTTTTTTGCATCTTGTTCAGAAGATTCTGTTTAATAAACCCTAAAAATTTGGTGTTTCTAGGACTTATGGGGGCTTTGCTATTAACCACTGAAGTCGGCAGATTTTTACTGTAATATAAATGCAGAAAATAGGCAGATGCAGATTTTCTGCATTTTACTTTACAGTAAAAATCCGCTGACTTTAGCGGTTAAAGAGACACTGAAGCGAAAAAAATTGATGATATTATGATTTGTATGTGTAGTACAGCTAAGAAAAAAAACATTAAGATCAGATACATCAGTCTAATTGTTTCCAGTACAGGAAGAGTTGAGAAACTCCAGTTGTTATCTCTATGCAAAAAAGCTATTAAGCTCTCCGACTAACTTAAGGTGCCCATACACTCGTCAGATTGGCAGCAGATAGATAAGAAATGCATCTGATGATCTATCTGATGCGTTTTTAGAACATTTTTTACCAGGATAGAATTCAATTCTATCTGATGGCATTTTTTTGCCATCAGATTTCCATTAAGGCCAATGCAAACTGATAAGCAATCTCATCAGATCGACTTAAATTTTCCATCCTGCCAGCTCGATGGAAATCCATCGAAATTGATCGAAATCGGCCATCGATCGGTCGATTGGCCAACCGATTTGCAAACGATCAATCGATCGATCGATCGGGATCGATCGGTCGGCCAGAAAATCGGCTGAGTGTATGGGCCCCTTTAGTCGTGGAGAGGGCTGTTATCTGACTTTTATTATCTCAACTGTAATTGAACTGTTTACTTTTCCTCTGCTAGAGGAGAGTTCATTACTTCACAGACTGCTCTGAAAGACTCATTTTGAATGCTGAGTGTTGTGTAATCTGCACATATTATAGAGTGATGCAATGTTAGAAAAAACACTATATACCTGAAAATAAAAATATGAGAATATTTTCTTTGCTGCTAATCTTCTAGTAATTATTTATAGTACACAACCAATTCATTATATCATATATTTTTTTTCGCTTCAGTGTCTCTTTAATAGCAAAGCCCCCGTAAGTCCTAGAAACACCAAATTTTCAGGGTTTATTATACTGAATCTTGTGAACAAGATGCAAAAAAGACCTTATAGTTTTTGAGAAAATCGATGTTAAAGTCGGGCGGAATTTCCGCGGTTTCCGGCGGAAATTTCCGCGATTTCTGGCAGAAATCCGCCTAACACACTTGCATTACCGATTTCCGCATTCCGATGCGAAAATGCAAATTCCGATCGGAATTTCGGAAATTGCATTTCCGCGGAATCCGAATGAGCATCCCTAGACGGCACGCTAAACAGCAAACCAGCACACTGTTTTTACCTCTTTTTACCTTCCTGTCTCACCTGGCAGCTGTGTATTTCACCCATGAGCCACTATCCCCTCCCCCCCTTTCCCTCCCCCTTCTCTTCATCCCCATTTCCCCCATTCGCTTTAAAAATAGAAAACTAATTCAGGCCTATTGTATGTTACATTCATTTATCTGTAATACCTATAGTACAACTTTTTACTTGAACCCCTGTGTGGGCCACTATTTTTGCATACTGCTTATATTCCGTATTAGTTTTCTGACTAATAAAACGCATTATAGGTATAAAATCATTTCCCATTAAATGCACTTTAGACTCCATACCTGAGCTGGGGCTTTAAATAAAAGTAGACCCCATCTTTAAACAACACAAATTAACAAGACATACAGACAGACGCCTACCGTGCCCAGGCTTCACAGTAACATGTCCTGAGACAGCACAGAGGAAAACAGAAAAAGACGGTCAGATAGAGGGAGACAAGCAAGACTTCCCTGGCATTGGAGACACAGACACAGATAACAACTCAACAAGAACTTGATTAAAGAGGTAATTTTAATTGAACAGCTAAATACCCTTGACTATACTCCCTACCATTGGCTTACAGTTAATTTTAATTGAACAGCTACATACCCTTGACTATACTCCCTACCACTGGCTTGCTCTCTAGGCTATGTATGAGCACTATCCCTCTGGCAAGGTTCTCCCTGCAATCTCCAATTTCTGTAACACACTGACAAAGCAGCCGATTGACTGTGAAACATGTCGGTGGGCAGAATCTGCACCAGCCAGCATTCCAGCATGCCTACATCACGTGTTCCAAGTGCAGACAGCGTGGCTGATCCAGGAGGGTGTTGTGAGCCGTGGGCGGAGGTTGCTGTATGCACAGATGAGGGAGGAAAGTACATATGCCATCTGGCGATTACTTACCGTGACTAACCGTGAGTTGAGGGAGCTGAAGCTGCAGAGTAGGAGTGGGTCTGCCAGTGAGCGAGTCAGCCCATCTTGCTATCAGTGTACTGACCTGTCTAACCTTAGATGGACTGTGATCCTTGAAATAATATCTGCTCAAGGAACTGTGATCCATGTATTTGACTCCCTAATAGTATAAAGGCATTACGAGGCAACAACTCCCTGGTTTTGCTCCACATAACATTGTTTAAAGGGGACTCCCCAATGCTGTATTATATTATTATAAGGCAGTGTGAATGCATGTATGAATGCATGAGCATGAGTGTGCTGCTAATATAACCCTATGGGTAAAACATGCCACAGATTATTATTAGATGTTTGCTGGCGGATCATTGAATTTGAAGCTGGTGGCAGATCTAATTCGTCAATTTTAAACGGTTTTGGTGTGAGGTACTGGCCTGGATTACTGGCAAATTTGAGGCCGTTTATGAATCTATGTCTATACCCAGGGGTCTAGTCCTGGGAAAAGAGGTGAGTGGACTCACCTGGAAAACCCCTGCGCGGCGCGGCAAAAATGGGCGTGGTCAAGCATAATGTGGGCGTCGTCATAGGTGGGGCCAAATATACATGACCTTAGCAGTGATGTAAAAGGTCTGCCGGGGAAGTTTGAGCTCTAGTGTTTCCCCGCAAAATAGATGTAATATGACAGTATTTCACCAAAAAGACACATAATCTGGTAGACGTTCCTCCAAAATACAGATAATATGGCAGTGGTTCCCCCAAAATAGATAATGTGGCAGCAGCAGTTTCCCCAACATACACATAATTTGGGAGCAGTTCCCCAAAATACGCGAAACCTGGCAGCGGATCACCCAAAATACACGTAACACCCAAAATACATATAATCTGGCAGCAGTGGTCCCCCAAACATACACAATATGGCAGCAGTTCCCCAAAATACACGTAATCTGGCAGCAGCCGTTCCCCTAACATACACATAGTCTGGCAGCTGTTCCCCAAAATACATAACAGCTGTTCCACAAGAATGCAGATAATCTGACAGCAGTTTCCCCAAAATAGGTACCCCCAGCATAGGTAGCCAGGTCTATAGGTGTCCCCAGTATAAGTAGCCATGAGTATCGTAGTCCCCAGTATATGTAGCCAGAGGTATATGTGCCTAGTATATGTAGCCAGGGGTATATATCCCCAGTATATGTAGCCAGGGGTATATGTAGCCAGGGGTATATGTGACCAGTATATGTAGCCAGGTGTATATGTGCCAGTATATGTAGCCAGGGGTATATGTGCCCAGTATATGTAGTCAGGGGTATATGTGCCCAGTAAATGTAGCCAGGGGTATATGTCCCAGTATATGTAGCCAGGGGTATATATGTGCCAGTATATGTAGTCAGGGGTAGATGTCCCAGTATATGTAGCCAGGGGTATATATGTGCCCAGTATATGTAGCCAGAGGTATATATGTGCCCAGTATATGTAGTCAGGGGTATATGTGCCCAGTATATGTAGGCAGGGGTATATGTGCCCAGTATATGTAGTCAGGGGGTATATGTGCCCAGTATATGTAGCCAGGGGTATATGTGCCCAGTATATGTAGTCAGGGGGTATATGTGCCCAGTATATGTAGTCAGGGGGTATATGTGCCCAGTATATATGTAGCTAGGGGTATATGTGCAAAGTATATGTAGCCAGGGGGTATATGTGCCCAGTATATGTAGTCAAGGGGGGTATATGTGCCCAGTATACATAGTCAGGGGGGTATATGTGCCCAGTATATGTAGCCAGGGGGTATATGTGGCCAGTATATGTAGTCAGGGGGGTATATGTGCAAAGTATATGTAGTCAGGGGGTATATGTCCCAGTATATGTAGTCAGGGGGTATATACAGTGGAGGAAATAATTATTTGACCCCTCACTGATTTTGTAAGTTTGTCCAATGACAAAGAAATGAAAAGTCTCAGAACAGTATCATTTCAATGGTAGGTTTATTTTAACAGTGGCAGATAGCACATCAAAAGGAAAATCGAAAAAATAACCTTAAATAAAAGATAGCAACTGATTTGCATTTCATTGAGTGAAATAAGTTTTTGAACCCCTTACCAAACCATTTAGGCTAATTTCACACCAGGACGTTGCGTTAGAGGGGGCGTTAAGGTCGCATAACGTCCCCCTAACTCAACGCCTGGTGGTGCTGGATCTGGACGTCAGAGTGAGCCGCGTTGTGCAGCTCACTCTGGCGTCAGTGATGCCGTGATGCGCACTCTTGTGCGCATGCGGCATCACGTGGTCCCGCCGGCCAATCGCCGCACAGAGCGGCTGCTCCAGGAAGTAAACACTGCACGTCATAACATGCAGTGCATATTAATTAGCCATGTGCCTGGCCGCTCTCCGCTCCTCCCCAACATTACTGAGCATGTGCAAGCAGTCTAACGCGGCTCAGCCGCGTCCAAAGTACTGCATGCAGTACGTTGTCTTGTGACGCAGCGTTACAATGTAACGCAACGTCCGCACTGTGAACAGCCCCATTGATTTTTCATTACTGTGCGGTGGGCTGCGTTACAGGCTGCTCTAACGTGCGCCTGTAACGTCCCACTGTGAAACCAGCCTAAGAGTTCTGGCTCCCACAGAGTGGTTAGACACTTCTACTCAATTAGTCACCCTCATTAAACTAACTTAACTAGTCACCTGTATAAAAGACACCTGTCCACAGAATCAATCAATCTAGCAGACTCCAAACTCTCCAACATGGGAAAGACCAAAGAGCTGTCCAAGGATGTCAGAGACAAAATTGTAGACCTGCACAAGGCTGGAATGGGCTACAAAATCATTAGCAAGAAGCTGGGAGAGAAGGTGACAACTGTTGGTGCGATTGTTCGAAAATGGAAGGAGCACAAAATGACCATCAATCGACCTCGCTCTGGGGCTCCACGCAAGATCTCACCTTGTGGGGTGTCAATGGTTCTGAGAAAGGTGAAAAAGCATCCTAGAACTACATGGGAGGAGTTAGTGAATGACCTCAAATTAGCAAGGACCACAGTCACCAAGAAAACCATTGGAAACACATTACACCTCAATGGTTTAAAATCCTGCAGGGCTCGCAAGGTCCCCCTGCTCAAGAAGGCACATGTGCAGGCCCGTCTGAAGTTTGCCAATGAACACCTAAATGATTCTGTGAGTGACTGGGAGAAGGTGCTGTGGTCTGATGAGACCAAAATAGAGCTCTTTGGCATCAACTCAACTCGCTGTGTTTGGAGGAAGAAAAATGCTGCCTATGACCCCCAAAACACTGTCCCCACCGTCAAGCATGGGGGTGGAAACATTTTGCTTTGGGGGTGTTTTTCTGCTAAGGGCACAGGACAACTTAATCGCATTAACGGGAAAATGGACGGAGCCATGTATCGTGAAATCCTGAACGACAACATCCTTCCCTCTGCCAGGAAACTGAAAATGGGTCGTGGATGGGTGTTCCAGCACGACAATGACCCAAAACATACAGCAAAGGCAACAAAGGAGTGGCTCAAGAAGAAGCACATTAAGGTCATGGAGTGGCCTAGTCAGTCTCCGGACCTTAATCCAATAGAAAACCTATGGAGGGAGCTCAAGCTCAGAGTTGCACAGAGACAGCCTCAAAACCTTAGGGATGATCTGCAAAGAGGAGTGGACCAACATTCCTCCTAAAATGTGTGCAAACTTGGTCATCAGTCACAAGAAACGTTTGACCTCTGTGCTTGCAAACAAGGGTTTTTCCACTAAGTATCAAGTCTTTTATTGTTAGAGGGTTCAAAAACTTATTTCACTCAATTAAATGCAAATCAGTTGCTATCTTTTATTTAAGGTTATTTTTTCGATTTTCCTTTTGATGTGCTATCTGCCACTGTTAAAATAAACCTACCATTGAAATGATACTGTTCTGAGACTTTTCATTT
Source organism: Hyperolius riggenbachi (assembly GCF_040937935.1). NCBI lineage: Eukaryota > Metazoa > Chordata > Amphibia > Anura > Hyperoliidae > Hyperolius > Hyperolius riggenbachi. The sequence continues at coordinate 374,986,362 of NC_090648.1, forward strand.
CTTTGTCATTGGACAAACTTACAAAATCAGTGAGGGGTTTAAATAATTATTTCCTCCACTGTATGTCCCCAGAATAGGTAGTCAGGTGTCCCCCAGCAGGAGGGGAGCAGCGCAGTGGAAGGAGAGCTGTGAGCAGGCACCTTAGGGTGCTCTCCTTCCCTCGCTCTCCCCTCCTGAAGTAACGTGCGGGCAGCCGGCGGGACTTACCTCTCTTTGTCGTTGGAACACTGGATCTGCGTGTCGCAAGTCTGGTCCAGACCAGAGCAGCGGCATGCAGATCCGGCGCCGGAAAGAGGAGAGGTAAGTCCCGCCCGCTGCCGGCTGCCCGCACGTTACTTCAGGAGGGGAGAGCGAGGGAAGGAGAGCACCCTAAGGTGAGGGGGGGGGGAGATGGCCCCCCTTCTTCATCGCTGCTCACAGCTCTCCTTCCACTGCGCTGCTCCCCTCCGAACATGGCAGGGTGAACGGCATCCACTCTCTGGAAATAGTAAGTGGACGCCGTTCACCCGCGTCCACGCACCACTCGACCCCTGTCTATACCTTTTTATGCAATAAAGTTTTGTATTACCTGTTAGCATTGTGACTCATGTGCAATTTTATTTATGATCAGTGTTCTATCGAGATAATTGGTTTGTCTATAATTTGTTAGATTATGGTTGCAAACTGCACTTTATTATTGGGTTAAAGGCATGGCACACTTTTGCAAGTCTTTCTATATTCGTATTTCTGTATCATGTCTGAACACTAGTGCTGCATACTCCTCCATGAGATCTGCTTCACGCACGTAACTAAACAGTTTCATATACTGAAATTTAGGTATAATATCAGTATAGATGGTTAATAACGTGATAATAATTCTGACTTGCATGCAAATTTCATGCAGCTTGGAAATGACAGGCTCTCAAAATCTCAAGCTGCCCACTATTTGCATTACATTTGCATGCAAGCAAGAATTTGTGGTGGAGCACGGCACTCACTTTGGCTACTGCCTCTGTTCGCACAGCTTTGCTAAACCTATTCATTTGATGGCACGGATCGTGACTACTGCTGTGGTCATGTGACACCAAAAATGTGTCCAGGGCCAGAGGCCTGTGGTTGTGACAAAGGAAGCCATCTTTGCAAACCCAGAAGGCCTTCTTTCAAGCCCAGAGGCCTGTGGTTAAATGGAAGCAGTCTTGCCCTTCCCAGAATCCTCTTACCTCTTGGAGCTGATTTTCCAGGACCCATGTGTGCGCATTGGGCGGCTCTGCCCTTCTACAGTGCTGACGGTGCTCTGATAGATGGGCAGATTGGGAAGACGTACTAGGGCAGTGTTGTTGGCATTGTTGATGTTAGCATTGGAGCCAGAGGACGAGTAGCTGCTGGGCGTGAAGGTGGAGTCCACCAGCTTCTCATGGGAAGGCGAGTCTATGTCTCCAGGGCCCGCAGAGGTCTTGTTGACATGGAGAGGTCTCTGGGTAGTGAACGTTTGGGGGAAAACACTCCGGACCTCACTCTGGTAGTAGCCAACATGGTTTCCAAACAAGCCTCCTGCCCTCTGGTGAATACAGAGACACAGAGTTAAATGTGGGCATGGCATGATAGTCTTGGGTGCACAAATATAATGAAAACTGACTTTATATGACACAAGTTGCAGCAACTTAATCATGAAATCCAGAAAGCTGGGCTTGGTCGCTCACGCAAGTGAACACCATCAACATCAGGGGACAGTCAAACTCACGCTAGAGTGTCACTAAAAATTATAATACATTATTATTTTGGACAATGAAAATCTAGTACCTTGAGAGTTAAAATAAATCCTTTCTAGATAAATAGTAGAATATAACCATAATCATGGGTTCAGGAAGCTGGATTCACATAATTTAAACAAACAGATCTGATACAATGTAAACAATGTCAAAAGCAGAGGTGTGAGATATGTTCCAGGATGGGTGATTGGATATAACAGAGAAACTAAGACTGGCAGCATAGAAACATGCATTACATATGTCTGTGCAGTACTGAGGAATTCATGTCACTTGCTTTACAGGAAAAGTGCTAACTGGTGACCTGAAGATGGGGAGCAGGTAGGACAGGAAAAAACTGACACAAACCGCGGGGTGAATTCAGTGTTAAAATAAGCTGATAGCCCAAAGACAGGTATAAGGTACAGGATGATGGATATAGTGTTCCAGGGCTGGCACATACAGTGCAGCATATACAGTGTAATGGGGTGATGGATACAGTATTGAAGGTTGGCACATACAGGGTGACATATACAGTGTAATGGATACAGTGTTCTAGGATGGAAGATAAAGCGCTACAGGGTGATGGGGTGATGGATACAGTGATCTAGGTTGGCAAATACAGGGCAATATATACAGTGTAATAGGGTGATGGATACAGTGTTCTAGGTTGGCATTTAAAGCGCTACAGGGTGACAGATACAGTGTCACAATGTGAGAAATACACAATGGCATAAAATAGTAAAAGGTGATGTATACAATGGTAGAGAATAATGAGTGGCCAATAAGGTGGTTGGTACAGGGTGATATGTACAATGTTACAGGACTATGGATACAGTGTCACAGGGTGATAGATACTAAAGTATAGCTAGCCAGTGTAAAGTTACAGGATGACAGATATGTTTCAGGCATGCAGTGTAGAGGGTGACAGGATTGTTGTACAGGATTATAGATAAAATGTTACAGGGTGGCAAATGTTACAGTGTTAAGGTAGCCATACACTGGTCGATTTGCCATTAGATTGAATCTGATCTGAATCTGATCAGAGAGGGATCGTATGGCTGCCTTTACTGCAAACAGATTGTGAATCGATTTCAGCCTGAAACCGATCACAATCTGTTGAGCTGCTCCTGCCGCCTGTGCCCCCCTCTCCTATACATTACCTGACGCCGGCTCCCGGGCATCTTCTCCGCTGCACCCGCTCCATCCCGGCGCTTCCTGTGTCACTCCGTGACCAGGAAGTTCAAATAGAGCGCCCTCTATTTGAACTTCCTGGTCACTGCAGTGACACAGGAAGCGCCGGGATGGAGCCGGAACAGAGCGGTGCAGCGCGGAGAAGACGCCCGGGAGCCAGCGTCAGGTAATGTATACCTGATCGGATCGGCCGCCGCTAGCGACGCGCTCCCTACCCGCGGACGATCGAGGGTAATTTCCCGCACGGCGCGATCGACGGACCGATCCGATTTCGGGAGGAAATCGGATCGGCGGGTGCGTTTAGCGCAAACGATTGGCAGCAGATTCGATCCCAGGATCGAATCTGCTGTCGAAACGGCCGCGAATTGGGCCAGTGTATGGCCACCTTTACACTGTATTCAATACAATGTAACGGCAGATACTGTACAATGTTACCGAGAAAAGAGCACATACAAGGATGAGGGATATTGCTGGGTGACAAATACAGAGTTAAAGGTGGCCATACACTTATAGATTTGCAGCAGATTTGACCATTAGATAGATTTCTGTCAGATGCCTGTCAGGTTGAATCTGACAGGAATCTATCTGATGTGTGCCACACACTAGGAACAGATTTCCAATAGATTTCAGAATTCAATCTATTGGAAATCGATCTAAATGCATTATTGGACCATTATGCTAGGTACACACCATACAATTTTCTGTTAGATTCTTCTGTTAGATGTACCTACAACATGGAAAAAAGCTATCTGGCAGGTAAATCTAAGAGGAAATCTAACAGAAAATTGTATGGTGTGTACCTAGCATAAGATCCAATGCAACTCTATGGGTTATCGATCTGCTGCCAGCAGAAGATTGACCTAGATTTTCCATCCTGTCAGATAGATCAAATCGATCGAAATCTATTGAAATTGGCCACAAATCGATCGAATGGGGAATTCAATACAATCGATTTCTGATAGATTGATCGATTCTATAGAATCGATTAAACAATCGATGGCTGAAATCGACCAGTGTATGGGCCCTTTTAGGAAATGTTTCCACTACACAGCTGAATCGCAATATCGCAAATCGCTAGTGATTTTTGAATCGCTAGGGTTGCTACTTTATCATAGAAATCACGAGAAGTATTTTCCACTATAGCGAGTCGATTTGGAAATCGCAATCGCTTTCTGGTGCGATTTTTACAGTGATAATGCAATGCAAATAAAGTACAATGTTACCTTGTGCAATGTGAATGATAAAATGTATAGAGTTGCAGATACAATGTTACAGACATGCAAATAAAGTTTTACAGTGTGACAGACACAATGTGTTTGATTCACAAAATGATGGTAAAATGAATGTGTGTGGACAGTGCATGGCAATTTTACTGATGTTAAAGTGAGAATAAACATAAAAAAACAGATACTCACCTAAGTAGAGGGAAGGCTCTGAATCCTATAGAGCCTAGCTGTTCCCCTCCTGGTCCCTGCGTTTCCCCGCAGGCTCCCTCGTTAGCAGTCTATGATTGTTCGGTCGTAGACTGCTCTCTTCTGTGTTGGGCTGGCTTCGGCAGTCTTTGTAAGCACTCTGGCTTCTAAAGACGAGCCACTCTGTACTGCGCATGCATGAGCGCCCTCTCTTGTGCATGTGCAGTACAGAGCCGCCGGTCTTCGGGAGCCCGAGTGCTTCCGAAGACTCCCGTGGTGGGAAATTCAAAGGGAGGAGCCTGTGAAGGAACAAGGACACCTTGAGGAGAACGGGAAGGCTCTATAGGACCCAGAGCCTTCCCTCTCCTTAGGTGAGTATCAGTTTTTCATTTTTATTCTCACTTCAGACTTGCTTTATTGCCAGTAACTTAACGTGTGTTGAATGTGTGACACATCCTGGGCTTGATTCACTAAAACAAATAGCATGCCTTATCAAAGTGAACACTCCTTATCAGAGTAGCATAGCGAGCGCTACGAACTTATGCCTGCTAATTGGCAATGACGAGAGCTCCACTCGTCCTACCCTGAGCCCCTGCGGGTTCGTTTGCTACACTGATAAGGCATGTTAACTTTGATAAGGCATGCTATTTGTCTTAGTGAATCAAGCCCCCTGTGTTATGTACACAACACCCAAGCAAATAGTGTAATGCATAGTTTCTCAACCAGTGGTATGTATGCCCCAGGCGATACATCTGATGGGGGTACCTGGGCTCGAAGTAGTTGATTAAGTATAACAAATGTATAGTTTTATAAAATAATAATCCCATATACAGTAAACAACAATACCAAATTAGTAGTTTAGGTAATTTAAAAACAATAATAATTGATTGGAAACAGTTTACTGTGTACTGCTATTAACTATATCTTTATCAAAGGGAACTTGCGATAATTTCTACTATATCAGGGGGTACTTGGCAAGCACAGATATTCAAAAGGGGTGCACACCCAAAGAATGTTGATAAACACTGCTGTAATGCATGTTATAGAAGCAGCAAGTGTTTTGCGATCTGTGCATGTCAATCTTATTGTGACTTAGGCCGGTTCACACGGGCATCCTGAAGCATCTCATTCTGCAAGTGTGCAGAAAAGCTTTTGGTGGCTTCTAGCAGCCTGCAGGGTCACACGGAAATGCGGTGGTAAACAACCCTGAAAGCAGTCTCCTCAGATGACGGGAAAATAGAAATCAAAACATGGTGTTTTTCGCTAAACTACAGTAAAAAGGCAGTATTAGTGCTGCCCAGTCATCTCAATGGGAAACGCTTAAACGACAAGTGCTGCAGCCATCGTTTACCGCCTGGAAACCACCTGTGTGAACTGAGTCTTAATGAATCAGAGCTGTTGTTACAGGTGATGGATGCAATGTCATGGTGTGAGGCCTGGGACCCACTAGCAGCCCTTTTCTAACCGCTTGTGATTTGTAGTGCCCGCTAATACAATGCTATAGGGGATTTTTAAAAAAAATCACATCCCTCAAGTGAGATCACACACATAGCATTACATTAGCGAGAAATGTTCAAATCGCAAGGGCTTAGAAAATCATTGCTAGTGGGTCCCAGGCTTGAAGGTTACAATGGTAAGAGTGACAAATATTGTTTTAGAGGTTCATAGACACAATTGTGATTAGTGCCAGAAACCTTGTTACAAGGTAACAGATACAATGTTACAGAGTGATGAATACAGTGTTACAGATACAATGTTACAGAGTGATAAACACAATGTTACAAGGTGACAGATACAATGTTAAAGGGTGATAGACACAGTGTTACAAGGCGACATATAAAATGTTACAGGTTGATGGGCACAATGTTACAAAGGGACAGATACAATGTTATAGAGTGATAAACATGGTGTAACAATGAGCCAGATACAATGTTATAGAGTGATGCACACAATGTTGCAAGGTGACAGATAAAATGTTACAGGGTGGTGGGCACACTGTTACAAGGTGACAGATTCAATGTTACAGGGTGATGGACACAGTGTTACTAGGTGAGATACAATGTTACAGGGTAATGTACACAGTGTTACAAGGTGACAGATACAATGTTACAGATGATGGCCACAGTGTTACAAGGTGACAGATAAAATGTTACAGGGTGATGGACACAGTGTTACAATGTTACAGGGTGATGGACAAAGTGTTACAAGGTGACAGATAAAATGTTACAGGTTGATAGACACAGTGGTACAAGGTGACAGATACAATGATAAAGGGTGATGGACACAATGTTACAAGGAGACAGATACAATGTTACGGAGTGATAAACATGGTGTTACACGGTGACAGATACAACGTTATAGAGTGATGCACACAATGTTGCAAGGTGACAGATAAAATGTTACAGGGTGGTGGGCACACTGTTAAAAGGTGACAGATACAATGTTACAGGGTGATGGACACAGTGTTACAAGGTGACAGATACAATGTTACAGGGTGATTGACACAGTGTTATAAGGTGACAGATAAAATGCTACAGGGTGATGGACACAGTGTTACAAGGTGAGATACAATGTTACAGGGTGATGGACACAATGTTACAAGGTGACAGATACAATGTTACAGATGATGACCACAGTGTTACAAGGTGACGGATAAAATGTTACAGGGTGAAGGACACTGTTACAATGTTACAGGGTGATGGACACAGTGTTACAAGGTGACAGATAAAATGTTACAGGTTGATAGACACAGTGGTACAAGGTGAGATACCATGTTACAGGGTGATGGCCATAGTGTTAAAAGGTGACAGATAAAATGTTACAGGATGATAGACACAATGTTACAAGGTGAGATACAATGTTACAGGGTGATGGACACAGTGTTACAAGGTGAGATACAACGTTACAGGGTAATGGACACAGTGTTGCAATGTTACAGGGTGATGAACACAGTGTTACAAGGTGACAGATACAATGTTACAGGGTGATGGACACAGTGTTACAAGGTGATAGATACAATGATTACAGGATGATGGACACAGTGTTATAAGGTGACAGATAAAATGCTACAGGGTGATGGACACAGTTTTACAAGGTGACAGATACAATGTTACAGGTTGATAGACACAGTGGTACAAGGTGACAGATACAATGATAAAGGGTGATGGACACAATGTTACAAGGCGACAGATACAATGTTACAGAGTGATACACATGGTGTTACAAGGTGACAGATACAATGTTACAGGGTGATGGACACAGTGTTACAAGGTGACAGATACAATGTTACAGGGTGATGGACACAGTGTTATAAGGTGACAGATAAAATGCTACAGGGTGATGGACACAGTGTTACAAGGTGAGATACAATGTTACAGGGTGATGGATACAGTGTTACAAGGTGACAGATACAATGTTACAGATGATGACCACAGTGTTACAAGGTGACAGATAAAATGTTACAGGGTGAAGGACACAGTGTTACAATGTTACAGGGTGATGGACACAGTGTTACAAGCTGACAGATAAAATGTTTCAGGGTGATGGACACAAGGTGAAAGATACAATGTTACAGGGTGATGGCCATAGTGTTAAAAGGTGACAGATAAAATGTTACAGGATGCTAGACACAGTGTTACAAGGTGAGATACCATGTTACAGGGTGATGGCCATAGTGTTAAAAGGTGACAGATAAAATGTTACAGGATGATAGACACAATGTTACAAGGTGAGATACAATGTTACAGGGTGATGGACACAGTGTTGCAATGTTACAGGGTGATGGACATAGTGTTACAAGGTGACAGATACAATGTTACAGGGTGATGGACACAGTGTTTATTTACCTTCCACTCTAATGAAAACTATGAAGTTTTCTATTTTGTATTTTCTCTGCAAACTGATGATTTAAAAAAATAAAAACAAAAACAGGCTACAACCCAGTTAAAAATAATAATAATAATTGGGACGTGTAAAAAAACAGAATGTGATGATAGCGCTGCCATGTCTCCTGCTGTACAAATTGAACGTAAGTATACTAGTGGCTAGCTGCATTCATTGCTTCAGATCTACATTCAAAACTTTTAGGTTAGAATTAGTACATAATTTGCATCTGTTTTGCATTCAAGGCATGTATTTAGCCCCAGTGGGGCTCTGCATTGCCTGTGTTGGTCTTCATTTCAGGTGCAGCCTTAAGCGCTTTCATTTGTCTGTCTGTATTCTTGAACCAGATTTAGCGCTTTTTCTCAGTTAGGGCTAGTGCACACCAAAAATCGTTAGGCGTAATCGCAAACGCTTATCGATTTCTGTAGCAGTTTGCAGTAGTTATTCTGGGCATGTGCCTAGCGATCTCTTATTTATGCCTAGCGATTTTGGATTGTTTTGTTGTAGTGATTTTGTAGTTCTTGTAAATTGTGATATGGAAGTGAACAGCTTTGGGCAAAAACGCTTTGAAAAATCGCTGTGTTTAGCACCTTTTAGAGTGATTTTGCACTTTTCCCATATTTTACATTGAGGCGTAATCGCCTCCAAAATGCTGCAGGACTCGCGTTTGTTCAGAAACCCAAAGGTTAAAGTTTGCGCTTCCAGCAAAAGATGATATATTATTCCACTGTGGTTTCAACAATTAATTAATAAAGTGAACAGCATTTTTAATCACCTAAAAACAAAAACAAATTAGCATACACTGTAACAGAAGACACGCAGATACAAACCAGGAAGTGAGAAGAAGCAGAGGATAGTGGCTAACCGTGTGCAGCGGGATCTGACCCTGGCGGATGCATACACCTTATTCAGATAAGCCTGATTGCTTCTGTTACAGTGTATGCAGATTTGTTTTTATTTTTAAGGGATTAGAAATGCAGCTTTACAGTAAGGGATTGTTTTGGCTTGTATTTTAAGGTTCACTTAAAGGAGACATGCCCAGATCATATGAGGGCTGATGCGCTAGTGTATCAAGTGGGAACACAGTGATTGCAACCTACTTGGGGGAGTTTTAGCCCCACTGAGTGTTTCCTGGTGAAGGCACACCCCTTATTCTGTCTCCTGCAGTGATCACTTGGTACTATAACTGTATTTGGCACTATGTGCAGTTTGTTTTTTATTATAGGACGATTCACTCCCACAGCATCTATACGGATACAAGGAGATTGGATCTAAGCGCTGCTTGATTGGATTGTGCTAGGACCAGCATTTGTGTAAGGGGAAAAAGTCACATCGCTCTGGTGTGATCAAGCTCATATAAACACATTAGCCAAACTCTTGACATTATTGACATGAAATGACATATTTATAAGGGTGTTATCTATAATATCAGTGTGTGTTTGATGGTCTGGTATCGCTCTAGTACAGATAGCTATGGACCTATGATTGGTCACCAACTACCCTATACAGGTAGAAAATGTTTGCTGCTGGAATTAGCTGGGTTACTCAATATCTGTGTTTTTGTCTTATTTTGCCCACACCATTTTACAATGCTCACAATCATGTTTTATCCATTACTAATCCAACAGTCTAAGAGATTGATATCCTGTTAATTACTTACTTTTGTATGTTGATTTATGTATTTATAAGCGGCACTATAGGTTCTGGTTGGACTTCACCTTTTAAATAATTTTATGGCTAATTTTCATTGCACAATTCTATGGGCTCGATTCACAAAGCGGTGCTAACTCAGTTAGAGACTTTAGGCATGATAACCATTTTTATCATGCCTAAACTCAGTTTAGGCATGATAAGTTTAGGCATGATAAGTTTAGGCATGATAAGTTTAGGCATGATAAGTTTAGATACGTTTAGATCGCATGCAAAGTCCCGCATGCAAAGCAGCGCCATTTAACTCTATGCAAAGTGCACCAGACTTTGCTAGCGCAAAACTTTTGATCAGCTGTGCACTGCGGTGCTAACCCAGTTGGTGCTTAACCACTTGAGGACCTAGGGCTTTACCCCCCTTAAGGACCGGCCACTTTTTTTCCATTCAGACCACTGCAGCTTTCACGGTTTATTGCTCGCTCATACAACCTACCACCTAAATGAATTTTGGCTCCTTTTCTTGTCACTAATAAAGCTTTCTTTTGATGCTATTTGATTGCTCCTGCGATTTTTACTTTTTATTATATTCATCAAAAAAGACATGAATTTTGGCAAAAAAATGATTTTTTTAACTTTCTGTGCTGACAGTTTTCAAATAAAGTAAAATTTCTGTATACATGCAGCGCGAAAAATGTGGACAAACATGTTTTTGATAAAAAAAAAACCATTCAGTGTATATTTATTGGTTTGGGTAAAAGTTATAGCGTTTACAAACTATGGTGCCAAAAGTGAATTTTCCCATTTTCAAGCATCTCTGACTTTTCTGACCCCCTGTCATGTTTCATGAGGGGCTAGAATTCCAGGATAGTATAAATACCCCCCAAATGACCCCATTTTGGAAAGAAGACATCCCAAAGTATTCACTGAGAGGCATAGTGAGTTCATAGAAGATATTATTTTTTGTCACAAGTAAGCGGAAAATGACACTTTGTGAGGAAAAAAAAAAAAAAAAAAAGTTTCCATTTCTTCTAACTTGCGACAAAAAAAAATGAAATCTGCCACGGACTCACCATGCCCCTCTCTGAATACCTTGAAGGGTCTACTTTCCAAAATGGGATCATTTGTGGGGTGTGTTTACTGTCCTGACATTTTGGGGGGTGCTAAATTGTAAGCACCCCTGTAAAGCCTAAAGGTGCTCATTGGACTTTGGACCCCTTAGCGCAGTTAGGCTGCAAAAAAGTGCCACACATGTGGTATTGCCGTACTCAGGAGAAGTAGTATAATGTGTTTTGGGGTGTATTTTTACACATACCCATGCTGGGTGGGAGAAATATCTCTGTAAATGACAATTTGTTAATTTTTTTTACACACAATTGTCCATTTACAGAGATATTTCTCCCACTCAGCATGGGTATGTGTAAAAATACACCACAAAACACATTATACTACTTCTCCTGAGTACGGCGATACCACATGTGTGGCACTTTTTTGCACCCTAACTGCGCTAAAGGGCCCAAAGTCCAATGAGTACCTTTAGGATTTCACAGGTCATTTTGAGAAATTTCGTTTCAAGACTACTCCTCACGGTTTAGGGCCCCTAAAATGCCAGGGCAGTATAGGAACCCCACAAATGACCCCATTTTAGAAAGAAGACACCCCAAGGTATTCCGTTAGTAGTATGGCGAGTTCATAGAAGATTTTATTTTTTGTCACAAGTTAGCGGAAAATGACACTTTGTGAAAAAACACAATTAAAATCAATTTCCGCTAACTTTTGACAAAAAATAAAATCTTCTATGAACTCACCATACTCCTAACGGAATACCTTGGGGTGTCTTCTTTCTAAAATGGGGTCATTTGTGGGGTTCCTATACTGCCCTGGCATTTTAGGGGCCCTAAACCGTGAGGAGTAGTCTTGAAACCAAATGTCGCAAAATGACCTGTGAAATCCTAAAGGTACTCATTGGACTTTGGGCCCTTTAGCGCAGTTAGGGTGCAAAAAAGTGCCACACATGTGGTATCGCCATACTCGGGAGAAGTAGTACAATGTGTTTTGGGGTGTATTTTTACACATACCCATGCTGGGTGGGAGAAATACCTCTGTAAATGGACAATTGTGTGTAAAAAAAATCAAAAGATTGTCATTTACAGAGGTATTTCTCACACCCAGCATGGGTATGTGTAAAAATACACCCCAAAACACATTGTACTACTTCTCCCGAGTACGGCGATACCACATGTGTGGCACTTTTTTGCACCCTAACTGCACTAAGGGGCCCAAAGTCCAATGAGTACCTTTAGGATTTCACAGGTCATTTTTGTTTCAAGACTACTCCTCACGGTTTAGGGCCCCTAAAATGCCAGGGCAGTATAGGAACCCCACTAATGACCCCATTTTAGAAAGAAGACACCCCAAGGTATTCCGTTAGGAGTATGGTGAGTTCATAGAAGTTTTTATTTTTTTGTCACAAGTTAGCGGAAATTGATTTTAATAGTTTTTTTTCACAAAGTGTCATTTTCCGCTAACTTGTGACAAAAAATAAAATCTTCTATGAACTCACCATACTCCGTACGGAATACCTTTGGGTGTCTTCTTTCTAGAATGGGGTCATTTGTGGGGTTCCTATACTGCCCTGGCATTTTAGGGGCCCTAAACCGTGAGGAGTAGTCTTGAAACCAAATGTCGCAAAATGACCTGTGAAATCCTAAAGGTACTCATTGGACTTTGGGCCCCTTAGCGTACTTAGGGTGTAAAAAAGTGCCACACATGTGGTACCGCTGTACTCAGGAGAAGTAGTATAATGCGTTTTGGGGTGTATTTTTACACATACCCATGCTAAGTGGGAGAAATATCTCTGTAAATGACAATTGTTTGATTTTTTTACACACAATTGTCCATTTACATAGAAATTTCTCCCACCCAGCATGGGTATGTGTAAAAATACACCCCAAAACACATTATACTACTTTTCCTGAGTACGGCGGTACCACATGTGTGACACTTTTTTGCAGCCTAGGTGCGCTAAGGGGCCCAACGTCCTATTCACAGGTCATTTTGAAGCATTTGTTTTCTAGACTACTCCTCGCGGTTTAGGGCCCCTAAAATGCCAGGGCAGTATAGGAACCCCACAAGTGACCCCATTTTAGAAAGAAGACACCCCAAGGTATTCCGTTAGGTGTATGGCGAGTTCATAGAAGATTTTATTTTTTGTCACAAGTTAGTGAAAAATGACACTTTGTGAAAAAAAACCAATAAAAATTAATTTCCGCTAACTTTTGACAAAAAATTAAATCTTCTATGAACTCGTCATACACCTAACATAATACCTTGGGGTGTCTTTTTTTTCTAAAATGGGGTCACTTGTGGGGTTCCTATACCGCCCTGGCATTTTACAGGCCCAAAACCGTGAGTAGTCTGGAAACCAAATGTCTCAAAATGACTGTTCAGGGGTATAAGCATCTGCAAATTTTGATGACAGGTGGTCTATGAGGGGGCGAATTTTGTGGAACCGGTCATAAGCAGGGTGGCCTTTTAGATGACAGGTTGTATTAGGCCTGATCTGATGGATAGGAGTGCTAGGGGGGTGACAGGAGGTGATTGATGGGTGTCTCAGGGGGTGGTTAGAGGGGAAAATAGATGCAATCCATGCACTGGGGAGGTGATCGGAAGGGGGTCTGAGGGTTTGGCCGAGTGATCAGGAGCCCACACGGGGCAAATTGGGGCCTGATCTGATGGGTAGGTGTGCTAGGGGGTGACAGGAGGTGATTGATGGGTGTCTCAAGGTGTGATTAGAGGGGGGAATGGATGCAAGCAATGCACTGGCGAGGTGATCAGGGCTGGGGTCTGAGGGCATTCTGAGGGTGTGGGCGGGTGATTGAGTGCCCTAGGGGCAGATAGGGGTCTAATCTGATAGGTAGCAGTGACAGGGGGTGATTGATGGGTAATTAGTGGGTGTTTAGGGTAGAGAATAGATGGAAACACTGCGCTTGGGTGGTGATCTGATGTCGGATCTGCGGGCGATCTATTGGTGTGGGTGGGTGATCAGTTTGCCCGCAAGGGGCAGGTTAGGGGCTGATTGATGGGTGGCAGTGACAGGGGGTGATTGATGGGTGGCAGTGACAGGGGGTGATTGATGGGTGGCAGTGACAGGGGGTGATTGATGGGTGATTGATAGGTGATTGACAGGTAATCAGTGGGTTATTACAGGGGAGAACAGATGTAAATATTGCACTGGCGAATTGATAAGGGGGGGTCTGAGGGCAATCTGAGCGTGTAGGCGGGCGATTGGGTGCCCGCAAGGGGCAGATTAGGGTCTGATCTGATAGGTAACAGTGACAGGTGGTGATAGGGAGTGATTGATGGGTAATTAGTGGGTGTTTAGAGGAGAGAATAGATGGAAACACTGCGCTTGGGTGGTGATCTGATGTCGGATCTGCGGGCGATCTATTGGTGTGGGTGGGTGATCAGATTGCCCGCAAGGGGCAGGTTAGGGGCTGATTGTTGGGTGGCAGTGACAGGGGGTGATTGATGGGTGATAGGTGATTGGCAGGTGATTGACAGGTGATCAGTGGGTTATTACAGGGAAGGACAGATGTAATTAATGCACTGGCGAATTGATAAGGGGGGGGGGGTCTGAGGGCAATCTGAGCGTGTGGGCGGGTGATTGGGTGCCCGCAAGGGGCAGATTAGGGTCTGATCTGATAGGTAACAGTGACAGGTGGTGATAGGGGGTGATTGATGGGTAATTAGTGGGTGTTTAGAGAAGATAACAGATGTAAACGATACATTTGGGAGGTAATCTGACGGCGGGTTTGCGGGCGATCTAATGGTGTGGGTGGGTGATCAGATTGCCCGCAAGGGGCAGGTTAGGGGCTGATTGATGGGTGGCAGTGACAGGGGGTGACAGGGGGTGATTGATGGGTGATAGGTGATTGGCAGGTGATTGACAGGTGATCAGTGGGTTATTACAGGGAATAACAGATGTAATTAATGCACTGGTGAATTGATAAGGGGGGGTCAGAGGGCAATCTGAGCGTGTGGGCGGGTGATTGGGTGCCCGCAAGGGGCAGATTAGGGTCTGATCTGATAGGTAAAAGTGACAAGTGGTGATAGGGGGTGATTGATGGGTGATTGATGGGTAATTAGTGGGTGTTTAGAGGAGAGAATAGATGTAAACAATGGATTT
This sequence comes from Hyperolius riggenbachi, assembly GCF_040937935.1. Classification (NCBI taxonomy): domain Eukaryota; kingdom Metazoa; phylum Chordata; class Amphibia; order Anura; family Hyperoliidae; genus Hyperolius; species Hyperolius riggenbachi. Next base: position 375,001,406 of record NC_090648.1, read on the forward strand.
GGGAGGTGATCTGATGTCGGATCTGTGGGCGATCTATTGGTGTGGGGGGGGTGATCAGATTGCCCGCAAGGGGCAGGTTAGGGGCTGATTGATGGGTGGCAGTGACAGGGGGTGATTGACGGGTGATTGATGGGTGATTGACGGGTGATTGACAGGTGATTGACAGGTGATTGACAGGTGATCAGGGGGATAGATGCATACAGTAAACAGGGGGGGGTGGTCTGGGGGGGGGGGTCTGGGGAGAATCTGAGGGGTGGGGGGTGATCAGGAGGGGGCAGGGAGCAGGGGGGGGGGATAAAAAAAAAATAGCGTTGACAGATAGTGACAGGGAGTGATTGATGGGTGATTAGGGGGGTGATTGGGTGCAAACAGGGGTCTGGGGGGTGGGCAGGGGGGGGGTCTGATGGGTGCTGTGGGCGATCTGGGGCAGGGGGGGGAGAAATCAGTGTGCTTGGGTGCAGACTAGGGTGGCTGCAGCCTGCCCTGGTGGTCCCTCGGACACTGGGACCACCAGGGCAGGAGGCAGCATGTATAATACACTTTGTAAACATTACAAAGTGTATTATACACTTTGTATGCGGCGATCGCGGGGTTAACATCCCGCCGGCGCTTCCGTATAGCCGGCGGGATGTTGCGGCGAGCGAACGGTGACAGGCGCCGGCGGAGGATCGCGTCACGGATGACGCGATCGCTCCGCCCATGCCCTTAAATGGACCGCCGCCTCTGTGGGTGAGGCCGTCCTGCAGGGCTCCACTTCCCCGCCGCCCCTGTGTAGTGGGCGGTCGGGAAGTGGTTAAACTTATCACACCTAAAAACGTATCACACCTAAACTTCTCATGCCTAAACTTATCACACCTAAACTTATCACACCTAAACTTATCATGCCTAAACAGAGTTTAGGCGTGATAAAGGGCTTTTCACCAGGGTGCTAACTGTTAGCACCGCTTTGTGAATCAGGCTATCAGTTGCGTTGCAGAATAATTCTGCATGTTAACTCACTTCCCATACAATTCTATGGGCCTGAACAAGTCTGCATTGTAACTGATCAGATTATTCTAACTTACTGCATGCAAGCTTTGTATTAGAGTCTGTGTACAGTCTCCATAGCAGTTCACACTCACTATAAATATGTTTGCTATGCAATGGACCACTGTGCACCTAGCTTTGTGGTCTTTGTTTTTTAAAACAATGCTACTTGAGAGCCCAAACATCAATGTCTTTGAATACTGCTTTCAGACGTGTCCCTTTGCATACAGAAATTTCTGCTGATTCCGTGTAGTGAAGCTGGTGAAATATTCTTTTTTTTTTGCTTTACACAACTTTTTCAGCCATTTGTTGCCCCAGAGCATTTTGTTGATATTGTTTTTTCATGAAATGCACACAGGGCCGTATTTCTCACTAGGTACTTGAGAGGAACTCCAGTGAAATAATGTAATAAAAAAGTGCTTAATTTTTACAATAATTATGTATAAATTATTTAGTCAGTGTTTGCTCATTGTAAAAGCTTCCCTCTCCCTGATTTACATTCTGACATTTATCACATGGTGCCATTTTTACTGCTGGCAGGTGATGTCAATGGAAGGAGATGCCGCTTGCTTTTTTGCCAGTTGGAAACAGCTGTTATTTCCTACAATGCAACAAGACTCTCACAATGTGATGTCAGAACCATGGTCCTGACATCACACTGTGGGAGGGGTTTCACCACAATATGAGCCATACAGAGCCCCCTGATGATCCGTTTGTGAAAAGGAAAATATTTCTCATGGGAAAGGGGGTATCAGCTACTGATTGGGATGAAGTTCAATTCTTGGTTACGGTTTATCTTTAAGGCTCCTATATACCAGTGGCTGATGTAGGAGAGGCGGCGCAAATGTGCCGCCTTCCCTTTTGCCTGTCAGTCCCCATCACTTATAATAAAACTCACTACCACCACAGTTGTGATTAAAGCAGAGGTGTGCAGAGTGCTCTTACACTGATATAACTACTTGTTTTTGCTGCCAGGTCCTCTCCTCTTTCTGAACTCCTAATCCACTACTGCAGCTATGTGAGTCACATGACTAGCAGCAGGAATTGGCTAAGCATTATTAGCTGCATCAGAGCAGGTGGGATGAAGAGGAGAGGACCCAGGTGCAGGAGAAGGTGATTATATTGACTTTACAGTGATTTCTGTGCAGCTCTACTGTAAACACTGAGGCAGAATTTAATATAAGTTACGGAGTTTGATAGGTAATAGGTCTTCTCTGTCTACAGGGATGAAAATCCAACATGAGTGCATATATTTTTCATAGAACATTTCATTTCAATATCTGATATTCAACATTTAATATGTCACCTGTGTGCCATTTTCAATTAAATATAGGGTTTCATTGATTTTCAGATCATCACATTCTGTTTTTATTTACATTTCCCATGACATTCCACTTTTTTTTAGGAAATAGGGAGTTTTAATCCCTCTCCAATCCACTGTCTGACTTGGTCCAGCAGTGGACTGTTTTCCCCAGCTCCTGATGTCGGACAAGGTTTGATATTGTTGTTACTGGCTGTGGAGCTGCTGGATTTAATCCAACACAACTAAGTCAGACACTTTGATCTTTTTCCGGTCCCATGCTGCCCCATGCAATGGAAATATTACATGTGCACAAGGGTTCTTTCTGCCGCCTGCCCTGCCACAAGATCTAGTCTGGCACAGCGTCAGCCCCCTCTGATCCTCATTAGCATTACATCCATCGTCCATGCACGCGCATTGTTACAGCACGAGAGCTGGCACCCCCTAAATCCCCCCCCCCCCCCCCCCCCCGATGGGTCACCTCCCAACGGGCTCCACCTGCAGAAGCCCAGGCAGATCACCCATGTTCCCCTGCACAGAAAATTTAAAATCAAGAGCTCACCAGGGGGGTGGGGAGTGTGTGTGTGTGTCATAGGCGGGGGGGGGGGGTTGTTCTAGTGGAGGTGACATGGGCAGTGTGTTGGTATGGGTTAAGTGATACAGTCTATCTTTACAGCATCACGCCAGATTTTAGAGGGTGGCATCCACATTATTACAGGGTGACAGTCAGCATGTTACAGGGTGAAGGATACAATGTTACAATGACAGATACAGTGCTATGGATTATACATGAAATGTTACAGCATGACAGATGCAAGGTTAGAGACCCAGTGACAGTTGTTATACAGTAGCAATAAAAAGGATGTGAACCCTTTGGAATAATAAGGATTTCTGCACAAATTGGTCATATCATCTTCATTTAAGTCACAATAGACAATCACAGTCTGCTTAAACTAATACCACACAAATAAGTAAATGTTTCCATGTTTTGATTGAACACACCATGTAAACATTCACAATGCAGTTGGATAAAGCTGCCCTGTCCTATAAAAAACACACAGCTTTTGGAGATAAATGTATCTCCAAAATCCTTGCAGTTCATCGGTCCACGGTAAGACAAATTGTCTATAAATGGAGAAAGTTCAGAACTTCTGCTACTCTCCCTAGGAGTGGCCATCTTGTAAAGATGACTGCAAGAGCACAGTGCAGAATGCTCAGTAAGGAGAAGAAGAATCCTAGAGTGTCAGCTAAAAACTTACAAAAGTCTCTGGCTTATCCATGTTAGCGAATCTACGATATGTGAAACACTAAACAAGAATGGAGTTCATTGGAGGATACCACAGAGGAAGCCACAGCTGTCCAAAAAAACCCATTGCTGCACGTTTAAAGTTTGCAAAAGAGCACCTGGATGTTCCACAGCAGTACTGGCAACATTTTCAGTGAACAGATGAAACTAAAATTGAGTTGTTTGGAAGAAACACACAACACTGTGGATAAAAAGAGGCAAAGCACACCAACATCAAAACCTCATCCCAACTGTGAAGTATAGTGGTAGGGGCATCATGGTTTGGGCCTGCTTTGCTGCATCAGGGCCTGGACGGATTACTATCATTGAAGGAAAAATGAATTCCAACGTTTATCAAGACATTTTGCAGGAGAACTTAAGGCCATCTGCCCATCAGCTGAAGATCCGCAGAAGATGGGTGATGCTACAGGACAATGACTCAAAGCATAGACGTAAATGAACAACAGAATGGCTTAAACAGATTAAAATATGCCTTCTGGAGTGGCCCAGTCAGAGTCCTGACCTCAACCCGATTGAGATGCTATGGGATGACCTCAAAGCAATTTACTCTAGACATCCAAAGAATATTGCTGAACTGAAACAGTTCTGTAAAGAGGAATGGTCAACAATTGCTGCTGACCATTGTGCATGTCTGATCTGAAACTAGAGGAAACATTTGGTTGAAGTTATTACTGCCAAAGGAGGTTCAACCAGTTATTCAATCCAAGGGTTCACATACCTTTTCCACCTGCACTGTGAATGTTTGCATGGTGTGTTCAATAAAACATGGACACGTTTAATTATGTGTGTGATATTAGTTTAAGCAGTCTGTGATGGTCTATTGGTGTGACTTAGATGTAGATTAGATCACATTGCAGGACCAATTTGTGCAGAAATCCATAAAATTCCAAAGGGTTCACATACTTTTTCTTGCTACTGTAGATACAGTATCTCAGAGGGACAGATACAATGCTTGTGTGGTTATGAATACAATGGTAGTAAATGAAACATACAATAGAACAAAAATTGAAAACACATTACGTGTTAAATGTTGTCAGGTACAGTGACAAGTGTTGCACAGTTATTAGTGGAATGAGTACATTAATGCAAGACAAACATAGTATTACACAGAGATGAATACACTGATACATGAACAATGTTATGGAGAACTAGCTACAGTGTCAACGGATTATGGATGTTATAGTAATAGCATAATTTTCTATTACAGAATGACTAAGGCACCATACCTGTGTGAACATGGCCCTGGCCTGGATAGTGTCACACTGTGTATGTGCTGCAGAAGTACTTGTGATACAGAAGTGCACCCCCCCCCCCTTCCCATTCTCACATACAGCCCAGCACAGTTTGCTCCTGTCACTCCTACACACCCGGAAGATGTCGTCCTCTGATGCGGCAGAGACCGCCTCCTTCATGGCCTTGTCCAGCTCCTCCTCTGCAGTCAGATCTCCGGAGATAGCGCGACGAATCTCAGGCCCGATATCATGCAGCGTGCGCAGCCCAGCCTGAGGGGGAACCACAAAGATCTGGACAGTGTGCCACAGTGGAGCTCCCCCAACACCTTCCATCAGCAGACACAGCGACATCACATTTCCAACCCCTGGAAAATGCTCACCTATGGGTGCCCTTAAGGACAGAGGCCCAGTAATACCCGCTCTTCCCTGCTGTGAGAATTTGCAGGCATACAACATAATCAGTTCATCACATATAGGGGAGATAGTACCCACCCTTACATCTGAATACTCATAAAATAAAATGATATCACAAATCCAATGACAGCTCTGCCACTTCTTACTGTCCTCAGATGGTCTACGGTGTTATGTTACTGTTACACAAATACTGCCAAAAAAGGTTGTAAAGATTTGTATCTGCTTATTTAGCAATGCATAATATTTTATGTAATTTGGCAGACAAGGCTATAGAAGGGTGGTATATACAAATATATACAGAATGGTATATACAGATATATACACTAATGTACAGGGTGGTGCATACAGATATATGGGGTGGTACGTACACATATATGGGTGAGATATACAGCTATGTACAAGGCGGAATATACAGCTATACAGATATATAAATGTCTAATATATATACAGTATTTTTATAGATATTTGTATTCTCTATGTCCATAAAACGTTTATGCAATTGTCTCGGACAGATATCACACTTATTCAGAGTGAAATGCACTCTCAATGAAAATATGTGCTGACAAATATGTAAAGGTCTTTACTCTTGTTTGTCTGCAGGTACAAGGTGGGGCTAACGCAGGTCTATTGTAGTTATCCCTCTCTTTCTTGTCCACTAATGATACAATCTTGATTGTACAATTTTACCACTTTTATGTAAAATGAAGGATTACCTAAAGTATAAAAGTATGTTCACTGTTTACTGCATAGGTTTGTCAGGATTGTGTCATTAGTGGTCACCTTTAGTACACATATTGGTAATTTGTACCACTATACCACCAACAACTGTCTGAAGTGCGGACCCCAGTTACCGTATGTCCTCTACACAAACCCAAAATACCCCCGAGGAGTGTGACTTGATGGTGCGGTGCTTATTGTCAAACATAGTTTAAGGGTCTATTCACACTATATCCACTGCACTGGAGAGTAATTCTGCATGTCAGCTCACTGCATATACAATTATATGGGGCTGTACACAGTGCTGCATTGTAATAGCAATATTCCAACTCCTGGCATGCAGGCATTGAATTAACATGTATGTTATACTGCACACAGAATCCATTGGAGTTCACACACGTTATAATGCGTTCATTATGCAACCTGCATAGTGTGAATCCAGCTTGAGGTGCTGTTTTCATTCAATATATATTCTTGAATTGTTAAACCAGCCCTTATTGGCTGTTTGCTGGTACAAGACATTCGTTTATTGATGCCTCCTGGGTTTGGCAGGGAGACAAAATACTCTGAGGGTATTTAGTCATGAGAGCTGTAAGCACTATGAAAAGGCCAGAAAGTAATTTGTGATAGAGATAATCCCACATGCACATTCCTAAACATCCCATAATTAGGTTAATTTTACAAATATTACATAAAAGACTTGTGGATGAAATAGTTTTGAATAACTTGATGACATCATCATTCTAGCCTCACTGCTCTATGACTATTGATGGAGCCACCTGCACCAACTATCTCTTGTTCACTACAATTACCATGATCCCTAGTGGTGACCGTTAGCTACTAAACCATTGCTCTCCTGATGTCACTATGTAGGTTAGATTATGGTTCTGTTGGCAATAAAGATGGCTATAAACTATACAATCGCAACACCGACAAGCACCGCAACATCGCCAAGGACAGCCATAGTTCTCTTGATGTCGATTGTGTAACTGGGCAACAAACTGAATGGTCTATGGCCGCATATATGGATAGTCGCCGCCCATCATTTTGGCGTAGGTTGAGCCAAATGACAGCTCACCCTGCTGCTGCACAAATTCCAGGCAGCGTTAATTACTATTACCCCTCTGATTCATAGCAGGGAAAGAGAAGTAATTTGGGGTCAGCCAAGCGCCGCCATCCGGATTACACTGCTGCACGGCCATAGACATAATAACATTATGTCTATGGCGGCGCCCAGGTCAGGCACCGTGTGGGGAAGAGTGCACCAAAATGACCTGCTTAGCTATGGCCAGCTTAAGGGGTAGGGCTCAGGACTACACTTTCCATGATCCCTAAAATGTTTGAATGTGCTAACTGTAAATAGCCAGCTAATAATGCTGAATGCTAGAATTATAGTATCTAACCCTCACCATCCCGACATAGGAAGGGGAGTCATATTGCATTTTTTCTAACTTACCTTTGCAGGAAAATACAAAAGATAACAAACAATATCCTAATTTGACTGTAACAGGTGTTTTTTAAAGTCTGTCCAGAGTTCCACTCAAGCCTCAAATGAGGCGACATTTAAAACTTATTACACAATAAATATTTAAGTAAAATTGCATCATTTTGCAAAATAAAGAAAAATACCTGCTGTACCAGTTCATTAACTCTCAGGATTGTACAACTGCCTCTCACTGCCATTCAGTCAGATCCACTCTCCCTTTAGCCACATGGGCATGCAAGGTGATTGCTCTGTGAGCTGAAGCCTCACCTCCCCGCTGACTGACAGCCTATCACAAGGCATGACTTTAAGTTGACTGGGAAGAAGCAGAGCCAACAGGTAAGAGGAGGTTGCTGCAACAGGTATTTTACTTTTTCATTTTGCAAAACTACAGGCTTTTTACCAAATGTTTCCATGCATATTAAAAAGCCAAGTCTAAACTTAGGCTTTATGTAAGCTGTCACAGGTTGTGTCCATTTCCAAAAAATGATGTCCAGAATACACAGAAGGACTGTAGCATTGCAAGATGAGGGGTGTAATTACACATACCTGCAAGGAGAGGGCAGTGCGCTGCGATGGCTTCCCCACCAGCCCCTGCTCTTTGCGTTTCTTGAACTTGCGGAAATATTCCTGAATCAGGAAGGTAGCATAAAACTTCCCCACAGTAACCTCGTCATCTACGAACAGCCATAAAGATAACCAGAGATGGGTATTGGTTTACAGACAAGAGGACTTTGCCAACAGAAAATGACAGAATTCAATAGTTTCAAGAAAAAAGTCAATAAGACAATAACATAAGTAGAAGAATGGGCTGACGTCAGCTCTCTATAAGTGAGGTGCTTATCACTATAAGCTGTATTTCCTACATTCTCTCTGTTCATATAAGGTTTTCAGATTTAAATGTCAGTAGCTGAAGGGCCTTGCTTGATCTTTCCATTAAATTCTGCAACCCAATAGAAATGTCCAAAACTGACAGCAAACTCAAGTAACCTTTGCCTAGTGTCAGTTTTGGCTTTAGCTGGACTTTAACTGGATATTATGGTCCTAGCACACCTACCACCAGCAGGGGGCACCACCTGGTCCAGGAGTTTCATACTGGTCCTTTTCCAGATCTTTTTAATGATTGCTCTGAGTTCCTCATTGGCCTGTTCCAGGTTACCTGTAGAGGGAATGATGAACATACAAGGAAAAGGAAAAAACATTTGAGATTTTCCCAGGTGTGGCTCGTCGTTAGGTACAGCAAATGAGTAATATGACTGGACAACCTTACCATCGGTTTTTATGCATAGAGAAGTCCGAACTAAAGCAAACAGTGTAGCGTTAAACATGACTGTCCCGTCACTGTTCAGAGGCATGTTCATGGCAACCAAACGCTGTAAGAAGAAAAGGAGAGTGAGGCTGCATATCTCTTAAGTCACCTCAAAATCTTATACTTCTTAAGTGGCGAGTTTAGATACAAATATTGCTTTAGGGCTCAACATTATAGGGCTCAACAATATTACAGAAAATAGTGAAATAGTGATGTAACAATGTAGAGATAAATGTAGCAAACCAGTCATTGAGTCCATATGGTGGGGGAGAAGAGCAAATGGGGAGAAGGGTCCTGCCAAATAGGCTTATAATCTAAGGGATTGGGGAAAGGGACACATAAGGGGTGTGTGGAGTAAGTCCAAGAGAGGAGATACTATATAAAGATCTTGGGTAAGCAATGGTGAAGATATGAATCTTTAAGGCCTGCTTGAATGAGTTGAAGGAGGGGCAAGCCTGATGAGGGGAGGGGGGGCATTTTATTGAGCAGGGGCTGTTCTGTAAAGTCTTGGAGTAGCAGAGAGAACGGGTAGGGGGGGAATGAAGGGGAGGTATGGTTGATGGAATTGTATGCCAGGCAGAGCAGTTGAAATTTAATTCTGAGGGAGCCAGTGCGATGAGGGGCAGCTGAAGAGGAGCAGCTGGAGGAGTGAATGAGCCTGGCAGCTGCATTCATAACAGATTGCAGGGGTTGGAAGTCCAGAAAGAATGACATTGCAGTAGTCCAGTCTTGTGCTATTAAATTACCTTACATGCCACACGGTGAGGGCACAGCTTCCCAAAACCCAGAGGTGGCTGTATCCGCCTTAGTAGAGTCACCACATCCAGGTGCTTGATGCGCCCCCTAGTGACAACAAATGGTATTACAAAGCAAGCTAGATGTCAAGATAATAAACTGCCTCCCAAGCCAGCAGAACTACTGGTCTCTGACTGCCTTAAATTGAACAAACAGCCATATAGCCCCGGTTAAGGCCCCGTTCACACTTGCGGTTCTCTGCCAAACGGACCGGATGACCTGACCGGATCCGGATCGGAACCGTACGGTTCTGATCCGGATCCGATCCGGATCCGGTCAGTTTGCATCAGGTGTTCATCAGGATGCGATCCGGATCCGTTTGACAAAAGATAGTAGAAAAGGAATAAAAATGTTGGGGTCTGGGAGGTCAGCAGAAGGTGGACCTGTGGAATCAGGCCCTCCGCTGTTTAGCACTCACCTCCACCTCCGACATACTGCCAACATCTCCAGCACGTTTAAAATCACTGCTGCTCCACTCCAAAATGCTTGCCCATGTGTCCCCATCCAAAATCGCCGCTTCAATACGAATAGGAAGTGGTGTAGAACATCCGGATTTTTAGCCAGTGTGTTGTGCGCTCTCCGGTTCTCATAGCTTTGTATTGGCCGGATGGTGAAGTCCGGCTCCGCCCCGGATACGGCTGCCGGAGGAGCCGGACCAAAAAATAGCGCATGTTGGAACGGACGCCGGAGTCCGGATCCGGTCCGGATCCGGTCCGGCAGAACGGACGCATGTGAACGGACGCATAGGCTTTCATTGCTATGCCGTGCGTCCGTTCCGTCCGTTCTGCAAGCGGTCCGGCTCCGGCACGGCGATTCCGGACGGCCACCGCTAATGTGAACCGGGCCTAAAAGAGCACAAAAAAGAAGGTACAAAACTACCATCAAGATAAAATCTAAAGAAACCCCGGATCTAGGAGGACTGACTCCCACAGTAGCCATATATCATTAAAGAGGATCTCCATCCAAAAAAAAATCCTTCAGCGTTGCTATAAAGAAAAGTTATATTGGGAGGGGAAGGGAAGGGAAAGGGGTTGAAGTTTAGGGGAGGCTTTAGTTATGTGTATCAACTGTTGAATGTATGTATTGTATGCTTTTGAAAAAGTACTCCTTATGAACCATAATTTGAAAGGAATCCAGACACTATCCAAACAAAATTCAGTATCTTTGAGGTGTGACGTTACAGTAGTGAGTGCAGAGCTCACAAAGCAAACTTCTTAGTTGAATGGCTCATGGGGTAGGAGCTGAGGGCACAGACTTACCAATTATGTAACACAGGATGTGAAACGGCCACAGTCCAGTCTCCTTTGCCGTTTGCACACCCAGAATGCAGCAGGAGGTGTTCTACAGCCTAGAGGGGTGAATGTATATATTCTTATTTGCAATTGTATCCCAAAACAGAATGCCATGGTTTCTCTTCACATTTTGCACACTTTGAAAGAAGACTTAATATTCAGTCTCCCCTATAGCTATATTTTATAAAGTGATTTCTGTAGAAATCTAGGGAAACCATATTATTTTAGTTTCAGGTCAGCGTGGAAGGATCAAGGCACAATGAAGACACATAAAGCTGCTAGTCCCTAGCTTTATTGATCTTTAATCAGTAGCCTATACCTCCTTTACAATGAGAACTCTTTACCTTTCCTCTAATAGTTCATCAAGGACATCTTTGAGGCTGAGTTGAAGCCCCTCCCACAGTGTGATGGCACACTGTGGCAATGACAGTTTCCTGGTTGTTTTAGCCATGGCTAAGACAACTTCCTATCTGTGGCACTCAAAGAATTGTGGGAGTTAACACACAGTTGCCAAGCAAGCAGTACCTCCCTCTGTGTATAAACCCACTGCCATTTTTAGCCAATCACATTATTAGTGGGAATGTTTATAAATAATTGCAGTTTGTGCTTTTTTTTCTTGTCTACCAGCACTAAATATGGAGACCTAAAGGGTCATAGAGGGCCAAACAACATGAACCGATTACATGACCCTGTATCAATCATTTCTTTTGTTTTCAAAAAAGTTTATGAAAACACGAAACAAAACAGCAAATATCACAATTACATCTGATGCATTTGCAGAGAATCAAAACTCCTTATAAACCACATAGTAATAGACACTTATATCTTTGGAAAAAAAACATAAATGAAACAAAAAGAAAGCATATCTGCAGCCTCAGATACAAGGCTGTAGAAATATACCAACAAACGTGGCAGCAATATTAATATAAAACTCCTAACTCATATAGGACTAATTTCACATAACGCTAATAGAGTGAGCAGCCCACCCTGCCTGCAGAAACCATGCCTTATGGAAGCCCAACATACTGACCAAAAATACATCTTAAAGAGAATCTGTACTGTAAAATTCTTACAAGAAAAAGCATACTATTCTATTCATTATGTTCTCCTGGGCCCCTCTGTGCTGTTTCTGCCACTCCCTGCTGCAATCCTGGCTTGTAATTGCCATTTTATTCAGTGTTTACAAACAAAAGACATAGCAAGTGATAGGCTGAGAGGAGCTCAGTGTGTGAGTCATACAGAGTGTGCAGGGGGCCTGGAGAGGGTGTGTATAGCTTCTATTCAATCACAAGCAGTACAGCACATTCCAGCCTGACTGCCTGAGCCCGACAGAGGAGAAAAGATTAGATCATATAACAGAGATAACACAGCCACTGTGCAACTAGGAAAGGCTGCAGTAAGACAGAGCACATTAGAACAGCTATATGAACGTATAGGATAGAAGAAATGAGGCTCAAAATTTTGTTCCAGAGTCTCTGTAAGTAGGGTGCTCGAAACATGTAAAAACAGTGGATCCACCCCGCCATTCCCAAGAGCAATACAAAGTGATAGATCCAACTATATGGGTAATTAGGTAAAATAGATATAAAGGCCGTACAGGTACAGATAGCCCAGGTGGAGCTGCAGTGAAGCTGCGATGAAGCCGCGAGCGCACTCTTCCAACAGATCTCCAGAGAACTCATACCTCTCCATTTCAGGAATCCCTTCCCGTATCAATCATTTCTTGGTTTCTCTATGTTTTTTTTGTGTGTTTTTTTTTAACTTCTCACTTTGCTATGTATTATTATTTTCCCCCTACTACTATCTTTCAGTAAAGTTGCTCTTTAAAACTTCTCTCAAAGTATGGTTCATAAGAAATACTATTGCAAGAACATAACTGGTTCTTTCAGAGGTATAAGTAAATAAAAAAACAAAGTGTAGATCAACAAAAGATAGTTGTTTTTCATCTTGCCTTGCATTGCTGTACTTAACAGTGGATTACAAAAAAACAAAACAAAAAACTATCGGCCTATTTAGGAAAGACCAATGTGTTTCTGCGCTGAGAACACAATGCTGCAATGTGCAGTGATGTTCATATGAATTTTAGAAACATTATTACACAGAAATCAGTCTTAGTTCTTACTTGGCTTCTGGATCGTACTCTGCCCAGATCCTCTTAAATTCATCCAAATGATGAGGGCCCAATATGGACCAATCCCGCGTCAGATAGTCAAAATTATCCATAATGACCGCGACAAACAAATTGATGATCTGCAGGCATAAAGAGAGGGGGAAAAGGTTGAAACACGAAAAGTGAACGTGAGATCACCGATTGAAGGTTTTAAGCTTGATTGAGTGAATTATTTTTACTTAGTCTAGTGGGTACAGCAGTACAGGGAGATTTTTGTGATGCCTTACCCCACCATCAGCTGTATCCAAAAAGGTTTACGGCAACTTCAAGTAAGTTCACTGTGAATCTTATATATCCAGGAATAAGTCCTACTGTGGATGTGCCCATTGTTTGTGCAATATATGATAACATCTGCTCTTAGTATAGGAATCACAGGCTAGATTGGCCTTGACATGGTACTTCCCAGTATCTATGGATGTATGCAGCTGACAAGTTGTCTGTGACCCCCCTCCCCCCACCCTCGTTGGACACAGACAACAATAAGGACTGGAACTTAATCCTATTGTACAACATGAGAAGGCTGTAAAGCAGCAGTAAAAATTTGGCAAGCATTCTACCTCTTCCCCCACCCTGCTGTCTATGTTGATGTTGACTTTAGTCTATGCAGTGAGTGACAGAAATAAATTAATTTTGCACATGTAATTGGTAGCAGGTAAAACCCCAAATAGCTGTATCCAAAAGTAATATAAAACATTTGGGTGGAATGGGGATTTTGTTGTTCGTTCTATCTTAGGCATTATAATAATGCATCAGAATACCTCCTGCCACTTCTATAAGCATATCAAAGCATATTTAAGGCTTCTCAGCATTATAAATTCATTCATAGTGTTGGTATTTTTTAATACTTATGGGTGAACATGGACAACAGTGCATCCTTACGCTACAGAATACTCTTGTGAACAACACCCTATGGACTCGACACTTACCAGGAAGGCGCAGAGCATGTAGAAGCTAATGAAGTAGAAGACAGCAAAGCTACTGCCACAGGAGAAGTCCTCCTCGATAGGTGGAACATCAGAGTCAATCTCACACTTCTTGTTGGGAAGACAAGCCAACATGATCTCCTGCCAAGCTTCACCAGTAGCACATCTGAAAAGTGGTAATCAGTCAATGAAACAGGGCCACACCCACAACAGACAACAGCAAATACACAGGTACAGAGTCATTAGATTTAAGAACACTTCAATAATAGAGAAATAACAAAAACAGTAAACACTAATTAACCATTTGGCCCGGACCAGAGACTGCTGGTACCAAAAAACGGGGCCTACCATCGTCTCGTTGCATGGACCACTTGCTCTTCCTTAGCTGCAGGCCACTTGTTCTGCTGTTGCTATAACGGCTGGTGTCAGGATCACTCAAAAATCTTACCACAGCATGATGGTCTGGCGGCCCTGTCATGTTCCGAGGGTTTGCTGCCTGGATGGACTTTGTTGATGCAAGGTACACGGGACTCTGTGTCTCATAGGGAGCCGGCACTTCCGGGTGGTCTGTGTGACACGCGCGTCATCTCAGAAGATTCAGAGTTTGCCGCTGAGGGTAATGGCGGATGTAGGAGCCGTGGGACAGAAGTGCGTAGTAGGCATGCGTGGCTGTGGGCAAACGAAAGTACGCATGCACGAGTGATGACAAACGAAAGTACGTATGCGCAGTTCCTGGCAGACGATAGTACGCATGCGTGGTGTGCAATTCAATTGCAAGGCCAGCCCTCCTCTAGTATAAAAGGCATCTGCTCACAGCGCTCCACGCTGATTCCTCTGTCAGCTAGTGACCCGACTTGTTCCTAGACTACTCTTGATCTGATATACCTGGTTTTGACCCTTGACTCGTCTCTGACTCTCCTGGATTGCCGCCTGCCCTGACCTCAGCGTGTTACCCGGATCTGAACCTCTGCTGCCTGCCCTAACCTCAGCTTGTTAACCGGATCTGAACCTCTGCTGCCTGCCCTAACCTTGGCTTGTTACCCGGACCTGGATTACTACCTTATACACCAATCACAGTTGATACCAGATCACCTTATTCCTTCAGTACTACCGGATCTCCCTCAAATCTCCCAGCCTTCCAGCCTCCACATTGAGGTGTCATCTGTTCTGCTAACCACTGTTGGAGTACTTCCTGTGTGCAACCTGGTGGGCACTAGGCAGCTAAAGTAGTCCGTAACCCACTAGGGATTGCGGCCCATCACCCCCTCCTGGGGTGCTCTGGTGAAGCCCCGTGGTCACTTAGACTCTGCACTCGAGAGACTCTCACCTCAGTGGAACGGTCAACAGTGCACTATCATAACAGCTGATTTCATTGGCTCCTGACCCTTGTGATAACTGTGAGCCAATCTTGTTTTACAAAGCTCTGCCATCAAAACGATGGCAGAGCGAGTGGCCAGCAGCAATGGATTAGCAGCGCAATCAGCAGGTCTGTGCGGAGCAGTAACCTGAATCTATGTCCTGGCAGGAATAAGCAGCCATAAACAGGGCGTAGATTTAAATGACCGCAGTCCGGAAACAGTTAAATCAGAACCTTGGAATTGTACTTAGGCTTTGGATGTCTGATGAGTCTAAAAGGTAGCCTTCCTTAGTTTTGCAAAACAACAGTCGGCATAGGGCATAAGAATGTGGCTGTTCATAACAGAAGGAATTAGCCATAATGGACGCCTTTGGAGGATTATCCCCAATTGATCAGTTATGTCAACAAATTGCTAACCTAGCAATCTCAGTTCAGAAGCTTGAACAAGGATATCAGCAATTGCAAGGTCAGGTACAAGGCCTTGCAGCCAACACTGTGCCACCTCAGCCCTCCACTCCCAATGTCACTTTAACTACTCCAGCTCTGGAACCTAAACTACCATTACCATATTTTTTCGTTTTTCTGGAGATAGAAACAAGTTCCGACTATTTAAGAGTGCATGCCAACTATTTTTCTCCTTACAACCCAGAACCTATTCCTCAGAAGCTGCCCAAGTTGGGGCCATCATATCTCTTCTTCAAGGAGAACCTCAAGCCTGGGCTTTGCGGATGATGGAGCAGGGTCATGATTCGGTCAAGACTGTTCAGGCTCTCCTTGATGCTCTAGCGGAACTTTATGATGATCCAGGTAGGGCAGCCTCCATCAAAGCAGCACTCCAAGCTCTACGTCAGGGTAGATGCCCGGTAGAGGAGTACATGTCTGACTTCAGGCGATGGGAGGCCGATACTCAATGGAACGACGCTGCTCTGAGATTCCAGTTCCGCAAAGGATTGTCAGACCAATTAAAAAACGAGATAGCCCGGGTTGGCGTTCCTGCAAACCTTAAAGATCTGATTGCTCTGGCTATACAGATTGATAGAAGGTTGAGAGAGAGAAGGTTGGAAAAGACTGGAGTTCCTGTTGGACCTTATTCCACCATCAGTCAAGCTTCTTCAGTTCCTTCTGGAGCAACTGCCAGCACAGGGGATGATACGGAACCTATGCAGTTAGGACTGGCTAGACCATCTCTCTCTGCTGAAGAACGACAACGAAGGATCACTTCCCGCCTCTGTCTCTTCTGTGGAGCTTCTGGACATTTTAGGTAGGCCTGTCCTGTAAGACCTTTGGGTAAGACTACACTGATGGAATCAGGACATGAGTTTTCAGATACTCCTTCATCCACTCATGTACCTCTGTTTTTGTCTCTTCAGGGCCCAGGAGGAACCAACGAGATTAAGGTCATCTTAGATTCCGGAGCTTGTTCTTGCTTCATGGACTTATCACTTGCCCAGAAACTTAATCTTCCTCTTCGAGACAAAGAACAAGTTCTCTCCATTCAGTTAGCAGACGTCTCTCCTATTAATTCTGGTCCTATCACCTAAGAGACCATGCCTCTTCTAGCTACAACCAGGCATGGGCTTAATTTTGGATTTGGGTGATCCGGATAGTTACTATCCGGATTTCACCCAGTAATGCTGTTAGGGCTGGGCAGGGGGGGGGGGGGTCAAGCTTACCCGTCTGACGTCTTCTTCGCTCATCCCTCGGCGCCTCCCACAATACGTTCCAATGCATCGTCACGTGATTACAAACACTTTCTCCTTCAACCCGGAAGGAGGAAGTGTTTGTATTCACGTGACGTCAGACGGGTAAGCTTGACCCCCCGCCCAGCCCGCACAGCATTACTGGGTGAAATTCGGATAGTAACTATCCAGATCACCCGAATCCGAATTTAAGCCCATGCCTGATTACAACCAACAATCAACATCAAGAATACATATGCTTCAATCTGATTTGCTCTCCTTTGTTATTCCAATTATTTTGGGAATGCCATGGTTACAAACCCATAACCCCAAGATTGACTGGACTAAACAGGACATCTCCTTTGAATCCGATTATTGTTAGACTCACTGGGCCAGATTTAGCAAGAGTGTCTGAGACAAAATATTAGTAGGTGTTTAGAATGCATGCAGAACTGTCTCAGGCATCCTAAGAAATCTCTAGCTAGTGCAGATTCCTTCTAAAACTGAAAGGACTAGAAGGCGCTAAGAAGATCTCTTTAGGCAGTGCTGTGTGTGAGGGGAATTGCTGTTGTTGAGGTAACCAACACATCTGCTGTCAGCAAGCTCTGAGTGAGGGGGGAGGAGCCCTTCACAAACCACATCTATTCTGCACTCTGTAGAACTGCTAATGAGCACTTCTTAAGGCCCATACACACGTCGGATTTCCGCGAACGACGGGTCGTTTGAACGTCCCGTCGTTCCGTCGTTCGCCCGCTAAATCGGGCGTGTGTACAGGCTGTCGTTCGCTTGATAAGGGTGAGTTTAACTCACCCTTATCAAGTTTAACTCGCCCTTATCAAGCGAACGACAGCCTGTACACACGCCTGATTTAGGGGGCGAACGACGGAACGACGGGACGTTCAAACGACCCGTCGTTCGCGGAAATCCGACGTGTGTATGGGCCTTTATTCAGGGACAGTTCTGCGCTGTTCTTAATCTAAGGAAAACACTCAGAACTGCCTCAGACTCCCTTCACTTAAGAAAGCATTGGGAAGCTTCTTAACAATGTGCAGAACAGTTCCCCTGCTGGTAAGGACAGATTAAGAAGAAATATCTGTCGGTAATGCATTGATAAATCTCCCCCACTGTTTCCTTTCTTTTGGACAAATACTCTGTCTTGATACCAAGAAACAAAGTTTAATACCCACAATGTATTATGAATTCCTGGATGTCTTTGACAAGAAAGGTGCTGATAAGTCACCACCTCATCGTATTTATGACTGTCCAATTGAACTTCGACCAGGAGCGGAAATTCCTTTTGGCCACCTCTACTCTCTGTCTGAACCTGAACTTTCTACTCATAAAGATTATATTGATGAAAATCTGAAAAAAGGGTTAATTAGACCTTCTACATCTTCAACTGGAGCAGGAATATTTTTTGTAGAAAAAAAGATGGATCTCTAAGGCCTTGCATTGATTATCAAGAACTTAACAAAATTACTGTCAAAAATCGGTACCCTCTGCCACTAATCACCGACCTATTCCAGATCCAGATTCTGCCAAGATTTTTCAAAACTCGATTTAAGAGGAGCTTACAACTTGGTACAGATAAGAGAAGGTGATGAATGGAAAACAGCTTTTCGTTCCCGCTTTGGCCATGATGAATACTTGGTTATGCCATTCGGTCTATGCAATGCACCAGCAACATTCCAACACTTTGTTAATGACATCTTCCGAGACTTCCTGGATGTATTTATGGTTGTATACTTGGATGATATCCTTGTTTTCTCATCATCTCTGGAAAAACACCAGGGTCATGTAAAAAAAATCTTGGGTAGACTTAGGGTTCATGGACTTTATGCAAAGCCTGAAAAGTGTGAATTCCATAAAGAAGAAATCCAATTTCTTGGTCTTCAGCTCTCTCCTCGAGGAATCTCAGCAATCCTTGATTGGCCGGTCCCTGCTGATAAGAAAGGAGTGCAGAGATTTTTAGGATTTGCTAACTTTTACCGCAAGTTTATTAAAAAAATGTCTTCAGTAGTTCTTCCAATCACTCAGTTAACCAAGCAGAATCAAGTTTTTCAGTGGAACCAGGAAGCACAAATCGCATTTGACAAATTGAAACAACTGTTTACATCTGCACCCATTCTTCACCATGCAGACCCATCATTACCATTTGTAGTTGAAGTCGATGCCTCCGCCTTTGCCATAGAAGCCATAATTTCTCAACGTTTTGGTCCCAA
This sequence comes from Hyperolius riggenbachi, assembly GCF_040937935.1. Taxonomy (NCBI): domain Eukaryota; kingdom Metazoa; phylum Chordata; class Amphibia; order Anura; family Hyperoliidae; genus Hyperolius; species Hyperolius riggenbachi. The sequence continues at coordinate 375,020,631 of NC_090648.1, forward strand.
AAGACTGTTGCATCCTATTGCCTTCTTTTCAAGAAAACTCAGCCCAGCTGAAAAGAATTACGTCATTGGAGATAATAAGGAACTACTAGCCATCAAATCAGCTTTAGAGGAATGGAGATATCTATTAGAAGGAGCACAACATCCAATTTTAATATTTACCGATCATAAAAACCTTGAGTATCTCCGAACATCCAAGAGACTTCAGCCTCGACAAGCTAGGTGGGCGTTATTCTTTTCACGTTTTGAATTCCATGTGACCTATTGACCAGGTTCAAAGAAAGCAAGCCTGACGCCTTGTCTAGAATGTTCCCTGATGACATAGAGGAAAATTCTTGTGAATCACCGGACACCATTCTTTCAAACCGCAACTTTCTTTTTCTTCTCCATGAACTTGGAAAGCAACTTCAACAAGCATCTACTGTGTTACCTACTGATGCGAAAGCCCAACTAATTTGTCGGGATGGAATCTTTTGTAAAGATGAGAAGATCTTTGTACCTGAGGACCTTCGCACCCCCGTACTTCAATGGAATCACGACTATAAGTTGGCGGGACACTATGGATTTAAAAAAACATTGGATCTTCTCCAAAGAAAATTTTGGTGGCCAGAAATGTCAAAAGACTGAACAATTTGTAGAATCATGCCTGGTCTGTGCAAGATCTAAAACACCAAGGCTATGACCTCGGGGACTACTTTCTCCACTCCCTATACCCTCCCGCCCCTGGGAAATTATCCCCCTGTATTTCATAGTCGAACTTCCTCCCTCTCATGGATTCACCACAATTCTGGTGGTGGTGGACAGGTTCTCAAAAATGGCGCATTTCATTCCCTTGTAGAAAGTTCCTTCTGCAGCTCTTACAGCCCAGACCTTCTTGCAGGAAACAGTCAAATTACATGGACTGCCTTCTGATATTGTCTTGGATAGAGGTGTTCAAAATACACCCAAATTCTGGAAAGAACTGTGTTCACAGTTAGGAATTCAAGTTTCATTGTCTTCAGGTTATCACCCCGAATCCAATGGGCAGACAGAGAGAGTCAATCGGGTCTTGGAACAAGATCTTAGGTGTTTTTCCTCGGCTGCTCAAGATAACTGGTCTTTGTTGTCAGGGCCGGTTTAAGCAACAATGGGGCCCCAGGGCAAAATAAACCTGGGGGGCCCCCCCAACATATAACCCAGAACAAAAATCGGCATTAGGGGACCTTTTTTGCAGCTGGTATAGTCAGGGTGTGAAGTCCCAATCGGTAGGAGCTCCACATTCTGGCTACCCCAGCCTGCATGGGGGACAAGGGGTTAAAAAGTTTCAGGAGGGGGGACCCCACATAATTAAAAAAAATATATATATATATTCCCACACTCTAAACATAAAAAAATTTTTTGGGAAAATAGGAAAAAATGCTAGGGATCTTCATACAGCCATATTGTGGCTGTATAGTGATCCCTGGCCAAAGCGCTGCGGCTGCGTATGGACCCCCTGGAAACCCTGTCAGGAAATTTATTGCGCTTTCGTTTCATGCCTGTAAAATTACACTACCGTTAGGTTTGCTATTAAAAGTGACATTTACCGCATTTAAAAGTATACTTTTTTCCTTTGAAACTTTAAAATCGATTTTCTCAAAAACTATAAGGCCGATTTGAATTTTTTTTCCTTTTGTAGCCACTGGGGGCCCCTACAAGCTCTGTGGCCCTGGGGCAGCTGCCTCCTTTGCCTCTATGGTAGCGCCGGCCCTGTTTGTTGTTATCAATGGCTGAGTTTTCCTTCAATAACACTGTACATTCATCCACGAAGCAAACTCCATTCTTTTTAAATTACGGCTATCATCCTACTAGCATTCCGGGAGTGGTGGGAGAGACTTCAGTTCCTGAAGTTTAGGACCGACTTACCAGGATGAAAGAAAACTTTGAATTAATTCAAGAAGTATTACATTTAACTCAGCAGAGAATGAAGAAGCAGGCAGACAAGAGAAGGAGGAAGAGTCCAGAGTTCGTTCCAGGAGACTTAGTTTGGTTGGCAACTACTAATCTCAAACTCCGATGTCCTTCCAAAAAGTTGGGTCCTAAGTATATAGGTCCATTTGCTATTGAAAAAAGGATTAATACTGTGGCATTCATTACCTTGCCTGAATCCTTGAAAATGCATCCGATCTTTTATGTGTCTTGTTTTAAAAGATTTATTCCAGATCCATCAGGAAGGGTACCTGCTGGTCCACCACAACCCATTCTGATAGAAGGAACAGAGGAATTTGAGGTTGAGAGAATATTGTACTCCAGAAGACGATCAGGAATTTTGCAGTACTTGATCAAATGGAAGGGGTTCTGAGTAGAGAAAAACTCTTAGAAGCCTGCTTCAAATGTTCACTCTCCTAGATTAGTTTTTTTTCCCCATAAAAATAACCCAGGAAAACCAAAGCCTAAGGTCATTCGGAGTCTGCCCTTAAGGGGGGGGAGGGGCAATGTCAGGATCACTCAGCAATCTTACCACAGCCTGATGGTCTGGCAGCCTTGTCATGTTCCGAGGGTTTGCGGCCTGGATGGACTTTGTTGATGCAAGGTACACGGGACTCTGTGTCTCATCGGGAGCCGGCACTCCCGGGTGGTCTGCGTGAGGCGAACGCTTATGCGTACATGCGCATCATCTCAGAAGATTCGGAGTTTGCCGCTGAGGGTAATGGCGGAAGTAGGAGCTGTGGGACAGAAGTGCGTAGTACGCATGCGTGGCTGTGGACAAACGAAAGTACGCATGTGCGAGTGATGACAAACGAAAGTACGTATGCGCAGTTCCTGGAAGATGATAGTATGCATGCGTGGCGTGCAATTCAATTGGAAGGCCAGCCCTCCTCTAGTATAAAAGGCATCTGCTCACAGCGCTCCACGCTGATTCCTCTGTCAGCTAGTGACCCGGCTTGTTCCTAGACTACTCTTGATCTGATCTACCTGGTTTTGACCCTTGACTCGTCTCTGACTCTCCTGGATTGCCGCCTGCCCTGACCTCAGCTTGTTACCCGGATCTGAACCTCTGCTGCCTGCCCTGACCTTGCCTTGTTACCCGGACCTGGATTACTACCTTATACACCATTCACAGTTGATACCAGATCACCTTATTCCTTCAGTACTACCGGATCTCCCTCAAATCTTCCAGCCTCCACATTGAGGTGTCATCTGTTCTCCTAACCACTATTGAAGTCCTTTCTGTGTGCAACCTGGTGGGCACTAGGCAGCTAAAGTAGTCCGTAACCCACTAGGGGTTGCGGCCCTTCACCCCCTCCTGGGGTGCTCTGGTGAAGACCCGTGGTCACTTAGACTCTGCACTCGGGAGACTCTCACCTCAGTCGAACGGTCAACAATGCACTATCATAACAGCTGGTCAGAAGCTGATTTCATTGGCTCCTGACCCTGTGATAACTGTGAGCCAATCATGTTTTACAAAGCTCTGCCATCAAAACGATGGCAGAGCGAGTGGCCAGCAGCAATGGATTAGCAGCGCAATCAGCAGGTCTGTGCGGAGCAGTAACCTGAATCTATGTCCTGGCAGGAATAAGCAGCCATAAACAAGGCGTAGATTTAAATGACCGCAGTCCGGAAGCAGTTAAATCAGAACCTTGGAATTGTACTTAGGCTTTGGATGTCTGATGAGTCTAAAAGGTGGCCTTCCTTAGTTTTGCAAAACCACAGTCGGCATAGGGCATAAGAATATGGCTGTTCAACTGTTGGCCTAATGTTCCATGAGATCTGTGACAAGGTCCACGGGACATCAGAGATATACTGACATTGTTTATATGCAGCCAATAGAAGTATAAAGAACTAAAAACTACTTAACCCCAACCTGCAACCAGTATAACTGCATGTGAGGAAATACTGTCCCCACTCGGCCATTGAGGTACAGATGTGGTTGCTTCTCAAAAAGAAAGATACTTTTTGATTTTAAAAAAACATAAATTCTGACATTTCTGACCTTCCAAACAGGGTGGAAACACAAATAGCTAATGACTGGAGGCGCCCAATAAAAGTATAAAAAACGAATAACTGCTTAAAAGGAAGGTAACTATAAGCTTACCTTCGATGATGAAAACATTTAAAGTTTAGAAAGTTTTATTAATAAGGACAAAATATACAACTAAACCAATTTAGCAAGCAATATAAAACAGAAAATATATAATAATGATAGTAATAAATCATCTCTGACATATTTCTCTAATATCTTATATTGTTCTCTCTGACTGAGCTATTTATACTAAAATTGCTTAAGGTTCATACACACCTTCCAACTATCTACCAAACGTGTCTGTTAAAAAGACCCTGAAGTCTCTCAAAATTCATGATATTAACCACTTGAGGACTACAGTGCTAAACCCCCCTAAAGACCAGGCCAGTTTTTGCTTAAAGGGGAACTTAAGTAAGCGGTATACGGAGGCTGCCATATTTATTTCCTTTTAATCCATACCAGTTGCCTGTCAGACCTGCTGATCCTCTGCCTCTAATACTATTAGCCATAGCCACTGAACAAGCATGCAGCAGATCAGGTGTTTCAGATTTTAAAGTCAGATCTGGTCATATTCAGATACTACTGCAGATAAATAGACTAGCAGGGCTGCCAGGCAACTGGTATTGATTAAAAGGAAATAAATATGGCTGCCTCCGTATACCTCTTACTTCAGTTCCCCTTTAACAGGCCACTGCAGCTTTAAGACCAAGCTGCAGGGCCGCACAACTCAGCACACTATTGATCCCCCCCTTTTCTCCCCACCAACAGAGCTCTCTGTTGGTGGGGTCTGATCGCCCCTCAGATGTTTATTTTTTTTAATATAAATATTTATCTGTGTTTTTTTAATTTATTTTTTGCTATTTATTAATGCTGATCGCAGCGCTGTACATGTAATTAGGCGGTGGTTTCGCCGTCTAATAGTCTCCCGGGCGGTAATCGCCGCTCGGAGACTGCAGGCGGGGCAGAGCTCCACCCCCAAGCAGGAGATGTGCGCGCAGCCTGCACACGATCTCCTGCATTAGCTGGCCCCACGACTTGACACCATTTGGCGTTAGGCGGTCCTGGAGCTGCCGCGGCAGCCATGCACATTGGCATGGGGCGGTCGTTAGGAAGTTAAAGAGGATTTTACAAGAAAAACCTGAATTTTGAGAGACTTCAGTCTCTCTTTAAGCCCCATACAACTTTTGTTGTGAAACGAGTTGAAACAACTAATAAAAAGTAATTTTCTGTTGTTCAAACAGCTGATAAGACTGATAAGACCTCAATCCAACTGTTGAATTGACTTCTTATCAGCTGTTTGAACAATAGCAAAATACTTTTTTTAGATGTTTCAACTTGTTTCACAACAAAAGCTGTTTGACAATTGTGCTGCATAAAAGACCGCTGTTGAGCATGTGAATGGGGCTTAACAGACAAGTTTGGAAGATAGTTGGACAGATAGTTGGTAGGTGTGTATGAAGCTTTAAGCTGGCCATACACTGGCCCGATTTGCCGCCGTTTCGACAGCAGATTCGATCACTGGGATCAAATCTGCTGCCAATCGTTCACGCTACACGCCGAATTTCGATCCATTCCGTCCGATCCCGTCGATCGCGCCGTGCGGAAAATAACCGTCGATCGCCCGCGGGTAAAGAGCGCATCGCTAGCGGCGTTCGAGTGCCCGATGACTGTCGCAATAGAGCCGCATACATTACCTGCTCCGCCGGCGCGACTCCCGGATCTCTGCTCTTCTTCACCGTCTCCGCTCTGGTCTGGTCTCCGGCATGCTTCCCTTCTTCCTGTCCCGGCAGGAAGTTTAAACAGTAGAGGGCGCTCTACTGTTTAAACTTTCCCCAGACAGGAAGAAGGGAAGCATGCCGGAGACCAGAGCAGACCAGAGCGGAGAAGAAGAGCGGAGACCCGGGACTCGCGCCGGCGGAGCAGGTAATGTATGCGGGATGGGGGGAAGCGGCGGCAGCACCACCACCACCACAGATTGTGAACGGTTTCATGCTGAAATCGGTTCACAATCTGTTTGCAGTAAAGGTAGCCATACAATCCCTCTCTGATCAGATTCGATCAGATAGGGATCTGTCTGTTGGTCGAATCTGATGGCAAATCGACCAGTGTATGGCTACCTTTAGAGCTTCTTTTTGTTTCTTTTAAGGCTCATTTACCTCAGGAAGTGACTTCAGGCCATAAAACGCGTTGTTTTTGTTGTTATTAATAGAACTGTCTAAAGTTTGAACATTTTCATCATTGAAGGTAAGCTTAAAGTTACTTACCTGTTAAAGTGTACCTGAGATGGTCTTATACAGCTTGATTCACTAACAGCGATAGTTAACTACTGTTACGTGCGCTAGTGAATCAGAGTGCCTAAATCAGGGCTCCCTGCATGCTATGCGCACTAGTAGTAGCATAGTGTGCGTAATCAGGCTCAGTCAGGGGAGCGGGCACTCAGCGCACGCTATGCTGCTGTATTGCAGCATAGCAAATGCTAGTAACTTAATGTCCGCTCCTCCTGCCCTAAACCCCTTCGGGTCCAGTCATATTAAAGGACCTGATCCCCACACTCTGACTGGTTCAATAGGTTGCCTTTCATTAGCTAGCTCGTGCTGTTATGCTGCACTATTGTTAGTAAATCAAGCCCAATGTGTGTATTTACACTTACCTGGAGCTTCCTCCAGCCCCGTGAGTTGCATGGGCTCCCTCGCTGCCTTCTCTAGCCATTCTGTTCATGTGCTATGGCCCCTGGTAATCTGGCCAGTATCACGCTCTTGCCCAAGAATGCAACGGATGGTGTGCGCGTGGCCATCCAGATTACTGGGGGCCATAGCACAAGAATGAAGAGGCCGAGAGAACGACAAGGGAGCCCATGCACCTCATGGGGCTGAGGGTAGCCACAGGTAAGTATAAGACCATCTCAGGTGTCCTTTAAGCAGATTTTATTTTTTATACTTTTATTGGGTGCCTCCAGTCACTAGCTACATGTGATTCCACCCTGTTTGTGTGTGTGTTTGGGGGGTGGGAGCGGTACTTGAAAGGCCTAGTGGGGAAGGTATTTCCTCACATGCAATTGTACTGCTTGCAGGTTGGGCAACCAGAAGAGTGTGAGTACCCATTTCTTAGATTACTAAAGGGGCCCATACACCTAACGATTTTCCCGCCGATATATTGCCAATTCGATCACAGTGATCGAATTGGCTGTGAAATCGCCGCGCACACTGCTGACAGAACGATCGATTTCCGTCCGAAATCGATCGTTCCCGTAGATCCGTCCGTGCGGAAGATTTTTCTCGATTGCCGGCGGGTTGGGAGCGCATCGATAGCGGCGTTCGAATGCCTGACAACCGACGCAATACAGCGGTTATACACTACCTGTTCCGGCCGGCGCGAGTCCCCTGGTCTCTGCTGTCTTCTCCGCTCTGGTCTGGTCTCCGGCATGCTTCCCTTCTTCCTGCCCGGCAGGAAGATTAAACAGTAGAGGGCGCTCTACTGTTTAAACTTCCTCCCGGGCAGGAAGAAGTGAAGCATGCCGGAGACCAGACCAGAGCGGAGAAGAAGACAGCAGAGACCAGGGGAGTCGCACCAGCGGAGCAGGTAATGTATGCGGGGGGAGGGGGGTAGCGGCGGCAGCACCACCACCACCACAGATTGTGAACGGTTTCAGGCTAAAATCGGTTCACAATCTGTTTGCAGTAAGGCAGCCATACGTTCCCTCTGAGATTCGATCAGAGAGGGATCTATCTGTTGGTCGAATCTGATGGCAAATCGACCAGTGTATGGCCACCTTTACACTAACTTGAAACCGAAATACTACACCAGCTTGGGCTCCCATTTTCCCTGTGTTGTACTTTTTTGTTGCCACATATTACTTATACTGATATTGTTGACTGAACAGAAAAAAATGTCTGAAAACGTATTTTCACAGTGTCAAAATAGCACAAAACATATCTGCATATTTGCTATCTCAATTATGGAAAATATGCCTCTAAAAGTGTAAACATGTCACAAAAAAAAACATCCACTAGTGAGTTGTCTCTGGCACTTCACACACCTGAACAGCAGCAGGACAGCCTGTGGAAAGGTTTGAAAATTGTTGTTTCTGTTAATATCTGTTGTGTCGTTCAGAGCTATTTTGCCAAAGACCTGCAGAGACAAGACATGAGATCTAAGGAGTCAAGCTACGAGGTTCTTATTCACAAATCAATATTGCTAGGTCAAAATTATGTCAGCCCACATATGGTCAATCATCTAAGCCCACATAATGTCAGTGATGTCAGCCCACACATGGTCAGTGATGTCAGCTCATAAACGGTCAGTGATGTCAGCCCACACATGGTCAGTGATGTCAGCCCACACATGGTCAGTGATGTCAGCCCACACATGGTCAGTGATGTCAGCCCACACAGGGTCAGTGATGTCAGCCCACATAGGGTCAGTGATGTCAGCTCATACACGGTCAGTAATGTCAGCCCTCACATGGTCAGTGATGTCAGCTCATATACGGTCAGTAATGGCAGCCCACATATGCCCACATATGGTCAGTGATGTCAGCCCACACATGGTCAGTGATGTCAGCCCACATACGGTCAGTGATGTCAGCCCACATACCATCAGTGATATCAGCCCATATACGGTCAGTGATGTCAGCCCCCATAGGGTCAGTGATGTCAGCCCACACAGGGTCAGTGATGTCAGCCCACATATGGTCAGTACTGTCAGCTCACATAGGGTCAGTGATGTCAGCTCACATAGGGTCAGTGATGTCAGCTCACATAGGGTCAGTGATGTCAGCCCACATAGAGTCAGTAATGTCAGCCCACATATGGTCAATGGTGTATATCGCGTATAAGTCAAATTCAATATTTGACCCTCTTAACTTGAATTTTTTTATTGACTCAAGTATAAGTCTACCTAGCAAAGTTATTGGATGCACATTGGTGACCAGGAGGAATTAATAGCTGTATTTGAGGACTAAGAGGGGTTAATGACTACAGGTCCCTAAGTGCAACAGGCATCCGCTCCCTCTCCTTAGTAAGCACTGCATTCCAGTATCTTTTCCCCTGCCCTTTCCTTCTTAATTATCGTGAGAAAAAGAGAACACCAAGAGCTCAATATAGTGTAGTATGTACTGGTAATGTATAATTGGAAGAGTAATAATATTAATTTAATACTCACAAACCAGGGTTACCAATTAGGCAACCACTGTCAAAGCAGGTGGGGAGATTGTCCTGACCCCACTAAGGATTAAAAAGTCGCTCTCTGTAGTAGAAGAAGGAAGGGTACAAGCCTCCACCAAGGGTGGACTTGATGTAGATAATAGGATAACAAAGGCGCCAACAGGATAAAAAACACTAAAAGAACTTAAAAACCCATCTTGGTAATAGAGGAGGTAGTGGTGGACTTACCTTCTCCAAGCAGAACATACGACTGTGGATTTTCAGTGAAAACAGTTGTATTGGATAATCAAAATAAAGTGCAACGCGTTTCGCGGGTACAAACCCGCCACATCAGGCAATAACAGATAGGATTAAACAGCATCTGCCAATATCATCAACTCTGAGCGCCTTTGTGGCTGTTTACTCCTATCAGTTATTGCCTGATGAGTCGGGTTTGTACCCCGCGAAACGCATTGCACTTTATTTGGAGTATCCAATAAAACTGTTTTGACTGAAAAATCCACAGTCGTATGTTCTGTTTGGAGGAGATAAGTCCACCACTACCTCCTCTATTAGCAAGATGGGTTTTTAAGTTCTTTTAGTGTTTTTTATAATGTTGGTGCCTGTTATCCTATTATCTTCTTAATTATCGTGGCCAGGACTTTCTGACGTGTGTTTTCTTGCCATTTCCTTTATCGAGAACGTGTCACTTAGCACTGTATAAATAGTTCAAATAGGAATAACTTATGAGTCAGAAATTTAGGTCCAACTCGAGTAAAAGTCGACCCCTATACTTTTATTTAGTGAGTCAGACCTGAATTTCTAGACTTATAGTCGAGCATATATGGTATATATTTAGTCGGTGACCTCAACCAACATATAGTTGGTGATGTCATAGACGGACTGCAATGGGCTGTTTGTGATTGGCTTGATGTGAACCCAGCCTATAGGCCTACACCCACGCTGGTCTGAAATTGGGTGTGGTGGATAGTAACGACCATGATGGCCAAGAATCAAGCGATCAGACGAGCATGAGTATGGCATCTCAATGACGATCTGGCATGTTGGTTCTTTAGCTACATTCAAAATCCCATCGCATTGTTTACGCCGCTCCCCTGCCCACTGGAAGCCGCTCTGTCGCATGCTGCTTTTCGTCCCTCTGTCCCTTTATATAGCAACATACAAGTCCTCTGCCAGAGACTGATCCTGGTATCTGAAGCCTTTGAAGACAGAGCGCAGCAACATATCTCCACACTGTTCACACTAACAATGCGATGGGATTTCGAATGTAGCTAAAGAACCAACATGCCAGATCGTCAATGAGATGCCATACTCATGCTCGCAAAAGTTGAGGATGCAAGGACTGGGGAAGAGTCTGTGTTCATGGATAGGGAACTGGCTAATGGACAGAAAACAAAGAGTTGTGGTCAATGGATCGTACTCAAAAAGGGAGACTGTTAGCAGTGGGGTCCCACAGGGGTCTGTTCTGGGTCCAGTGCTCTTCAATTTATTTATTCATGACCTAGTAGATGCAGTAGTGAGCAATGTTGCTATTTTTGCAGATGATACAAAATTGTGCAGAATCATCAACTCTCAGGAAGATAGTGTCATATTGCAACAGGATCTGGATAGGATTGCTATATGGACACATACATGGCAGATGAAATTCAATGTTGACAAATGTAAAGTCATGCATTTTGGACGTACTAATGGTCTAGCACCATACAAAATAAATGGGATACAGTTGGGGACATCAAACTTGGAGAAGGACTTAGGAGTACTCATTGACAACAAGTTAAATAATCGTACTCAATGCCAAGCAGCTGCAGCTAAAGCTAACAAAATTTTGGGATGCATTAAAAGGGAAATAAAAACTCGAGATGCTAGCATAATATTGCCCCTGTTAAACTCTCTAGTAAGGCCACATCTGGAATATGGAATTCAGTTCTGGGCACCACAAAAAAGATATTGCAGTTTTAGAGCAGGTGCAGAGACGAGCAACAAAATTGATATGTGGGATGGAAGGTCTCACTTATCAAGAAAGGTTAGATAAACTGGGTTTATTTAGTCTAGAGAAAAGACGCCTTAGAGGGGATCTAATTAACATGTATAAATACATCAGAGGGCAATATAATAGCTTGGCGGATGAGCTTTTTGTCCCTAGGCCTTCTCAAAGGACTAGAGGACATGATCTGCGCATGGAGGAAAAACGTTTTAGCCATTTATTTAGGAAAGGGTTCTTTACAGTAAGAGTGATTAAGATGTGGAATGCATTGCCACAGGAAGTCGTTATGGCAAACTCTATACCTGCATTTAAAGGGGGCTTAGATGCTTTCCTTGCGTTGAAAGACATCCATGGCTACAATTACTAGGTAATGCCTAATGATGTTGATCCAGGGATTTTATCTGATTGCCATCTGGAGTCGGGAAGGAATTTTTCCCTTTAGGGGCTAATTGGACCATGCCTTGTAAGGGTTTTTTCGCCTTCCTCTGGATCAACAGGGATATGTGAGGGAGCAGGCTGGTGTTGTACTTTATACTGGTTGAACTCGATTTCAACCAAAATAACTATGTAACTATGTAAGAGCTTTTCTGAGCGTTTGTGATTTTACAAACTCTTGCTAATGTTATTCTATGAGAGTGTTCACACTAGAGCGGTGTGATTTTGTAAAAATCCCCCATAGCATTGCATTTATCCCCCATAGCATTGCATTAACAAGAACTTTTAAAATCTCTAGCATTTAAAAAGCTCTTGTAGTGTGAACGGCCCCTAAGAGGTGGAGGGCAGTGTGGAGGGAAGCGTGATTCTGATGTCATTCCAGAACTTTAAATGTCAGGTTCTAGTTCCAAAAATGTTTTATTGCACAGATATGCATAAGAAGATACAGTCAACAATAATGCAAAATGAGGTTCTAGTTTCTGCAGTTAACATTATACAATTTTACCTGCATTCCAATAACAGCATAGATGAAAAACAGCATTACAATCAGGAGAGCCACATAGGGAAGTGCCTGCAGACAATCAGACAAATACATCATTAGTGAAGATTTAAGGCTCAGATTACAGACATTATGCACTTCCTGCAGGAAAGACAGGCTCATCTGACTTGGATTGAAAGAAAAGGACAACATTACGCCACACATATAAAGTATAGAGAAGGTCAACAAGCAGTGGCGTAGCTAAGGAGCTATGGGCCCCAGTGCAAGTTTTACACGGGGCCCCCCAAGCACCCTATACATAACAATTGATACGGTGCACCAAAACCTGCCAAGGACAACAACGTCAGAGGTGCAAGTAGGAGATGGGAAACAGTTTGTTGAGGATTACTACTATTTAAAGCATCTATAGAAGTGATTATTACCAACACAGGGCCGATAGAGAGCTAATATTGTGCTTGAGGGAGGGCCCCTCTGACCCAAGGGCCCCGATGCGGTCGCTACCTCTGCAACCCCTATTGCTACGTCACTGTCAAAGAGATGCTATTGCACATTCAATGCATATTATATACAGCTTGGAATTGGAATGATTCTGACAAGTTGTATACAATTTGCACTAAATCTGTATTCAAGCTCCAATTATTAGCATCTTACTCATCATGTCTAATAAAGAAGTCATGATCTGAAACAAAAGACCTCCTCATCTTCACTTTTGAACTCAAGATTGTAATCTGAATATGCGCCCATTACTAAAAGTGGGACCAGGTTTTGTTTGCTGGTAGTTGGGCCATGAATGCGGGGAAATGCATTACCCAATATTCACCAAACTGGCAAAAAGATGTTAGCTCTTCACTGACGACCATTATTTGAAAAGCAGCGAAAGCCCACTGACTTTCACTGCTGCCACCTACAGCTAATTCTTCCTTGCAGACAGTTAACTGAAAAGTGCCAATGATAAAGTGACCCTAACCCTATTTAAAATCTAACCTTACCCCTAAGCCTGCCGCTAAACCTAACCTAAATGCTAGCCATATACCTAACTATTCTTATCCATAACCTCATCACCCTATCCCTAAATCCTTTACTGTGATACTTCCTAAAGCTAAACTTACACTTTTGTTAATTGTTTTTAACCTTTTGCCTAACCCTAGCTGTGTATTTAACCCTGTATCCAAATGTAACCAACATAACATCACCACCTCACAACTAAATCTAATCTTACTCTATCCTTTAGGTTGTTTTTACCTAATTCTATCCCTAACCTAACTTTACCACTTAAACTGTTCATTAACCTAGCTAAACCCTTATTCCTGCTGTAATATACCTAACCTCACCACACTCTATGTCTTAATGAAACCTTTCCCAATATATTTTATTTATATTTGTATCCATAATAGTGTCACTACACTAAACCATAACCCATCCTAACTATTAACTATATCTATAATTACAGTGGTGTGAAAAACTATTTGCCCCCTTCCTGATTTCTTCTTCTTTTGCATGTTTGTCACACTTAAATGTTTCTGCTCATCAAAAACCGTTAACTATTAGTTAAAGATAACGTAATTGAACACAAAATGCAGTTTTAAATGATGGTTTTTATTATTTAGTGAGAAAAAAAACTCCAAATCTACATGGCCCTGTGTGAAAAAGTGATTGCCCCCCTTGTTAAAAAATAACTTAACTGTGGTTTATCACACCTGAGTTCAATTTCTGTAGTCACCCCCAGGCCTGATTACTGCCACACCTGTTTCAATCAAGAAATCACTTAAATAGGCGCTTTCTGACACAGAGAAGTAGACCAAAAGCACCTCAAAAGCTAGACATCATGCCAAGATCCAAAGAAATTCAGGAACAAATGAGAACAAAAAGTAATTGAGATCTATCAGTCTGGTAAAGGTTATAAAGCCATTTCTAAAGCTTTGGGACTCCAGCGAACCACAGTGAGAGCCATTATCCACAAATGGCAAAAACATGGAACAGTGATGAACCTTCCCAGGAGTGGCCGGCCGACCAAAATTACCCCAAGAGCGCAGAGAAAACTCATCCGAGAGGCCACAAAAGACCCCAGGACAACATCTCAGGCCTCACTTTCCTCAATTAAGGTCAGTGTTCACGACTCCACCATAAGAAAGAGACTGGGCAAAAACGGCCTGCATGGCAGATATCCAAGGCGCAAACCACTTTTAAGCAAAAAGAACATTAAGGCTCGTCTTAATTTTGCTAAAAGACATCTCAATGATTGCCAAGACTTTTGGGAAAATACCTTGTGGACCGACGAGACAAAAGTTGAACTTTTTGGAAGGTGCGTGTCCTGTTAAATCTGGCGTAGAAGTAACACAGCATATCAGCAAAAGAACATCATACCAACAGTAAAATATGGTGGTGGTAGTGTGATGGTCTGGGGTTGTTTTGCTGCTTCAGGACCTGGAAGGCTTGCTGTGATAGATTGAACCATGAATTCTACTGTCTACCAAAAAATCCTGAAGGAGAATGTCCGGCCATCTGTTCGTCAACTCAAGCTGAAGCGATCTTGGGTGCTGCAGCAGGACAATGACCCAAAACACACCAGCAAATCCACCTCTGAATGGCTGAAGAAAAACAAAATGAAGACTTTGGAGTGGCCTAGTCAAAGTCCTGACCTGAATCTTATTGAGATGTTGTGGCATGGTCTTAAAAAAGCGGTTCATGCTAGAAAACCCTCAAATAAAGCTGAATTACAACAATTCTGCAAAGATGAGTGGGCCAAAATTCCTCCAGAGCGCTGTAAAAGACTTGTTGCAAGTTATCGCAAATGCTTGATTGCAGTTATTGCTGCTAAGGGTGGCCCAACCAGTTATTAGGTTCAGGGGGCAATTTCTTTTTCACACAGGGCCATGTAGGTTTTGAGTTTTTTTTCTCACTAAATAATAAAAACCATCATTTAAAACTACATTTTGTGTTCAATTATGTTATCTTTGACTAATAGTTAACGGTTTTTGATGAGCAGAAACATTTAAGTGTGACAAACATGCAAAAGAATAAGAAATCAGGAAGGGGGCAAATAGTTTTTCACACCACTGTATAAACCCCCTCATACTATCGCTAAATCTAATGTTAACCTATAAGGTTATTCCGCACCTTTTACCTAAATCCAACTTTAACCCTAACCTTGCAGCTAACCCTATCCTGATATGTAACCTTATTCAAAAATGTAATTGTCCCCATCCTTACACTTACCCCAACCCAATCCCTAACCTTACTACTACTAATCTCACCTACTGTATATACTTATCCATACATGTAACCTTACACCCTTACTAAATCACTAACACTATTCAGAAATCTAACGTTAGTTACCCCTAACCTCACAGCCAATTCCTGTAGCCTTACCCATAACCCAAAACCTTACTTATCCTTAACTACATCCCTAAAGGGACATAAGCAAATTAATCTTTGCTGCTGTTAATTGTGGATGATTATTTCTGTTGACACTGCTGGAACTCAGTGACAATCCCACTGGGCTCAGCCAAGGTGCATCAAAGAAGACAAGCAGGAGTATTTTTTGAGCCATAACAAATATATATATATACAATAAAATAGAAAGTGGCCAACTGCTGATCAAAAGACCAAGCAAACAGAATAATGCCAAGATCTTCTTATTGATGATATGCCTCTTTCTATCATCCACAAATTACGGACAATAATGGTGCCACTACTGGTTTAGAGACACCAGATGTGGATGATGCATAGTTTCATGTCAGAGTCCACACCTGTGCAACCAAATACTGAAAGTCTGTCAGGCTGTATTGGAAAGGCTTTAGGCTAGGTTCACACTATTCTGTATAAGCGACATGTACAGTCACAGCGTATCCAATGTACGATTATAATATATTTACTGTGACCCTTGATATACTTTTTTTGTATCCTTTGGTGTCTGTTGTAGTGTGCCGGCAAGTTAGATATGATTTTTGGTAGGGTTTGGAGGTAGATTTTTTGGGGAAATGTTGTCATGTTTGATATCAGGTGATATCACTACTGAGAAGGGATGTAGCCTGTTTCTATAAATTTGAATTGTATCCTGTAATATCCGAGGCAGCTGCGGCGAACAGCACTGCCGCCGCAGCTGCCTCCATGCGGCCATCCGTCCGTTCGGCGTGCAGGACGCCGAGGACAGAACGTTCCCCCGTGCAGGGGGCTGCCATAGTGCGCGGGCGCGCGCATAGACGGGAGCTTTATGCGGGGAGGAAGCCCGTCAGCTGACCTGCTGGTCGGCTGACGTCAGGGGAGACCCACGGCGCCCAGGATTGGCTGATGAGAGGGGGGCGTGCCAGTGAGGTCTCCTCTGCTTCATAAGCCTCCGGGCTGCATTGCTACTTTGTCTGTTGTCGTGAATACTTGCGTGCCTGACCATTCTACTCACCAGTGGGCCCTCGCCACTGGTGAGGTACTAGTTACACCAGCCCCTCTGGTGGAACCGTTCTGTTAAAGCTGTAGTACAGCCCCAATTACCTGATCTCTTAGGGTCTCTGTCACTGTAGTATTATTGTATCTCCTAGGCTACTGTTCAGTCTGGGTCACCCATCCCACGGGTGTTCTCGTGCCTGCAGTACTATCTGAATCACCCGCTCCCCGGGAGATTCAGCCTCTTCGTTATTGTACTCTCCAGCCTGCTGGAACTTGTACGCTAGTGCACGCTTAGTGTACTGATAGTACCTCACCAGCCCCTCTGGTGAGGTCTGGTCAAACTATTAAAGTTACTGTTGCACCCAAACACTTACACTTTGCTAGGTGTCCAGAGGTTAGTCATACTTGTATTATTGGTGATTCTGCAGATCACTAATAATCAGGTATACGTCTGTATTATTGGTGATACTGCAAATCGTCAATAATCAGATACTCTCTGTGTGCTGACACCAACCATTACATATCCATCATCATACTTAGCATATATAGAGTTTAGACAAGTCATGGTAGATGGGATTTTGCATTCAGATACCACAATGAAGAAAATGGATATGTTGAAAAGGGAGCCTATAGATATCATAGAATTGGCATGTCTGTTTATCTGCTTGTCTCCGTTCTAGACACCGGTACATCTATTAAACATCTGGTATAGTATACTTACTGTTTGCAGTTTTTTTCTTGGCCCTTGTTGATAACAGAAATCATTAGCTACTCTCTGTCCACCTACATGCTGTAGACAAACTCCAAGAATTCCAACCAGCCAAAAGTGACTGATGGCAAGCCATGGGTCTGTGATGGGAAGTTTGCAAAGCAACAGGTGATGCCCTGTACTTTTTTTATTTGATAACCCAGTAATTTGGATTTGCATTCTGAACAGCAAAACATTACAAGACCCCTCTATGTTCCTTGATCAGGAAGTAAAGAGACCACACTTTGTGTAGGTAGACAACAACTGACTCAGTTATTTGCTGACTGAACTGTCAAACTTTTTTCTGTTCTTACCAACTGCAAAACTAAAACAATAATAATTAAAAAAAAACAATCTGGACATAAGAGGAAGGTGTTAAATCATTACTGGAAGTGGGACCTCCACTAGAAGACTTGAAAAATGACAAGAATTTGGCTTTTTTGAGTGAAAGCTTTTTTCAGTAGTGGAGGGACATTTTAACATCTGCCACTAAGGTGAGCTAAAGAATCAGTAACTGTGTCATGTCATTAGGACTGTACCTGGACGTTAGTGTGGCTTAGCACTGCATTACCTGGAAAGACTTGATGAAGGTCCAGAGCAGGGTGCGGATTCCCTCTCCTCGGCTGAGAAGCTTCACCAGACGCATGACTCGAAAGAGTCTGAAGAACGTGATGGAGATTCTGGAATTCTCCTCACCCTGCTAGAACATATAGTGGACACAGGTTATAGCGCACTCTGTGAGGTAACAGCTGGGACACCCACTTTGTGACAGAAGATGCTGCCTATATTACTGCTCTTCCTACATTACAATGCCCAAGATAAAAACTAAACATGAACTTATAACTCTATCTATATTGCCCTTCACATTACAATGGCTGTCATCTTGTTCACTAACGACACATTCTTCAGTAATGAAACACCTAAAATCACTGTACTAAGAGCCCTTGTTTTTACTGACTGATGATGTTAAGTTGTAGTGAATAAGCAAATAAGTAAGATCTTGCTTGGGTGGATTTAAAACTTTGTAGAGCTTGTAATTAAAAATTGTGGCTACCAGTAATTGCATTCACTCCAAGGTTCTAACTAGAAACAATTAAAAATGAAATGGCAGTGAATTAAAAAAGGACTCTCCAACCTTCAAGCTCAAAAAAAAAAAAATTGTCGTTATATTGCCAATGTGGCTTAAGTATTGCCAACCTACCTCCATTTGATTAAGAGATCCTAGTCCAATGCTGGCTTTCCCTCAAGTCTTCAACTATCCAGGGCTGTGCTAATCTACAGCAAACCAGAATGAACTGGGATTAGAGAGTAGTTGGCAATACTGCAGGTCTCCAACCCCATCATGGAGGGAGATCAAAAAATGTCTTAACTTTCTTTATTTTACATTGACTTAGCAGTGGTGTTTTGTTTTGCAACATTTCCAGCCATATCGGCTCAGCTCAGTTATCCTGGTGTAAATATAAGAATCCAGCAAGCATGGCCTGGATTTATTAAAAACTTCTCATTAAAAACGTCATCTTTCAGGTGACGATGATCTGCAAGCCTCACCTGCATCAAAGCAGACCTTAGCGAGAGTTTGACAAAAGGTCAGTGAATTGGTAGCCCTTTGATTGCATCACTTGCAATAATAAGAAACATTAATAATTCAAGGCCAGATATGTAGAACCTATAAGGTTCTTCAATGTTTTCAGATTGACAAAAGCTTTGCAGATCAGGCAAAGTATCTTGTAGTGTCACTGATGTGTCTGAAACCCAGCAACCTCATAGGTTGAAGACCATTAAATACCTACAAATTTCTACACTACGTGTATTAGACAAGTCTTCTGTAAAAGCTTGTACATGCTTCTTATTCTCTTTCCTATTTCTAGAAGTGTCGCTATGTATGTGGTTGCTGTTTGGACACTCAGCCCACATAATGCATTTACCAACATACAACATGGAAGCTAATATCCTGGTTAAACTTTTTAAAAGTTTAGAAAAGGGTAAAGTCTCACCTAAATTCAACATGTAACTATAAACCATCCTGCATAGTTATATAACCCTAAATCGCTTCCTCTAACCCAACACACAGCTTCTGCAAAGAAAAATAAACATCAAAAGAGAGGACAGAACCGCCAAGTTTACTGCCGAGGACATGCCAAGTTCTTAACCCTTATTGTGCTCCAGAAACCAACTGACAATGCAAGGCTATTGTGAATAATTAGTGGCCCTGTTAGCTAAGGAATACCCTCATTTGTCTCTATTTTCTAAACATCTTTTCAGAGACATGCAAGTAACTGGTCTGGGCAGCTTTTTAAATTGTTATAAAGATACGTAGTAAACCTTGTGATGGTGAGTCAGTAAAAGCTCAGCACAGGGAACTTCTGTGAGGTCAACCATCCACTTACGTTGAATGCAGTGGGGCTATGTTTGTGCATATTTCTATAGCAAATATGGGTTTCATCTATGGTATAAAAAAACAACGTTGTTTGAAGGATCACTGCAGTTTTGCATGACTCTGTGCAGAATGCAGGGCTGGACCTGTTGGTCAACAAAATTCCAGCCAGCTGAGAGACCACTCTTTTGCAGGGCTTTTAAGGATCTGACCTCAGATACATTCTTTATAGGCCCTTATTCAATTCATTTTTTTCTCTACGTTTTCCCCTAGATCATTTTTCATATTTTCTTTAAAATAACTTTTCAGCACTGCAGTTAAAAAGTAGTAAAGAAAAGGTGAAAAAGTACTGTCAAATATATTGAGTATTTTCTTGCTTGCTGGTGGCTTAAAAGTCATTTTATTGATTAAGTGTGAAAATATAACCTAGGAGAAAACTTAAGGTGGCCATTTACTCACCAATTTCTCCCCTTGATATGTGGACGATTCGATTGTTCTGATCAAATTGGTGAGAAATGGGTGCGGTATTTGGCCTGATCAATCGGCCGATCGATTTTTTAGCAAAATCTCTCAGCAGGGTGAATTAGTCCAGATGGAAAATTTAGGTCAATCCGCGTCAGATCAGTAGCAGCGTTCGATTTGACGACCAATGAAGGTACACTCACTTGTCCACCACAAAGCCCAGTTTCAGCTTCTCCCTGCCGGCTGCTCCGTCTTCTTCACTTCCGTGTCCCCGGGTGCCTGCGTGATGTAATGCAAAGGCAAAATACTAGAGGCTTTTAGTGGTCACAGTGCCCCTAGTGTCTGTCCCCTGCATTACACTACACTGGTACTTGGGGACACGGAAGTGAAGATGACAGAGCAGCCGGCAGTGAGAAGCGGAGACCAGGGGGGACCACGCAGCTCATAGGTGAGGAAAAAAATCATACCACAGTGAGATCTCTGGCAGCCCCTGCACTTGCCTCCCTGGGATCCAGCGCTGTAATTCTTCATCTGTCCTCTGGGTGGTGCAGTACTCCTATAATGAGATCGCCGTCTGTTGTCATGATGACAAATGGCAATCTCACCTGAGGGAACCAGAGTCTCAGAGGACCGTAAGAAGAATGGCTGCCAACGTCTGGATCCCAGGGAAGGTGAGTTGAAACGCCTGCTGCACTGCACTGTCTCTGCATACCTCCCAGGGGTAACCTAAAGTCAGGCTTAGGATTACTACTCCAGGCTTCTTTTTTCTACCCCAAGCATGACTCTGGGTTACCGTCAAGGAGGTTATGGCAGGGATGTCCAAATCCAGTCCTCAAGGGTCGAGGTCCTCACACATTCTTAGCACAGCTCAAATTAATTGATGGCTCTGAATCAGGAAAGGTATTGTTCATCAAGTAGAACACGTCTCCATTTATCTGTTCATCCTAAACACTGGTAAGGCTATGGCCTTCAAGGACTGGAGCTCAACAAACTGTGGTTTAAAGGACAACTGAAGTGAGAGGGATACAGAGGTTGCCATATTTATTTCTTTTGAAGGATTATCAGTTGCCTGGCTGTCCTGCTGATCCTCCGCCTCTAATACTTTTAGCCATAGACCCTAAACAAGCATGCAGCACATCAGGTGTCTCTGACATTATTGTCAGATCTGACAAGATTAGCTGCATACTTGCTTCTGGTGTGATTCAGACACTACGGCAATCAAATGGGTCAGCAGGGCGGCCAAGCAACTGGTATTGTTTAACTGCTTGCCGACCGCCTAATGCTGATCAGCGTTAAAGTCCTGGGCCGGCAGTTTGCAGGAGATTGCGTGCAAGCTGCATGCGCACCTCCTGTTGGTAGGTGGAGCGATCACCGCTCAGGGGACAGTTAGACGGCAAAGCCGCCGCCTAATTACATTGTACAGCGCTCGATCTGCAGCAGCGCTGTACTGGGGACAGCCGTGTGACACGGCTGTCCTCTCCAGGGGATCAGAGGTGATCGGCTGTCATAGGCTGAAGTCTATGACAGCTGATCACAGTGATTGGCTGGTGGGGGGAGGGAGGGCGGCCCTAGGGGGAAAATAAATAAAAAAATAGGGAAATTTATTAGTAAATAGATAAAATAAATATTTGTATTAAAAAAAAATAAATGGAGGGGGGGGGGGGGGGGGGGAAATCAGACCCCACCAACAGGAAGCTCTGTTGGTGGGGAGAAAGGGGAGGGGGATCACTTGTGTGCCGTGTTGTGTGGCCCTGCAGCTTGGCCTTAAATCTGCAATGGCCCATTTTACATAAAATGGCCTGGTCTTTAGGGGGGTTTAAGACTGCGGTCCTCAAGAGGTTAAAAGGAAATAAATATGGCAGCCTCCATATTCCTCTCACTACAGTTGTCCTTTAAGGGAAAGGAAGTTAAAGGGACCCTTAAATACTACAGCTCAGTTATTCTGACTATAATCTGCCCTATCTTTACAGTTAGAAGACAATGGTAGCCCACCTTTAGATGATGCATGGATCACTGGCTTTTTGCTCAGTTGAACAATTTGTGTGTAAGTCAAATTTGATTATTGGAAAACTAAAACTGCCATCCATCTCTACTCTTGTGCAGGAGCATTACACAATGGCAGTTGTCCTTCTGTTCCCAACAAAAACTGGCGCGGTTCTGTCCTCTTCTGGTTAATTTGGCGTTAAGGTTAAGCCAGCTTTTGCCTTATTTGGCAGACTGGCCATATTATTATTTTAGGCAAGCGAGGAATAGATTGAGTCCAAGAGAAAGCTTACAAACTACAGAAATTAATACACAATAAAACCACACAAGATCACAGTTCAAGAGACACAAGAACAACATGGCGGCCATGCAGAGACTGGACAAGGATTGGAGAGAGAGAAGAGCCCTGAGATCAGGCGGGACACAGCTGTGACACGTGTGTCAGAAGAGGAAAAATAAATAAAAGTGGGGGGACAGTGCTCTGAACGGATCTTGGTCTTACCATATTGTGGCATTGAGAGTGTTCACCTGTCTTTAAAGAAAGGCAGACAGAGGTAAGATGTAATACCGGCTTTTGCACAGGGGGGCACAGTACAGTAATATGATCAACAATGGGGAGTGGGAGGGAATAGGGTAAGACAGGGGAGGGGTTGATAGAAAAGGACAGGAACAGATTTGAGATCAGATACACTAAATTTAACTCCGTACAATCCTGTAGTTTGGATCTAAGTAACAGAAAATAGATAAGGCAGCTGCAACTACAACACCCATCCTCCACACTGGTTGGACAGATTTTGTGCATGATGGGCTGTGACTAGAGACTATTAACTGATATTTCATTGAGTGAGGAAGTGGAGCTTTTTAGCTTTCCCTGGCAGCTGGAAAACTTCAACTCTCAACATAATTATCACTAGACGACAGTATGCTCAGACATACAGTGAGTGTATGTACAGACATGTGTGAGTGTATGTACAGTGTGTGTGTGTGCGTGTGTGTGTGTATGTACAGTGTGCGTGGTGTGCGTGTACGTGTGTGGCTAATTCCACCCAAAACTGACCTTTCAGGTTTATCCAATAATTACTTTCCTATCTCCTGGAAAAATAACCTTTTTTTGGAAGTAGACCAGGAAGGCTCTATGAGATAAAATGAGATCCAGAGCTTTCCCTCTCCATAGGTGAGTATCTGCCTTTTTGTTTCTTTAGGAGACTACATATTTTGCCATAATGGGCCACCTTTAGTGTGCAGATTCACTACCTAGCTCTGCATTGTGCAGAATGCATCAAGGAAGGAGGACACCACTTGGCTTTGTGTGTGTCAACAGTTGGACAGACTTTGAAATGCTGGGAGAGTAGGAGACACAAAGTACCTCAGGGGAATCTCATCATTGTTAGAGGGGAGGAAACACAAACTAACAGGGGCCGGCTTTACCAATATACATAGAAGGCATGGCTGTGTCTTATCGCTCAGCAGCCACGGGTTTTACACAGAAGCACACTCAACTGTGCACAATTACTTGTTTTCTATAGCACTGCTACCTTCTTCTTAAAAGTTCATGTATTTCAGCATTATTTACTTTGGTTTTACCCACAATAAAGGAATGACCGAAGGTACAGAATATGCTGAGAGGTGAGGTTTTAATGCATAGGGTTTTCTGTGCCAATAGGTTCTTCAGATGTAAATCCGACCTAAATACTACTGCAGGATTGTCACCACTGTAGGAAGGGAGGAGACACAAACTACTGCAGGGAACCCTCACAATTATAGAAAGGGAAGACTCCCAATTATATATAGTAGAATCCTTTATAGTAAACTCCAAGGGACCGGAAAAAGTAGTTTAGGATATCAGACATGATCATACATTGTATATTTATAGAGACACATTTGCTGGGACCTGAGGACAAAGTTTACTATATCCAGAGGTTTGCTATATCAGAGTTTACTATAATGAGATTCTACTGTAAATCTCACCATTGTGAAAGGAGAGTAGTGGGAGGGACAGAAACACAAACTACTACTATAAACCATTATAGAGGGGAAGAGACACAAACTACTGCAGAGCATCTCATCAATGTGAGAAAGGAGGAGACACAAACTTCTAAAGGGAAAGTTTTATAATTGTGGAAGGTAAGGAGACACAAACTGCTTTAGGAAAATTTTACTGCTGCGGGGCAGACAAAGACATGAACTACTGCAAGGTAAACTCACGATTGTGGGAGGGGAGGATATCTCACATATTTCGGAGGTAGGGAGACACACTACTGCAGGGAAATATCACCAGGAGAGTTAACACACGCACTACTACAGAGAACGACGGGTCCGTCAGACCCTCCCGCTGGGCAGTCGTTCTCCGACAGTAGTGTCGCTCAGCGGATCGTTCAGAAGCAGCCTTATCTGTCTGCCTGACAGACTGTACACACGCTCTATTGTCACTGGAACGCCCGCCCAGCGGGAGGCTCTGACGGACCCGTCGTTCCTGAAAGTAGAGCGTGTGTACGAACCTATAGAGGCTGTTGAAAAGCTAGTAGGTCATTCAAGACAGACTTTACTATCTACAGTTGAAATGTCAGATGTGGGTGGAGTTGGCCTTGAAGTGTTATACCTCTCACGCTTGTAAGTATTTTATGTTCTCATGGCACAACATTGAAGATATTACACTTCATTAGCGTAACTCGCTGCACAATGCTGCCAGTAGTATTGGTAATATTGCGGTGCATTGCCTGCATCTCTTTCGTGCATCAACCCCTTTCTAACAATGTAAAGTAATCAGTGTGTTGTATACCAGTGCAAATTTGCTGTCCCATCAAAATAACTCAATACACATCCAATTAATGTCTAAACCACTGGCAACAAAAGTAAGTATGTCTCTAAGTGAGGAATGGCAAAATTATGCCCAAAGTGTCAATATTTTGTGTGCCCACCATTATGTCCAGCACTGCCTTAACTCTCTTGGGCATGGTGTTCACTAGAACTTTACAAGTGGCCACTGGAATCCTCTCCCACTCCTCCATGACAACCTCACAAAGCTAATAGATGTTAGAGACCTTGTGTTCATCCACCTTCTGTTTGAAGATGCCTAACAGATGCTCAATAGGGTTAGGTGCTTGGCCAGTCCAGCACCTTTACCCTCAGTTTCTTTAGCAAGGCAGTGGTCGAGTTGGAGGTGTGTTCAGGGTTATTATATCAAAATACTGCCCTGTAGCCTAGTCTTACAAAGGGAGGGAATCATGCTCTGCTTCAGTTGTCACAGTGCATGTTGGCATTCACGGTTTACTCAATGAACTGTAGCTCCAAACCATGACACTCCCACCATCATGCTTGACTGTAGGCAAGAAACACTTGTCTTTGTACTCATTATCTGGTTGCTGCCACACACGCTTTACACCATCTGAACCAAATAAGTTTCTCTTGCTCTCATCAGACCACATAACAGTTCCAGTAATCCATGTCCTTAGTCTACTTGTCTTCAGCAAACTGTTTGCGGGCTTCCTTGAGCATCAACTTTAGAAGAGGCTTCCTTCCGGTATGACAGCCATCCAGACCATTTTGATGCAGTGTGGCCTATTGTCTGACAGGCTGAGGTGGGGACCCCTTCAAGCTCTGCAACAATGCTGCCAGCACTCATACGTTTATTTGCAAAAGACAAGCTCTGGATATGATGCTGAGCAGGTTCACTCAATCTCTTTGGCAAGGCCTGTTCTGAATGGAACCAGTCCTGTTAAACCAATGTATAGTCTATTTGTTTTTTTTGTATAGTCTATTTTTTTAAAGATCCTCAGAGTTCTCTGCTATAAGGTGCCATATTACACTTCCAGTGACCAGTTTGAGATCGATAACACCAAATTAAACACACCTGGTCCCTATTCACACCTGAGAGCTTGTAACACTAAGAAGTAACATGAGGGAAAATGTTTAATCAAGTAGAACCCTGACATTCTTCACTTAGGGGTGTACTCACTTTTGTTGCAAGCGGTTTAGACATTAATGGCTGTGTGATGAGCTATCTTGATGAGACAGCAAATTTAAACTGTTATGCAAGCTGCAAACTGACTACGTTACTATGTATTAAAGTGTCATATCGTCAGTGTTGTCCCATGAAAAGATACAATAAAATATTTTAAAAATGTGAGATTATATATATATATATATATATATATATATATATATATATACAGTATATTACCCTTTTTTATTATTATTCAGCTGTAGTTTAGTTGCTTGTAATCAAAACACGAGAGCAGAGACGGTACTTGTTAAATGCCTATACTAGAATCACCCATGTACAACAGCAGAGTTGAGAGGTTAAGTGAGAGGTTAAGGGTAGTGGGGGAATGGCGGAGGGCATGTCTTAAAGGACACCTGAAGTGAGAGTGATATGGAGGCTGCCATATTTATTTCCTTTTAAGTAATATCAGTTGCCTGGTGTCCTGCTGATCCTCTGCCTTTAATACCGTTAGCAATAGACCCCGAACAAGCATGCAACAGATCAGGTGTTTCTGACATTATTGTCAGATCTGACTAGATTAGCTGCATGCTTGTTTCTGGTGTGATTCAGACACCACTGCTGCCAAATAGATCAGCAAGGCTGCCAGACAACTAGTATTGTTTAAAAGGAAAAAAATATGGCAGCCTCCATATACCTCTCACTATAGGTTCCCTTTTATACGTTGGGTGGAACAGTGCCACTGAGTGGCATAAAGCTAACTAATGGAATCTAACAGCCTAAACCAGTGCATTCAAGGTCTACTGAAAAGGAAAGTAGAACTCTAGACACATGTATGTGTTTCTTCAAACCACCTATAAATGTATTCAAAAATCATTAAAGAGGACCAAGGAGAGTTCTCTGCATTTGTAAACTGTCACTACTGCATAATTCCCATTACAGCAAGGCAGTGGCGTACCTACCAAAGGGGCTGCAGGGTGTAGCCATGGCTAGGGGGGGCGCTGTGTTGCTCAGCTTAGCCACTGTGTTCTTCCACCTGGTACCTTTTATCATAGTTTGGGCAACATTTGGGGAAAATAGCAGCAGGCAGTACTACCTCCTGCACTAGATGTAGTGTGTGTGTGTGTGTGTGTGGGGGGGGGGGGGGGGGGGGGGGGGGGGGGGAGGGGTATGTGTCTGTAAATAATCAGCACCGGGTGTCAAATTCCCTAGGTAGGTCACTGCAACAAGGTGCTGTAATTGTCTTTGTTACATTCCAGATCCTTTTTGGAAGTTATAACAGATTTCAGACCTACATTGAGTAGAGGCCTCAATCACCAGCACTGGTAGCTGAGGTACCCAAGTTACGGAAGATGTCAGGCCACTAAGGGCTCTCTAAGGGCCCGTTTCCACTAGGAGCGGTGCGATGCGGCCTCATAGCTGCATCGCACCGCAGGTGTGCTAAAACACATGCACGGAAATGGAAGGGTTTCCACTGCGTGCATGCGATCGCACGGCTGCATCCGCGTCCCATCTCCTCCAATACACTTCCACATCGGGAGATGTGGAAGTAATGCGGGCGGCGGCGGAAGTGATGCGATGCGGCTAGGTAGCCGCATTCGCATCACTTTGTAATGGAAACTGGCCCTAAGCACACAATAAATGGTTTGTAATAAAAAATAATTTCCGCAAAATCTGGTACCTGAACTTAAAGTGGAATTAAACAACAGCTTCAGTTTATAAATACTGAGAACCCTTAAGTGTGAACTGAGCCTAAGGGCTTGTTTCTAATAGGGGTGATTTGAATGGATTCCCCACACATAGTTTTGTATGGGGAATCCCTTCAAAGCACCCCTAGTGAAAACAAGCCCTTAGGCTCAGTTCACACTGCAAGGCAAAACAACCTGTTTTGCCGGATTGCAAAGATCACAAAACCTGACAGTGGGCTGAACCTATATTATTCATTATTCACATCGTCAGTAACGAATAGATCTGTTTGATCAGGTAAATTTAATGCAAATATCCAACCTGCACAATTTATTTGGAGTGGACACTGAACTACTGTCCGCTCCGAATGTGCCATTTGCGATCTGGCTCACAATGAAGTCATTATTGAGACACTGCTGTTTGCTGTGTGAACTAAATTGAACTGTAAAAAAGGAGTTTCCTTTACCTGCAGCTTCTACCAGCCCCCTGCAACCGTCCTGTGCCCGCACCGTCACTAAACAATTCTGTGGTCCCCCACAGTGCCCTTCTTTCATTTGAATGCATGGCCCCAGTCTGCGCACTTCCTGATCGCGATCCGTGCACATGTATAGTACAGAGGAAATTCTCAACTGCACAAGCGCAGAATGCTCCCGTGGAGGCACGCGGCCAAGGACACGCATGCACAGTGGCCGCTGACTTGCCCAGCCGAAAGAAAGGCGCTGGGAGGGGCGGGGGGGAGGCGTGAGCACAGGGTGGCTACAGGGGGCTGGTAGAACTCCCAGGTAAGTTAAACTCATTTTTTTTACAGTTATATTAAATTTACCTTTAAGCTTTCTTGCTTCTTAGCTTTGACACTGCAGTGAGTGTTGATCTGAGAGTTGTCATGACTACGCTTGTTACATGGTTCATAAAACTCTCACATATCAAATGTTGATGAAAAAAACAACTAAAGAACTACAGGGTTTCTTAAAGAGGAACTACAGGCAAAATGTAGAAAAAGAAATCTAAGTATATACAGTATGAGCAGAGTTAAAGAGACACTGAAGCGAAAAAATATATATGATATAGTGAATTGGTTGTGTACTATGAATAATTACTAGAAGATTAGCAGCAAAGAAAATATTCTCATATTTTTAGATTCTCATATTTTTATTTTCAGGTATATAGTGTTTTTTCTAACATTGCATCATGCTATAATATGTGCAGATTACACAACATTCAGCATTCAAAATGAGTCTTTCAGAGCAGTCTGTGCACTAATGACCTCTCCTCTACCAGAGGAAAAGAAAATAGTTGAGATAATAAAAGTCAGATAACAGCCCTCTCCACCACTAAACTTAGTCGGAGAGTTAATGGCTTGTTTGCATAGAGATAACAACTGGAGTTTCTTAACTCTTCCTGTACTGGAAACAATTAGACTGATGTATCTGATCTTAATGTTTTATTTCTTAGCTGTACTACACATACAAATCATAATATCATAATTTTTTTTTCGCTTCAGTGTCTCTTTAAAGAAAGATATTTCTGCACTTTTGCTCAACTGTTATGTCCTACATTTTTCTTTAGAAGTGGCCAAAAAATGAATATGGCTGCACTTCCTGTGCTGGGATGACAATGGAAATTGCTCATGGTGGCCATGGTTGAGCGAGTAATCAAGTAATTGTTTTGAAGTAAAACAAGAGCAATATGTGACCAGGGCAGTGGTACCCAGAGCACTGGGAGCAGCAGGAACCAGCTCGCAGCCTTCCAACAGAGAAGAGTACTGTTTTCAATTAAAGCGGAATATAACCCTGCATTTCAACTTCTAAAACATTATTTACAGCATATTATATGCAAAAAGCATTTTTTTTACTAGACCAGCAGTGGAAGGGTTAAACACAGAGGTTTTAAGTTCCGAGCAGACGTTCAGATAGTTACATTCTATTTAGTTATATGTATATATTTAGAAATGTTACACACTCTTTGGCTGTCCTCCAACTCCTTCTCCGTGAGAGAGATGAGTCACAATAAACACTTAGATACATTTGTGTAAACAAAAAGTATCTAACTCAAGTTCGGATGCGTCTGCAAAAATCTCCAGGGACTTTAAAGCCCTGTGTAACCCTTCCAATGCTGGTCTAGTAAAAAAAAAATGCTGGTTGCATATAATATACTGTAAATAATGTTTTAGAGCAAAGTTTAAATGCAGGGTTATATTCCGCTTTAAGTATTGGTAATTTTACACTATGTGGTACAATTATTTTTGTTGAGGTTTATGGGCAAAGCAGTTTGTGCCTGAAGGCTGCATCTGAAGAGAGAAGAGTGGCAGAGAAGCCAGGGGGCTCCCTATAAATGGCATTTATAGTATTTAGTATCATATTTGGCACAAAGCACGGACCCAACTACACAGAGACAGGAGGCACACGCAGGGACATAGGGGTCTTATTATAGAGGATAGGAGTATACAACCAGTAATTGAAATAGTTTATGTGATGGCTTTGATTATTGAATTAAAATACTGTTAATACTAGTCTTCTAAGACTCTGGGCATAAAAACAATGTGGGCCCTTACATTTTCATACTGTACTGACAGTAAACATATGACCTCTATAGTCCCTGACTTGTGGGGTCCCTAAGCATATGCCCAGTCTGACCGTATGGAAGCTCTGGCCTTGAGAGCCAGTGCAATTCTGTATATTAAAAATGTTTTAGTTCTTTGGCTGGAGTTCCTCTTTAATTACAGGAAGTTTGCTGTAAAGGACATTGTAAACAGCATTCACAGATTGATATGTCAGAGTTTCAGGAAATTACTGAATAAAGGTGGAATAGTGGGGAGAGATGTATTCCAGCACAGTGTTACCTGTCAGGATACCCAGAGCAGAACACTGGCAGATATCACCTTTTAATAAGAACTAGCCTTAAATAACTCAATACATTAGGCTGAACAGCAGAGTAACTTAAAGGACAACTGAAGCAAGAGGGATATGCAGGCTGCCATATTTATATTCATTTAAAGTGAACCTTAACCCTGGACCTTAAACTTACCTGGGGCTTCCCCTGCAGCCATCCTGTGGCCGCGCCACTCCTCGAGTGTCCTCTGGTCGCCGCCACGGGTTAGCTTAGTTTTCGGCCCCCGGCCAGGCAGTCTTCTTTGTCTGCATGTTTGTATCTGGTGTTATTTAGACACTACAGCAGTCAAATAGATCAGCATAGATCTGCCAGGCAACAGGTATTGCTTAAAAAGAAATAAATATGACAGCCTCCATATTCTTCTCATTTCAGTTGTCCTTTAAATGTTGGATATTTCACTCTCTGTACAGATGTTATGTACTATATACACTTTTACTCACCGCTGTAAGCTTGTAGCTATATAATTACTGCTCATTTAATTATTATTTTTTAATAAATAGCAGTTTTAAAATACTGTATTTAAGCTATCTGGATAATTTCCTGGATGATTTTTCCTTTTCAAGATTGTCAAAAACCCCTGACCTGTGAATTTGCTAGGAAAAGTGGACAGGGATGAGGTACTAGACATAAGCCTGGTCTCAACACTGTTCTTTGTTGTAATGAATCAGCAGGATGTATTCTATATAAACTGACAAGTTGGATGCTGTTACTTCATGTGTCTGCATTTAAAGTGGACCTATCATTTTATAAACTAAGAATGTCAATGTACGGCACTTTGTGGCACTTGCAATTAAAGTCAATTTCTGATGTTTGAAGACACTGGATCCTTCATGCACTCTGCAGCTGTAATGACTTAAAGAACAACTGAAGTGATAAGAACATGGAGGCTGCCATATGTATTTCCTTTTAAACAATACCAGTTACCTGGCAGCCCTGCTGATCTATTTGGCTGCAGTACTGTCTGAATAACACCAGAAACAAGTATGCAGCTAATCTTGTCAGATCTGACAATGTCAGAAACACCTGATCTGCATATGCTTGTGCAGGGTATGTGGCTAAGTGTATTAGAGGAAGAGGGTCAGCAGGACAGCCAGGAAACTGGTATTGCTTAAAGAGAACCAGAGGTGGGTTCTAAGAATCCAAATAGCATACAGAGGCTGGTTCTGCATACAATGACCAGCCTCTGTTGCTATACTGTTTCCCCCCCAGCCCCCCTGTGCTCTGCTGTCCACCATAAATCAATCGATGTGCTGGCGACACGCAGCGTGTCGCCAGCCAGCTGTTTACATGTGAAGTGTCAGTCTGCCGCTCCCCCGCCTCCTCCATAGCGCTGGTCTCCGCCCGCGTCCCTTTCCGCTAATCAGCGGGGAGGGAAGGGACCCAGTGCTATGGAGGAGGCGGGGAAATGGCAGACTGACACTTCACATGTAAACAGCCGTCACTAGCACGGCGATTGATTTATGGGGCATACCAGAGCGCCGGGGGGAGACTGGGGGAGACAGTATAGCAACAGAGGCTGGGTATTATATGCAGACCCAGCCTCTGTATGCTAATTGGATTCTTAGAACCCATCTCAGGTTCTCCTTAAAAGAAAATAAATATGGCAGCCTTCATATCCCTCTCACTTCAGTTGTCCTTAAATTTTAAACTTCCCTACGTCAGGAAATAAGCCTTGCCCCTTCTGGGTCTCACCAATGCCCTTTCTATGATTGGCCCATAGCCATTTTAGATATAGACCCTTCCCCTTCTGTCACTAAAGCTGATCACAACTGGAACTAAGCCCCACCCCTTCTGAAAATAAACCTCCTTCTTTCTGGAACAAATTCACACCATTTTTAGGAGTAAGCCTGTATTCTCCGAAAATGAATCCCCACCTTTTTTGGCAGTAAGATCAACCTATTCTAAAAACAAGCCCCATCCATCCTGGAAATAAGTCCTGCCCCTTCTGGCACTAAATTTCACACTTTCTTGAATTAAACCCCACCCCTTCTTTTACAACATGCCATTCCTTCTTACTAAGGAAGGAAGCCTCACCACATCTGAGGCACTTCTTTGAGAATTAAGTTCAGTCTTTTTAACATTAAACCCTATCCCTCCTGGTGCAGAGCCTCACCCATAATGGATGTAAAACATTGCCCATTTTACACTAAGGTTCACACACAGCATCGTCTGGCCAGTGATGCTCTGCAATTGGCATATTAAAATGTGAAAAAAATGAACTGCCAATTCAGCTAAAATAAGCTTAATTATTGCTGACTGTTATTTGAAGGCCCCCTAAATCCAAAACATAACAAGGCAAATTTTCAAAGTACCGATTATAATGTTTATTAGTGTAAATTATGAATATTTTACATTTGTATTAACTTTTCAAATAAAAAACATTGTGTAGCTCTGCTCTCCTGCAGCTGTTATTACAGACTTAAAGGGAAACTTAAAGCGGAACTGAAAACTCTGTAAAAAATAAGAGTTTCACTTACCTGGGGCTTCTGCCAGCCCCCTGCAGCCGACCTGTGCCCTCGCAGTCCTGTACCAATCCTCCATTCCCCCGCCATGGCTCATTTTTTTCCCGTAATGAAGGTCGACTTCTAAGTCGACCTCCATTGTGCCCTGGCCACTGGTATCCTAGCACGCATTCCTGCAGCCAGGAGCGACCCTGCGCAGGTGCAGTGAGGTAAGGGACCAGCTATGGGAGCGTGAACGAGGATGTGCACGGCGCAGTTCCCGAGGACTGTGTAAAGTGAAAGTGAGCCGCGGCGTGGAACCAGAGCATCGCTGAGTGGCTACGTGGGCTCAGGACGGCTGCATGGGGCTGGCAGAAGCCCCAGGTAAGTAAAACTCTTATTTTTTAGAGTTTTCAGTTCTGCTTTAAGTCACCTTAAAAAAGAGTTTTACTTACCTGGGACTTCTGCCAGCCCCCAGCAGCCGTCCTGTGGCTGCACCGTCCACATCGATCCTCTGTTCCCCCGCCGCCAGCTAGTTTCATTTTTGCAGAATCGGAGTCAGTGGACCACTGCACCTGCGCAGGGCGCTTTTGCCTATGGCAACACGTGCAAGGATAGGTGTTGCCAGGGCTGCGGGTCAGCAAAAATGAAACTAGCTGGTGGCAGGGGAACGGAGGATTGTTTTGGACCAGCCCGGGCACAGGACGGCTGCAGGGGGCTGACAGAAGCCCCAAATAAGTCTAACTCTTTTTTTTTAAGGTGACTTAAGTTTCCCTTTCAGACCTCTCCTGCCTTTTCAACTTCTTTTTACCAGACTGAGGTCTTACAAATCCTTACCACCTACTTCTTATAAACTGCCTACGCCACCGCTTCATGTACGCCTTCTACTGTAATGCAGGGATGATAAGAAACATAGGCGTGTATTCACTAAACTGTGGTAAGAAGAGTAACCTGTATAAAGACTTACTGCATGATGAGTAGTGCAGAATGCACTCTACTCATCGTACAACACAAGTTGTTTAGGTGACACCTTTGATGACTAACTGAACAAGATTTCTTTGCAAGCTTTCAAAACCTTTACGTTTCTTCTTCAGGCATGTTACAGAACTCAGACCCATACCAAGTAATGTCACATACGTCAGACTTTATGCACGTTATTCTGCAGTTTAGTGGATATACCCCAATGTGTGGCATCTATTGTTTTTACTTTGTGTGTGTGTGTCATGCTGGTAACACCTGACTGACCCACCCACTCACCCACCAGCTGAATCCAAAGATGAAAGGAAACAAGCTATATTGCTGTAGTAAGTCGATTTGGCCCATGAGAAAGATATTCTGTCTGACGGTTTGTCCCTAGACAAATTTGCCTTGTTCCATTTTGGTCTAAGCTGGATTTTACAATAAAATAAATTGTACATGAACCTTTATTTTCATGTTCAGGTTTCACTCACAATTATTTCTAGTATGACACCCCTGATTGTGGCTCAGGAGGGGTAGGTCTCACACACCACTAGCTCTGCAATGCTTAGAGCCAGAGGTGTGTAGCGACCATGTCAACTCCTCTTAGACATTAAAATAAATAAAAACGACAAAAACTGAAAATGTAGTAGAGAGCGGGTAGGGGAGACCCAAGTCTATTTTTGTCAAGCCAAAAATTGAATGTTTAAGTTAATGGGAACATAATAATAATAATAATAAAAACCAGATCCTTACCTAGGGAGAAAAAAGACCCTATAGAGCCTTCCCGATCCTCTCCCGGTGCCCTCCGTTAATCGCTGGCTCCACCGATTGAATCCCCCACCACGGGGGGGCCGAATCCTCCCGAAGCTAGGCATCTCCATACTGCGCAGAGGGCGAGGGAGCTCACGCATGCACAGTATGGAGCGGCCTAACTTCTGGAGCACTCGGACTCCCCAAAATGTCCGAAGCCTCCATCACCGGCAGAAGAGCAGTATTTGACCAAATTGGTTGAATACGGCTACCAAGGAGCCAGCACTGGAACAGGGACCAAGAGAGGAGCGGGAAGGCTCTATAGGACCCAGAGCCTTTCCTCTTCTTAGGCTTATTTTTTTTCTATGGATTCCCATTCACTTTAAAAGGATGAGGACAGGGCATAGCTACAAGGTTAGATATGTGAGAGACTTGTATATTACACACCCAGGACCCAGCAACTCTCCAGATCTACAGATATTAATCTAAGGATTATCACAGAAATTATATTGTTCACAAGATCGTACAGGTGCCATGACAGCTTCACTGAAAACACCAGACCTAATAAAATGTAACACCACATGCATTGTTTCTCATAATAGCAATAAACACAGATATGGGCTGGGTAGTTGTTATGATTCTTGTCCAGGGCACCCACATTCAGCACCTATAGCAGGATATTCATTGGGGTGGATGGCAACCCCTATAACTCTAAATTGGAGGGGTAGAGGGGGTTTTGGAGAGAAAAACAGGGATCCCTGTAGAGAAGGAAATGGTTAAGTCATGCTAGGTCACAGGTAAACAGAGCAGGGGCACAACTGTATAGCAGGATCGGACTGGGGCACCCGAGCGCCCCATCATACATGGAAGTCAAGAGGCTATAATCATTTCATTTAATAATAATCAAGGCTGAAAATGTAAATTATAATTACCGACTGCTGCAGTTCTATCTCAGATAGGGCCAATAACGCCCTTGACAGTGGTTAGTTTCTTCTCAGTATTTCTATTTTTCTGTTAATAATTAGAATTATGGAAATCAAAGCTGTAAAAAAAGGATTTACAGCAGCTGTTTGATTTTTTTTTTTTATTGTTTACTGATTTTATCATTACTACCAGCGGGTTCAGGCATTTCAAGGCCTGAAATATAAAAAATAAAATGATGAGATAGACAAATGCCTCTACAGTCCTAATCGTACATAGGAGTCCTGGAGACTTTGAGGGACCTTTCACACTTGGGGCTTGATTTACTAAACCGTGATAACTCATTGCACGGCTGCGCTAGTGAATCGTGGGCAAAAATTTGCGATTACACACAAAAAAATTGCGATTGCACATGAAAACGCTAGCGCGACTGTGCTATGAGTTATCATGGTTTAGTGAATCAAGCCCTATGTATTTTGTAAAGCAATAAGA
This sequence comes from Hyperolius riggenbachi, assembly GCF_040937935.1. Taxonomy (NCBI): domain Eukaryota; kingdom Metazoa; phylum Chordata; class Amphibia; order Anura; family Hyperoliidae; genus Hyperolius; species Hyperolius riggenbachi. The sequence goes on from NC_090648.1 coordinate 375,056,719, forward strand.
TAGAGCGTTGCAGTAGCACAGAATATTTACGTTCAATGCGACCATACAGTACAATGAAATTATGCTTCACTGCCACTCTAAATGCGCATTTTTTCTGGAAAACGCACAGCATGCTGTATGCTACTCTGATGGGACCCGCCGCACCAGATGTGAATATACCAAAGAAATATAATTGAATCTTGTTGGGGTGCGATGATGTTGTCTGTTGTGATAGAGCGCAGTGGATTCAGTGTGAAAGGAACCTTAGAGACTCTGTACCAAAAAAAGAGTGCCCCTGGAGAGTACTTACCTTGTGGTCAGAAAGCCTCTGGATCCTACTGAAGGCTTCCCCCATCCTCCTCCAGCCCATGGTGGTCTCGCTGGGCCCAACCAAAGCCATAGCTGACAATTTGTCAAGCTGTGGCACAGTAGTGCATTCAATATTTACCTTCCCCTTCTCCAGCGCATAAGCGCTCTCGGCTCGGGATCAGGCGGAAATAGCCGATCACTATTTCCACTTGATCCCAGGCCAAGAGCCGCTACTGCACTTGTACTGAAGCCGGGGAAGGTAAATATTTACATGGCCGCTGTTTGGAGTGGCCCGTCGAGAACACCATGGGGTGGAGGAGGTTCCAGAGAGGTAAGTACCCCCTAGGGGCACTTTTTTATGTTACAGGCTTTCTTTAAAGTTAAAATTCTAGGATTAAAGTTTTGACTGTCTAAGGTAAATGATGACAGCATTTTAATGTTGGGAAATGGTTTACCCTTTTCATGCATTCAAAGGAGTTCCTTGCAATGTCCCCTGCTTTCAAAAGAGCATAAAATCCATACAGAAGTGTTTACCTCTAATTAATTACCAAAGACACCTACTAAAGTCCAGCAGCAGGAAATTGTCATTTAGCCCTGGATTCTCAATCGTTTACAGTAATGAAAGAAAAAGGAAAACAGCATAGTTCTATGTAGGATTAGGACTGTACATACACATGTTTATCTCTTCATGTTACATGTCAATTCAGGGCCCCTTTAAAGTTATAGATCATGTAAGATCCTCTCCTTCCCCAACTTTTACTGCAATCTCTGGAACTTCCTCTGTGCGACATTCTCAACCTACTGTGTCTTTAAATGCAGGATAATTTATCTTCTGAAAGTTATTTGGAAACATAGGTTGCCATTGATGACCTCTTTAAAAATTGCCAATGGCGAAGCTGTGATGGTTAATTTGTGCCTTCAGTAGTGTTTGAGTCACACATGGAACAAACATCAATCCCAGTTTAGGCACTGTTTTGTTTGTGTGCCTTCCATTATTTTAATTGATGCTTAAAATCTTACAGTTTTAGCAAAATAAAAGGAAAATACCTCCTGCCCAGATTCATAGATCCTTATCTTGTCCTCAGCCACCTCCCCTGCCTACTCATTCCTAGTCAGTCTGCAACACTCTCCATTTAGTCATATGGGCATACAGGTGGGAGAGTGAGAGTTCAGTCAGCTAAAGCCATTTCTCTATGTACACTGTGAGGCTATCATTGCTGACAGTCTCTAGTGGGGAGGAGTGGCTTCACACTGACTCAATACAATACAGACTGATGGCCTAATGCTCGGTACACACCATACAATTTTCGGTTAGATTTTCTGTTAGATTTACCTGCCTACCCGCCAGATACATTTTTTTCCAACATGTTGGAAAAAAGCTATCTGGCAGGTAAATGTAACAGAAAATTGTATGGTGTGTACCTAGCATAAAACTGCTGTCAGTTTCCAGTGTGGAGCATAGCTTCAAGCAGACTGGGAGGTGGCTCCATAAAAACTGATAGCCAATCATTGCTGTCAGTCTCTAATGGGGAAGCACTCAGGTTACGGGCAATGGAGGATTGCTGAGGAAGAGATGTGGATCTAGGAACTGGTATAGCAGGTATTCGCCTTTATAATTCTGCAAAAACTGTAAAATTCTACACCTTTTAATGTATAATTTAAATAGTTAAAGCACACCTAAAGTGAGAAGGATATGGGGGCTGACAGATATATGTATATATACTTTTAAACAATGCAAATTGCCCGGCTGTTCTGATGATCATCTGCCTCTCATACTTTTAGCCCTAGACCCTGAACAAGAATGCAGATCAAATGTTTCTGACATGTCTGACTACTAGCCACATGCTTGTTTCATACAGTATGTGTGAGATTCAAACACTACTACAGCCAGAAAGCAGGACTGCCATAAATCTAGTATTGTTTAAAAAGGACATCATATGGCCTCTCTTCCAGTGTACTTTAATATCAAACAATGTTTTAACAGTGTTCCCCAACCCTGTCCTCAAGGCCCACCAACAGTGCATGTTTTGTGGAAATCCACAGAGGTAGTTAATGAGCTCTGCTGAGACACTGATTACCTCACCTGTGCATGTTTGTGGTTTTTTGCAAAACATGCACTGTTGACGGGCCTTGAGGATAGCGTTGGGGAACTCTGCTGTAAGAGACATGTAAAACTGCCTGAAGTTAGTCACACTTCTGTGGGTGATGCTGACTACACAAATACTACTGTAGCTATTTCTACTAATAATAATGCCTCTGGCATCACATCTCTCTATCAGCCTAATTTGATTTCCATTATTTGTTATAATATTCCACTGCTGGTCACACCAGAATCAGCACATGCTGATATTAATTAGCCTCTTACATTTTTCATCATGTACATCTGTGACAATAAGCCTTAGTGACTCCATGACAATCCATTCCTAATATACAGTTTATATCATGCCAGGAGGAGCTTATGCAAGAATCCTGAATCTTTCCAGAGAATAACAAAAAAAAAAACATTAGAAAATTATAGTAGAAAAATAATAAAAGTAAAAAAACAACAAAAAAGTAAAGAAAAGGAAACATAAACATAAAGAAAAGACAAACAGGGGGAGGGTGATGCAGTCACAGTCACGGAGAGAGGCAGGTTACTTACGTTTATTTCGGTGATTGCTATATCAACAATGCTACCCACTACTATAAGTGCATCAAATGTGTTCCATGCATCACAGAAATAGTGCTGAATGGAAGCCCAGGAGGAACAGGAGGGAGAACGGGAGAAAGAGAAAGAGAGAAAAAAGAGAGAAAGACAAAATCAAAGGAAAGAAAAACTAAAAAGTGTGAACAAGGGGAAGAACTCAAAACTGAAAAAAGTTTAAAACAAAACAGAAAAGTTTTAAGAGGCATTGTAGCGGAATGTTTCGTCTCCTCTTGTGTTTTGGCTGCACATTTGACACTCTGTGAATGCAGGATGGGGAGAGATGAGGGAGAGAAAAGCCCCCCAATCTACCCCCTTCCCATTATGGCTGGCAGGGGGCGCTTTGAGGCTTTTCCCTTCCCTCTCTCCCTTCTCCTTGGAGGGCGAGGGAGAGCAGGGGATGGGGACTGGAAAATCACTAGGAGGAAATTGGAAAGAGGCAGAGATAGCACCCACACCAGCACGGAGAAGGGGAGAGAGAAGGGGGAGAGACGGGGGTGGGTTGGGGTGAAAAAGTAGAAGAGACAGACCTGCCCCAAAATACTTACACTGGTCTCGCTGAGTATGACGTCTACTACGCTGCCAATGACGATGAGAAAGTCAAAGACATTCCAGGGGTCACTAAAATAACCCTACATAGGTCAGAAGGCAAGGCAGGGTGGGGAATTAAAAAGGATTGTTAGACAGACTCAAACATGGAAGCAGCACTGCACACCTCTCCTTGCCAGCAGAGCTCGCTATCTAATACCAAAGCAGAGCCCTTCTGGCAGCGAGAAGGTCAGCCATCAACCCTTGTTATCCCACCCACCATTCATAACCCCAAGCAGGGCTCCCCACACCAAGCAAAGCTCAGGGATCACAGTGATTCGGACATAAGAGGTAAGACTGAATTAGCCAATGGTGAAGAGGGGTGGATGCAGGTATACCAGACTACTGTTGCCTATTGTATGATGGATCTGCTGTATGTGGGCTAATGGATGCACTAGTAGTGAACCTGCAGATAGAACATGGGCATGTGTTGCTCTGGTTTCAATTAAACAATGCAATAATACCAAGTGTAAAGTAACCTGAATGTATCATCTTTGTCAGAGGGGCACAACCTGATGAGCAAGACTCAATGGGCCTGTTTTACTAATTAGCTCCAGAGAATTCCAAGCATCTTCCATATGGATACCTTAAGTTTTCCAGTAATGCTGACCTGCATTATCTGGCTATTCTCTAACAGGCAATTAGGATTTTCTACTTTCACCCTATTGGGTGGTTGTTGAGACTTAAAGATGGTAAATAAAATGCAAATAATCCTGTCTTGCATGCCCATTTAGTGCAGATTTTAAGCAACTCAATTATTTTAGTTTGCTGCAGGTTTTGATTGGCCCAATTCCAAGCTGGATACAATTTGCATTAATTATTTGCACCCACTGACTATATCTACCGAGACTCGAGTGGATTAGTTGTTGTGTGTTTTGCAGTTGAAGCATTCACAGCAAAATATTTACGTTAAGGCTAGGTTCACAGTAAAGTCTTATAACACAGCTTATTGCACTGCAATGGTAAGCATATGTGACGTTCACACTTGGAAGTTAGTGCTGCATGGTAACGTGTTGCTTTATGGAAATGCACTGCTGTAGTGCGTTACCTCTAAACACACACGTTACCAGGTACAGGAAAGCATACTTTTAATTGACTGTATGCTTTACTGTACCTACTTAATACTACGGTAATGCAGCGTAAATCTACATTACCACTATTTTGTTGCTTTGTAATGTTGCGTTACAACTTTACAAGGCAACGTCCTACTGTGAACCTAGCCTAAATAAATTTAGGACAGCCTATATCTACTTACTAAAAAAAAAAAAACGTGCTTGCTGCAGTGCCTGCATAACACTGCAATCATATAACTGTCAATGCACTAACCTTTCAGCAACCAGAACTATATTCCAATGTAATTCAGGCAAGTCTTTTACCACCATACAACTAAAAAAAAACAACTTTTCAAGTTTGCTGGCTCACTTATGATACCCTCACAGGACAGGCTGGAGCTGCTTTAGTAGATCAGGTCCAGATCTCGGTTTGTGGTGTGTAATGTTACCAGAATGATAGCACACCAAGACTCAGAACCCTCCTGATAATGGCCCTGCTAAATCTTACTTAATAGGACTGTGCCCCATTGACAAGACAAACCTGGACATTTCATGACATTATTCAAATGTTAGGAATGTTGGGACCACCTATATCATGGCTAATTCTACAGAACAGATGTGATGGGTCAATTTTCAAAATCCATAAAAAAAAGTTGTGGTAACTCAAAACATTAAAATGCAGAACTCTGCATTCAAAAGTAACTTTTTTTCTGTTTTGGGTGGTGTTGAACCTCTACCTGGTTTCTCATATTTCTCAAAGACTTCAGTGGTAAGACTTCTCCAAGGTGGTTTTTGATTCCAGCCCCAGGATGAATCCAGCACAGCTGGGGTGATACACACCATGACCTGACTTCCTAGCGGTCTTGGAGACGGCTGTAAAAACTGGTGGTGAGATCTTGGCACTGGAGTCCCCAGGAAATGTAGAAGACCAGCATCGACAGCCAGCGACCAGCTAAAACTGGTTTAGCTGGCTTTCAAGGCCTGAAAGTCTCATGTACCAATGCTGCCTCTTTATCATAATCTGTTACTCCAAGATCTGGTAACCTCTGTTTTCTCAACCTCCCTGCTCAGCTCAAGCAGAACATAATCTGAATGCATTTCCCATTTGTGTTCATGGGAAATCAACTCAGTTTCTGCCTTACCAGAGCTGAGGGGCAGCAGATTTTGGATTCTTGAACAGCTTCAGATGAAAAGCAGTGGAGGTAAATTCAAACTGCACATATATCAAAAGCACACATTGATGGAATAGCGATATTAAGTGTAACAGCTCGTAGTGCAACTTTGTGCATACGCAGAGGAAGCACACAAATGGCAAAACATATATGACAATTCTTAAAGCCATAGCAATGCATTTGCAATAGCAGACTGGACCAGAAGCTGACAGGACACACTGGGCCTGATTTACTAACCCATCTTGAGGCCAGAGACCATTACAGATCCCTAGAGATTTTACCAAACCTGTCCCAGATTTATAATCAGTCATTTGCTACTTAGTGGAAGTTTTCAGCAATCCTCAGGGACATGTTGAACCATAGTGCAGAATGCTGAAAGATTGGTGAATTAAAAAATCCAGTTCATTTTTTAACAATAGATCTAAGTCAGTACTGTCTCTAGCAAAGGGATGATTTAGTAAATCAGGAATATTTATTAGATGTTGAATCCCATGGAAGTTCATGTAAATAATGATGACCTGTGGTAGGCATTTTGCAGTTGGAATGCTTAGAAAAGTTGTAGTAGGGAGAGAAAAGATATAGCTGTATTTAAAGAGAAACCATGACCAAGAATTGAACTTCATCCCAATCAGTAGCTGATACCCCTTTTCCCATGAGAAATCTTTTCCTTTTCACAAACGGATCATCAAGTAGCTCTGTATGGCTGATTTTGTGGTGAAACCCCTCCCACAGTGTGATGTCAGGACCATGGTGAACCTCATTGCATTGTGGGAAATAACAGCTGTTTACAGCTGGGTCCAACTGCCAAAAAAGCAAGCATCATCTCCTTCCACTGACATCACCTGCCAGCAGTAAAAATGTCACCATGTGGTAAATGTCAGAATGTAAATCAGGGAGAGGAAACATTTTACAATGGGAATACACTAACTAAATCATTTATACATAATTTTTTGTAAAGATGAAGCACTTTTTTATTACATTATTTTCACTGGAGTTCCTCTTTAAAGAGAACCAGAGACGAAGCACCCTCATGTATTTTACCATATAGATCAGTGGGAACATTAGAGAAAACACCTACTATGCTTTCTGTTTCATTCTGCACTGCACAGCTTGTTTCTTATCAGACCTGATAAAATCCCCGACTGAGCATTCAGTCTGGCTTTGCTATAATGACTCAGCTATAATGATTCCTGAGCAGAGCCAGCAGGGGGCAGGCTTGCAATTAAAAAGACATGAAAGAGCGCAAACTGAGCTATAAAAATGTGGAAGCAAAGCCAGACTGAATGCTCAGTTTGGGATTTTATCAGGGCTGATTAGAAGCAAGCTGTGCAGTGAAGAATGAAAGCAAGGTAGGTGTTTTCTCTAATGTTCCCACTGATATATTTATGGTAAAATACACGAGGGTGCTTTGTCTCTGGTTCCCTTTAAGAGCTAGTCCCCAGTCTGCCTCTCTTTACCAGCTTGTGTCACAGGCTCAAGCCTGTTGCTTAGCTCCACCCACTATATGAGTGATCACCTGACATGTATAGATCATTGCTGAGTATGTCAAGTGACCCCTCAGGAAGGCCCTGTATTAAAAATCAGTGATCTATAAATTACTTCACTTTGCAAAAACCTCTTTGCATGGCTCATGTGGTCTTATATGTTGCAATATCTTATTCTTTATTTATTGAAGTGTAATCTGGTCTAATAATTATATTTGACAACAGTGACATTAAGACCAACATATAAGTAACAGCGTGTGATCCCTGGCACTGCGAACTAGACCTATATTTCAGTTGCTGGTAATCTGTATATTAGCGGAGGTGTTACATGGTACCCAGTTAAGTTATGCAGAACCATCAGGATTTTATGTAGTGGCCTGAAAAGAACCTAAACGTTTCCTACACTGAATAAAGCATTCTTAAATGGGAATTTTCAAGTCTTACTTCCACAAGTGCTGGGTAACCTATAGTATGGCTTTCACAAGAAAACACAATCATAGTAAACAAAGCCAGCAGAGGCAAATTCAACCCATACGTTACACTGATGAGGGCCAGCAAAGCCTTTAGCTGCTACAAATTGGGTTATTGTATATGATAAGATTTTACAGAACCAGGGTCAGATTTCTGAAAAAGGTCACAGACAGCTGACTAAGGGGTGGATGGACATGAAAAGGGATTGCTGAGTATGGAGGGGATGTGCTGCTCATGGAAACTGTATATGAATGATAGGGGCTGATGTACATGGATGTTACACATGAAGGTGCAGGCTGCACATGGAAGTGGAGGGTGTTGCTGCACATGGATAAGTAGCAACAACAACGTTGGCCCAGGGGTGCAAAAAACAATAAATCCGATCCAAACTTGTACAGATGTGCTATACTAGTAGTTCTCACATCAAAAAACAGATGAGAGGAAAACACGACTTTACCAGCCTGTCCAAAAATGCTGCTTTATGGGCCTTGTGATTTGCCCATGTGAAGTGAAACTTATAGAATCCTACTGTTTTAAGAAGACAAAATTGTACTTAGTCACAACATTGTATAAATGGAGACCAATGAAGACAGAGTATCGCAAGCAAGCAAGCAAGCAAAGTTCCACTTCTACTAATAAATGTTATTCTAACTTTCCGGTTATTAAGTTAAGGCACTTTTTTAATTAAGCATTTGTTAGCAAATTGTTTAAATTAATTATGGATAAAAAATGTTACAAAAAATATTGTCATTTTTGCAAAATAACAAAGGAAACTACCTTCTTCTCAGCAACCGCCAACCGTGGCTATTCTGACCACTCCAGCCACACTTCCTTATCGGAGCTTGCAGTTGTGGCTGCAGCCTTTTTGGCAAAAAAGTTTTGGAAAAGGTGTTTTTTTTTCTTTCATTTCTATCTTCTACTATGTATGCATAATTAATATTAAATAATGTTAAATACAAAAAGTGGGCATTAAACTTGCATGTAATTAAGTATATACTTAAATAAGTACAGTATGTAATTAATGTTTATAGTGTCTACAACTTTTATGGGTCGGAAACAATTGCTTCTGGAGCTGGAAACTCACAGATATCTGCTCAGAAGACAATTGCTTGGGATAAACATGTATAAAAGTTTTCATGTTTTTCTGGGCGAGCAGCGCAGGGCAGGTACACAAACCCTGATCATAATGTCTTATTGAAGTATATTTTGTGCAAATTTCTTGTTTGCATATTACTTCAAACCTGACAGGCATAAGAAATGTGACCTTGAGATGGATCATTTTCTTATTTTGTGATTTGACAATTCCCTGTCATGAGGTTGCCCGTGTGTAAAGGCACAATGTTCCTTAAAGGGGAACTTCAGCCTAAACAAACATACTGTCATTAAGTTACATTAGTTATGTTGATTAGAATAGATAGGTAATATAATTTTTTACCCACCCTGTTTTAAAAGAACAGGCAAATGTTTGTGATTCATGGGGGCTGCCATCTTTGTCATGGGGGCAGCCATCTTTTTGGTTGAAAGGAGGTGACAAGGAGCAGGAGACACAGTTCCAACTGTCCTGTATCCTGATCACCCCTCCCAGCTGCACACGCTAGACTTCAAATGTAAGTTTCAAAATGTAAAAAAAAAAAATTTGCACCAAAACAGCAGAATGAGAGCAACAACATCAGAAATCCCATCATGCTTTGCACAGCATCAGTGGAAAAAAAGCCCGGGCAGTTTTCTTCTGTGCAGCTAAAAATGAGGCTGGATAAGAGAAACAAAGTTCTGATGCTATGAAACTGTTAAAGAAACACCCGGCCTTTTCAGTGCTGCTGAGTAGATTTTTAGTCCGGAGGTTCACTTTAACAGACATATATCGCCAACAGAATTGGTTGTACAAAACATCATCTCAAGGGCTGTTTCACACCAAAGAGATTTTGCCGCAATTTTTTGTGATCGCCTCCAAAGAATTGTAGCTGTGCCTCTTGCGATCACAAACGTTGGAGTTTGCTCTACTAGCGATTTGCCGTTTGCTGACGATCGGCAATCAGAGCGCATAGGCCGCAGAATCACCTGCGGTGTGAAACAACCCTAAGAAATAACGGGTATTTCTCAACTGACAGCCCAGCTCTAGTCCAGATTGATCCTGTTAGTGTGACCTATGTCGATACTGAGCAGAATTCCCCACACTTCCTCCCTAAGTGACCACCTTGGCTGTAATGGGAACCCTGGGGGTCTCAGGGACAGGAAGTGAAGCAGAAATTAAAGCCCACCTCCAGACACAAATCTCAAAATACCATCTAATAATTTTGCAATCAAAGTGCTAAAATGTTGCCCCTTCTGTGTGAAATGAGACTTTTTTATCTGAAAATCCTGTGGAGTTGGGGCATGGACTGAGTCAGAGAAGACTGGAGCTTATAGCAGTGTCAGTCTGTTGTGCAGGATGTGGCCTGTGTTTGGGGCTCCTGGTCAGGTACTTAAAATACAAACTACATCTACATTATCTGACTATAGCTAAACAAGGAGCATCTACAGACAAAAACTTGATCTGACATTGCATGTCTACACAAGGCAAGGAAACCCTTGGACCTGGAGTGGGACTTTAAACCTGGAGGAGTTTCTAATTCATAATATATATGTATATATATTCTTTCTAAAAAAAATACTCTTTTTGGAGATTTTAAAAAAGTTCTATAATGTCCTAAACTAAGACAACAGATTTGGCTGGTGCTTTTCTGAGCGTTTTGCGATTGATTAGTGTTTTTTAACCACTTCCCGACCGCCTAACGCACAGGGGCGGCCGGGAAGTGGAGCCCGCAAGGACCAGCTCACCCACAGAGGCGGCGGTCCTTGTAAGGGCATGGCGCCTGTCACCGCTCACCCGCCGCAACATTCCGCCGGCCATACGGAAGCGCCGGCGGGATGTTAATGTTTACAAAGTGTATTATACAGGCTGCCTCCTGCCCTGGTGGTCCCAATGTCCGAGGGACCACCAGGGCAGACTGCAGCCACCCTATGTCGCACCCAAGCACACTGATTTCTCCCTCCCCTGCCCCAGATCGCCCACAGCACCCCTCAGACCCCCCCCTGCCCACCCCCCAGACCCCTGTTTGCACCCAATCACCCCCCTAATCACCCATCAATCATTCCCTGTCACTATCTGCAAACGCTATTTTTTTTATCCCCCCCCTGCCCCCTCCTGATCACCCCCCACCCCTCAGATTCTCCCCAGACCCCCCCTCCCTGTGTACTGTATGCATCTATCCCCCTGATCACCTGTCAATCACCTGTCAATCACCCATCAATCACCCCCTGTCACTGCCACCCATCAATCAGCCCCTAACCTGCCCCTTGCGGGCAATCTGATCACCCACCCACACCAATAGATCCCCCGCAGATCCGACGTCAGATCACCTCCCAAGTGCAGTGTTTACATCTGTTATCTACCCTAAACACCCACTAATTACCCATCAATCACCCCCTATCACCACCTGTCACTGTTACCCATCAGATCAGACCCTAATCTGCCCCTTGCTGGCACCCAATCACCCGCCTACACACTCAGATTGCCCTCAGACCCCCCTTATCAATTCGCCAGTGCAATATTTACATCTGTGCTTCCCTGTAATAACCCACTGATCACCTGTCAATCACCTGTCAATCACCCATCAATCACCCCCTGTCACTGCCACCCATCAATCACCCCCTGGCACTGCCACCCATCAATCTGCCCCTAACCTGCCCCTTGCGGGCAATCTGATCACCCACCCACACCAATAGATCGCCCGCAGATCCGACGTCAGATCACCTCCCAAGTGCAGTGTTTACATCTGTTATCTACCCTAAACACCCACTAATTACCCATCAATCACCCCCTATCACCACCTGTCACTGTTACCCATCAGATCAGACCCTAATCTGCCCCTTGCGGGCACACAATCACCCGCCTACACGCTCAGATTGCCCTCAGACCCCCCCTTATCAATTCGCCAGTGCATTAGTTACATCTGTTCTTCCCTGTAATAACCCACTGATCACCTGTCAATCACCCATCAATCACCCCCTGTCACTGCCACCCATCAATCACCCCCTGCCACTGCCACCCATCAATCACCGCCTGTCACTGCCACTCATCAATCAGCCCCTAACCTGCCCCTTGCGGGCAATCTGATCACCCACCCACACCAATAGTTCGCCCGCAGATCCGACGTCAGATCACCTCCCAAGTGCAGTGTTTATATCTGTTCTCTACCCTAAACACCCACTAATTACCCATCAATCACCCCCTGTCACTGCTACCTATCAGATTAGACCCCTATCAGCCCCTAGGGCACTCAATCACCCGCCCACACCCTCAGTATGCCCTCAGGCCCCAGCCCTGATCACCTCGCCAGTGCATTGCTTGCATCTATTCCCCCCTCTAATCACACCTTGAGACACCCATCAATCACCTCCTGTCACCCCCTAGCACACCTACTCATCAGATCAGGCCCTAATTTGCCCCGTGTGGGCTCCTGATCACTCGGCCAAACCCTCAGATCCCCCTCAGACCCCCTTCCGATCACCTCCCCAGTGCATTGATTGGATCTATTTTCCCCTCTAACCACCCCCTGAGACACCCATCAATCACCTCCTGTCACCCCCCTAGCACTCCTATCCATCAGATCAGGCCCAATACAACCTGTCATCTAAAAGGCTACCCTGCATATGACCGGTTCCACAAAATTCGCCCCCTCATAGACCACCTGTCATCAAAATTTGCAGATGCTTATACCCCTGAACAGTCATTTTTAGACATTTGGTTTCCAGACTACTCACGGTTTTGGGCCCGTAAAATGCCAGGGCGGTATAGGAACCCCACAAACTGACCCCATTTTAGAAAAAAGACACCCCAATGTATTCTGTTAGGTGTATGACGAGTTCATAGAAGATTTTATTTTTTGTCAAAAGTTAGCGGAAATTGATTTTTTTTTTTTCACAAAGTGTCATTTTTCACTAACTTGTGACAAAAAATAAAATCTTCTATGAACTCGTCATACACCTAACGGAATACCTTGGGGTGTCTTCTTTCTAAAATGGGGTCACTTGTGGGGTTCCTATACTGTCCTGGCATTTTAGGGGCCCTAAACCGTGAGGAGTAGTCTAGAAAACAAATGCCTCAAAATGACCTGTGATTAGGACGTTGGGCCCCTTAGCGCACCTAGGCTGCAAAAAAGTGCCACACATGTGGTATCGCCATACTCGGGAGAAGTAGTACAATGTGTTTTGGGGTGTATTTTTACACATACCCATGCTGGGTGGGAGAAATCTCTCTGTAAATGGACAATTGTGTGTAAAAAAAATCAAACAATTGTCATTTACAGAGATATTTCTCCCACCCAGCATGGGTATGTGTAAAAATAAACCCCAAAACACATTATACTACTTCTGCTGAGTACGGCGATACCACATATGTGGCACTTTTTTACACCCTAAGTACGCTAAGGGGCCCAAAGTCCAATGAGTACCTTTAGGATTTCACAGGTCATTTTGCGACATTTGGTTTCAAGACTACTCCTCACGGTTTAGGGCCCCTAAAATGCCAGGGCAGTATAGGAACCCCACAAATTACCCCATTCTAGAAAGAAGACACCAAAACGTATTCCGTTAGGAGTATGGTGAGTTCATAGAAGATTTTATTTTTTGTCACAAGTTAGCGGAAAATGACACTTTGTGAAAAAAAACAATTAAAATCAATTTCCGCTAACTTGTGACAAAAAAATAAAAACTTCTATGAACTCACCATACTCCTAACGGAATACCTTGGGATGTCTTCTTTCTAAAATGGGGTCATTAGTGGGGTTCCTATACTGCCCTGGCATTTTAGGGGCCTTAAACCGTGAGGAGTAGTCTTGAAACAAAAATGACCTGTGAAATCCTAAAGGTACTCATTGGACTTTGGGCCCCTTAGCGCAGTTAGGCTGCAAAAAAGTGCCAATCATGTGGTATCGCCGTACTCGGGAGAAGTAGTATAATGTGTTTTGGGGTGTATTTTTACACATACCCATGCTGGGTGGGAGAAATACCTCTGTAAATGACAATCTTTTGATTTTTTTACACACAATTGTCCATTTACAGAGTTATTTCTCCCACCCAGCATGGGTATGTGTAAAAATACACCCCAAAACACATTGTACTACTTCTCCCGAGTATGGCGATACCACATGTGTGGCACTTTTTTGCACCCTAACTGCGCTAAGGGGCCTAAAGTCCAATGAGTACCTTTAGGATTTCACAGGTCATTTAGAAAAATTTTGTTTCAAGACTACTCCTCACGGTTTAGGGCCCCTAAAATGCCAGGACAGTATAGGAACCCCACAAATGACTCCATTTTAGAAAGAAGACACCCCAAGGTATTCTGTTAGTAGTACGGTGAGTTCATAGAAGATTTTATTTTTTGTCACAAGTTAGCGGAAATTGATTTTTATTGTTTTTTTTCACAAAGTGTCATTTTCCGCTTTCTTGTGACAAAAAATAAAATCTTCTATGAACTCACCGTACTACTAACGGAATACCTTGGGGTGTCTTCTTTTTAAAATGGGGTCATTTGTGGGGCTCCTATACTGTCCTGGCATTTTAGGGGCCCTAAACCGTGAGGAGTAGTCTTGAAACGAAATTTCTCAAAATGACCTGTGAAATCCTAAAGGTACTCATTGGACTTTGGGCCCCTTAGCGCAGTTAGGGTGCAAAAAAGTGCCACACATGTGGTATCGCCGTACTCAGGAGAAGTAGTATAATGTGTTTTGGGGTGTATTTTTACACATACCCATGCTGAGTGGGAGAAAGATCTCTGTAAATGGACAATTGTGTGTAAAAAAAATTAAAAAATTGTCATTCACAGAGATATTTCTCCCACCCAGCATCGGTATGTGTAAAAATACACCCCAAAACACATTATACTACTTCTCCTGAGTACGGCAATACCACATGTGTGGCACTTTTTTGCAGCCTAACTGCGCTAAGGGGCCCAAAGTCCAATGAGCACCTTTAGGCTTTACAGGGGTGCTTACAAATTAGCACCCCCTAAAATGCGAGGACAGTAAACACACCCCACAAATGACTTTGGAAAGTAAACACTTCAAGGTATTCAGAGAGCGGCATGGTGAGCCCGTGGCAGATTTCATTTTTTTTTGTCGCAAGTTAGAAGAAATGGAAACGTTTTTGTTTTTTGTCACAAAGTGTCATTTTCCGCTTACTTGTGACAAAAATTAATATCTTCTATGAACTCATTATGCCTCTTAGTGAATACTTTGGGATGTCTTCTTTCCAAAATGGGGTCATTTGGGGGGTATTTATACTATCCTGGAATTCTAGCCCCTCATGAAACATGTCAGGTGGTCAGAAAAGTCATAGATGCTTGAAAATGGGAAAATTCACTTTTTGCACCATAGTTTGTAAACGCTATAACTTTTACCCAAACCAATAAATATACACTGAATGGGGTTTTTTTTAATCAAAAACATGTTTGTCCACATTTTTTGCGCTGCATGTATACAGAAATTTTACTTTATTTGAAAAATGTCAGCACAGAAAGTTAAAAAAATCATTTTTTTGCCAAAATTCATGTCTTTTTTGATGAATATAATAAAAATTAAAAATCGCAGGAGCAATCAAATAGCACCAAAAGAAAGCTTTATTAGTGACAAGAAAAGGAGCCAAAATTCATTTAGGTGGTAGGTTGTATGAGCGAGCAATAAACCGTGAAAGCTGCAGTGGTCTGAATGGAAAAAAAGTGGCCGGTCCTTAAGGGGGGTAAAGCCCACGGTCCTCAAGTGGTTAAAATTGCTCCTAATCACTTTCATTAAAGTTGCAGTAAAAATCTTGGAAAATTTGCTGCCATTTTCGCGTACGCGATCGCGAAATGTTGTAGCTGTACTTCTGCGTTAGCAGAAGGACAGCCTTGTCATTGTCCTTATACAAGGACAAGGCAACAGTCCTTGTATGTGTGCAAAAGGCTACAGTCTCTCTTGTGCCACAGCCTTTTGACTGTGGTTTTGTTCATAAACTCTATAAATCTATCTTTATGTCCTTACTGTTTGTGATCATTCTGTTTTAACATCACAGAAAAGCCTTTGATCACAAAGAGTAAGGAAATGTATTATATAGACAAGATAGATTTATAGAGTTTATGAACAAAACCACAGTCAAAAGGCTGTGGCACAAGAGAGACTGTAGCCTATTATGCTGAGCATACACGGCTCCATTTTGCCACTCAATTCTCCTGCTCGATTGATTCCCCGCTCGATTCCGCAGGTGATTCTCTTATCTTCCGTTTGTTTTTCTTATCATTGTCTTCAATGCAGAATCCAGCGGCGAAACGATCGGGCAGGAGATCGGGCTCAGAATCGAGCCGTTTATTCCCAGCATTACACACATACAAGGACTGTTGCCCACAGGTATCAGGATATAATCCCTCAGGTGACACTTTGGGGTGTGTTCTGTACAGAAGCATTGCTAGCCTGTAGGCTAGCAACCCATTTTGTTATTCTGGAGGGGGAGGAGAGCTGACAATGCAGTGCGCAACCTGGTGATATGAAACAGGCAGAGGCGAGTAATAGAACAATGCCCTCAACCTGTGCCAAGATAATGCTAGGCTGATCTCTCGCCAGTGCAAGGAGGGGGATCATGGGTCACTGTGCCTTGATCTGCCATCTCAGTATTGAGCCATCTAGCATGTGTACAAGGCTCAGGTAGCTGTGAAGTGGCTCTTATGCTGGGCATGTACTTTTTAGATTTAGTAAACAACTAATATCTACCTGATAATGATCATAACCATAGTCCCCCATTACATATTAGAACAGATATCAGCAATGATCTTATCTGATATAGCACTACCTGCCACAGCCACAAGCTTTGTACTGCTCATTACAATACAAAGCTATAGAGTCTCACTCACGTATTGCTCCTTCCGGCAGCAACCCTGCATATTGTTCAGTCTTCCAAGGGACAGCTTTTCTCAATCAATTTTCAATCAATAAAACCCATTGATCTTCATAAGGAACACCAGGAAATTGCATGGAACAAAAGACCAGTGGACAGTGCCACCGTGCACGTTAGTTTCAAATCTTAGAGCTGCGATTGAGAAATCACCAGGCCTAAGCTAATGTTATCCAATACAGCTGTGGATAACTTGGCCACACTGGGTTGCTTTAAGTCTCTTCTACAAACAGCCTGATTTACAAAGGTTGATCCAAACTGCAGAACACTGCAAACTTTATTGAAACAAAGTGATCCAGCAAATCTAAATATTAAATTGCCTAGGCATTCAGAATCCATCAGAACGTTGTAAGAACACCCCAGTGAGGGTTGTGAATGTTTGCCACCTCACTCACACTTTTTATAGCCTATAGCCTCATCTCTGTCACGGTTCCCCCCCCCCCCCCCCCAATACACTGTGAGCAGAAAAGCAGGATTAGCATGTGATTAAATGCTAATACAAGTAAACCAGAGCTGGTCCATTCCATAGTAGACAGAAGCTGCTGTAAGCAGGCATCCACTGTAGCCATGATCCAAAATAAAATAGTTATTTTTTGCTATAAGCATTAAGATTTTATGGATGAGACTTACTTTACTATTCACTGTTTTATAGGGGAAAACCCTGGTAGCGATCCTGCAGTCTAACGTTGGTTGGAGTTTGATCGTTTCAGAATAGGTTTTCTGGATCATTTATGTAATCCAATCTTCTACAGCTTGGGTGAACCTCAGTATATCTGGCCAATAGTCCCTTGTGTGCCATAGCCCATAAAGTAACCCAGTAATGAGAGGAATATGGCGACTGCCATCTTTATTCCTTTAGCCTGGCTGTCATGCTGATTTTTGGCTTTAATAGGTTCTGGATGAAAACTGAAACAAACCTGCTGCCTGTGGAGTCAGTGCAGCAGATCATGGAGCAAGTGGGCCCAGAGCCTCCCCTCCATGGGCAACCCTAATTTACACTGCTTTTAATGTTAGTAGAGTAATGTGACTGGGCAAGGGGAGACATGGGGCTCTTCTTCACCCCAATGTGTGGCAATAGTGTGAGGGCGTATGGAGTTATCTGGTCACCCCCATAAAAAGGTAACCATATAGACATACATACACCAGTGTAAGGGAGAGCAGAAAATCCTCCCCACTTCCTAGCAAAGCACAAGGGACTTCCAATGGCTAAGGCATTCAACCCCAACTAGTGCAGTCTAGATGTCCTCTAATAAAAAGGAACACCCCATACATCCACCCATGTAAATAGGTAAAAAAGACCATGCATGACCCCTAACCTAATTACAACAAAAGGTCCTTGTCAAGCTGCAAATATTTGCATAAAATTTGCATAATTTCGGAAGTATTTGCATCTCATTGATCATCCCTAGTGGGAAAAACAGGTCTGTGAAGCTGAATTAACTCAAATTGCAATCCTTTGTCTTGACATATATTCAGGGTGTTACAGTATCTTGCCCTCTGGTGGCCTTTACATTGCTTATAATTTTGAAGTATAAGGGGGTACACTCTAGATTGTACAAACTTACCAAATCTATGTAGTAGAAGGGTAAACGGAATGAATAGAGTTTGAACACATACTTTAAATAGTCCCCCATATTGCATAGATGTGGTAAAATGTATCAGCATTGTACCATTGATGGGCACCTTAGTAAGATCTCTACCACCAAAGGATCAACTTGAAATTTGTGTAGTTACTGGACAGAAGAACAAATGACAAACACAAGTGAAGACGAGGATTCAATGCAAGACACTTAGCAAAGCAGCGGGAAAAGGACAGACAGGGAAAATTATGCCAGTAGCTCAGCTCTTGAGATCTAAATGAAAATATGAGACTCTATTAGGTGCTCTGAGTTTTATAGGTTACAGCCCACCTCTTCCGCACCGTCAGATGTCATACTGTGAGTAAGGGTGGTAAAAATATCACACTGTACAAATACGGTTAATCATTCCTATTCATCTTGTTCTTGTGTGCTTTCAGTGGTTCTTGGCGCATCCATTATGCCCAACAGAAAATGGTTTTGTGTTTATGTTTTGGTGTGGTGTGTTAGTTCTAAGGAACACGCATTATAAAACTGCACAGCAATCACATTTATGCAGTTTCTAAAACGGAATGAGAGAGGCCACTCCATAGGAGGATTTCAGTTTTAGGAACTGCATCAATTTGATTGTTGTGCAGTTTTATAATGCGTCCTATGGACATGTTGGTTTTTTCCACCTTGAAGTTATGAGGTCCTTTATTATGCTATAGACTGCCTTGAGTTTTTAGGATGAGAATGGCCTATTTATGTCAACACTAATGTGTATGTTGTGGGGTGATATATGGGCGTATACTTTGCACTAGATAGGAGTGAGGCTTATTAGGTCTAACATGTATTGTGATATGTATGCAACCATTCCCATATTTTTCAGTTTTTTGTTCGTATGATTAACAGTGAAGCATATTTTTAAGTGAAGCATATTTTTTGCCATTCAAATTTCACCTGTTTTGAGTGCAGCTAGACTGGTTATGGTTCTGCTTTTCTTCTAGTATGCTTTATACAGGTGCTGGCACCTACAGGGGTTAATCGCTTTTGTTCAGTTGATATTACAATAAGCAGTACATCTATAACCTTTTTTTCTTTAGTTTGGTTTAAAGTATTGACTATAGGAGAGTGTTCCAATGTGTCATACTCTGAAGTTTAATAAGGAACTCATCTCACTGTGGCTAAATCGACATCAGTCATATATGAAAGACTGAAAAAAAATTATCTTACTCAATGCTATCTATTGAAGGCTTACTCCTTGCACAAGTGATATTCCAGTTATTGGTGGATGCTGTGAATCTGTATTATGTAATTGAATCTTGGGTGTTCAGGTGCTAAGCACACCTTCAGCACCCATTCACACAGGTTTCTATTCTCCTGCTGCATATTTCATGCAGGGACACTTTAGCTAGGGTAGGAATAGTAAAAGGAAACATACAAGGGCGATTTCAGAATTGGGATCATCAGCAGACTGAGGCTCAGCAGACCTCATCTCAAAATGGAATACCATTTTATATAAACTGATTTTTTAACTGGGCACAGAATGGAAACCCAGAGTAATTGTACAATGATCATAGTGATCATCATAAAGTCTCGTACTATTGGAAAGCTTAAATCTCTACCAGTATACTGCAACCACATGGCTTCAGGTTACAGCTATAAAAAGATGTGGCTGAGTGTATGTCAGTGTTCCATACACAACTGTAGATAACTACAAGGAGCTCAGGCTTTAGTCATCCCATGGCAACCACCAATGCACAAACACTGGGCACAATGCACAAAACGGATTACTCTGCCACACAATACATCATTCTGTCACTGTGCACATCATGATACCTCATGGTTGTAGAAGGATTTGTGCTGACATAAGTCTGTCTGTTATAGTTGGAACTATACTGTAGGACATTCGGGATGGAGGTTCTGAATTAGAATGATATACTGCAGTGATTATAAACTGCCCCTAGATGTCATTGAAGCAACACTATCTCTGAGAGCTGGGATGTCTGACCCTATATGACATTGGAGGTTCTGAATTAGAATGATATACTGCAGTGATTATAAACCGCCACTAGATGTCATTGAAGCAACACTATCTCTGAGAGCTGGGATGTCTGACTCTATATGACATTGGAGGTTCTGAATTAGAATGATATACTGCAGTGATGATAAACCGCCACTAGATGTCATTGAAGCAGCACTATCTCTGAGAGCTGGGATGTCTGACTCTATATGACATTGGAGGTTCTGAATTAGAATGATATACTGCAGTGATTATAAACCGCCACTAGATGTCATTGAAGCAACACTATCTCTGAGAGCTGGGATGTCTGACTCTATATGACATTGGAGGTTCTGAATTAGAATGATATACTGCAGTGATGATAAACCGCCACTAGATGTCATTGAAGCAACATTATCTCTGAGAGCTGGGATGTCTGACTCTAAATCCATACAGCTGAAATTCAGAGGTTGTCCATGAGAGGCGGACAATTCCAGTTTTCATGCATCTCTCATGCAAATTGTATGCAGATCAGCAAATTCAATTCCTGCACATATGCCCGATTCCAAGCTGCCTACAATTTGAATGTGTTTCCATACATGTTGGAATTACTGTATTAGCATCTCACTTACCACCTCTATTCCTGAGTAAAGTCTGAACAGATGTGACTGCTTTTAAAGGTAAGGAGAGAAACATTGCAACAGAAATACTATCATGAAACAGGTGTAAGGTTGAACTAACACACTTCTCTCAAAGTAACCCTCAAATAAATCTGAGTAATATAAACTGAAGATGTGATAAAGTACATAATCACAGGTCACTTCCACTGAAAACTGCATGACAGGGCATCTTCCTGTCGCAGCCACAACCTGGAAAAACATATGCAAATCAGCACTGATTCTAAGAGTGCAGGAGAGGGTCCTCAAGGGGTAGTCCCTGCACTGTTTGTTGTTTTGTGCCCTGACTGCTCAGTGCTGTTTGATTGGCACTAGCTTGTGGTCTAACAGTTTATGCCTGGCATCGGAAAGAACCCCAGATGTATACCTGGCACCTGACAGGGCTTGACTTGTATATCTGGCACCAGCTAGGGGGCTAACTGTATGACTGGCATGAAACAGGACCCCAGATATGTACCTGGCACCAGACAGGGCTCTAGATGTATACCTGGCACCACAGAGGACACTAGATGTATACATGGCACTAGACAGGGATGTGGCTGTATACCTGTGGTACCAATCAGGGCTATAGATGTATACTAGTCATCAGACAGGGCTCTAGATGTATATCCGGCACCAGTCAGAACATTGGCTGTATACATGGCACCAGACAGGGCTCCAGATGTATATCCGGCACCAGTTATGACATTGGCTGTATACATGGCACCAGAGAGGGCTCCAGATGTATATCCGGTACCAGTTAGGACATTGGCTGTATACATGGCACCAGACAGGGCTCCAGATGTATATCCGGCACCAGTTAGGACATTGGCTGTATACTGTACATGGCACCAGACAGGTGTAACGATCCGCTCAGCTGCCTGCGCAGGCAGGCAGCCTTTTGATCATTATTTAGGTCTGCATGCTGCAGGACTCTGGAAAGAAGACCTTCTGTCAGTTTTGCAGCTCGTGCTTGCTGAGGAATTTGCATACTTTGTCATGCAAATTGCCTGGCCACATTCATTGGAGGCGTGTACTATAAGTACTATGTGTGTCCCACAATGCTTCGCTGCTCATAGAGGTTTGTTCCTGCTGGACTCACCTGGAGTGTCAGCCACTGCTATCTTAGTATAGTTAATTCTTGGGGAGTGCTCCTTGCATTCCTAGTTAGTGCAGTCAGTTTGTGTATAATTTCTACTGCCTATTCTGTCTTGTCTTGTCTGTCGCGATTGCGCTGTCACCAGCGGCGGTTGATAGCGAATCGCTCTGTCTTGTTTGGATTGCACTAGCCTCTAGCGGTAGCGGCTGTGGATCCTTCTGATCTAGTTCCTGGAGTGTAAGCTGGAGCAGCGGTTGCTACCAGCTACCTCATCTGATCTGTCTTGTTTAGATCGCACTAGCCGCTAGCGTTAGCGGCGGTGGATCTTTCTGATCTGTGTTCCTGCTTGGATCACACTTGCTCTGGCGGAAGAGCGGTGGATCCTTTCTGCCTAGTTCCTGTTTCTCGTTTGTCTGTCTTGTCTGATACGGGCGCTTGCTGTAGGCTCGATGAGGTAACCGTTAAGCAAGCGTTCACGTTCTTTGTTTCGTGTTTGTCTGTTGATGGTTAGTTAGGCGTGCTTGTCTCTATTGTGCTTATCACGTGGAGACCGCGCATAACCGCGTGCACTGTTGCGAATGAGTGCGGTGTTCGCGGTTAGCTAGCGTTTATTATTTTCCGTATCTTCTCATTGTATGATTTGCTGTGCCTTTGCTATCCTCGTATTCTGTTCTGATCTGCCTTGTGTCACTTCTGGCAATCGCCGTTCTTGGCGGTTGCGTTTCTGTTTCGCACCTGCTGTTGTGTGTGCGCGGTCGCGGGGTGGCGACTAGATTGGCGCACACACATACAACCTGTCCCTTTGCTCGTTCTCATTCGCAATCGCTTCTCTTGCGATTGCGTTCTGCGCTTCGTACAATTCCTGTCTGGCATTTGTGGAGGTACAGAGGATTGGTTCCTCTGCACTCCCCAGCGCCATCTGCCGACAGGAATTTCCCTCTACTGGTGCTTACACCAAAAGCTGGGTTCTAGTATCTTGACACGCTTGTGGAGGACCTCCGCAGTGTCAGCGCACATCTTTGTGCGCTGAACACGGAGATATCCCACAATCGTTACAACAGGGCTCTAGAAGAATATCCGGCACCAGTTAGGACATTGGCTGTATACATGGCACCAGACAGGGCTCTAGATGAATATTCGGCACCAGTTAGGACATTGGCTGTATGCATGGCACCAGACAGGGCTCTAGATGAATATCCGGCACCAGTTAGAACATTGGCTGTATGCATGGCACCAGACAGGGCTCTAGATGAATATCCGGCACCAGTTAGGACATTGGCTGTATGCATGGCACCAGACAGGGCTCTAGATGAATATCCGGTACCAGTTAGGGCATTGGCTGTATACATGGCACCAGACAGGGGTCCAGATGTATATCTGGCACTAGTTAATACATTGGCTGTATACATGGCACCAGACAGGGCTCCAGATGTATATCTGGCACCAGTTAGTACATTGGCTGTATACATGGCACCAGACAGGGCTCCAGATGTATATCCAGCACCAGTTATGACATTAGCTGTATACATGGCACCAGACAGGGCTCCAGATGTATATCCGGCACCAGTTAGGACATTGGCTGTATACATGACGCCAGACAGGGCTCCAGATGTATATCCGGCACCAGTTAGGACATTGGCTGTATACATGGCACCAGACAGGGCTCCAGATGTATATCCGGCACCAGTTAGGACATTGGTTGTATACATGGCACCAGACAGGGCCCCAGATGTACAGGATCTTCTCAAAAAATTAGCATATTGTGATAAAGTTCATTATTTTCTGTAATGTACTGGCAAACATTAGACTTTCATATATTTTAGATTCAAATACCCACAACTGAAGTAGTTCAAGCCTTTTATTGTTTTAATATTTATGATTTTGGCATACAGCTCATGAAAACCCAAATTTCCTATCTCAAAAAATTAGCATATTTCATCCGACCAATAAAAGAAAAGTGTTTTTAAAACAAAAAAAAAGTCAACCTTCAAATAATTATGTTCAGTTATGCACTCAATACTTGGTCGGGAATCGTTTTGCAGAAATGACTGCTTCAATGCGGCATGGCATGGAGGCAATCAGCCTGTGGCACTGCTCTGGTGTTATGGAGGCCCAGGATGCTTCGATAGCGGCCTTAAGCTCATCCAGAGTGTTGGGTCTTGCGTCTCTCAACCTTCTCTTCACAACATCCCACAAATTCTCTTTGGGGTTCAGGTCAGGAGAGTTGGCAGGCCATGGTCAGTAAACCATTTACCAGTGGTTTTGGCACTGTGAGCAGGTGCCAGGTCGTGCTGAAAAATGAAATCTTCATCTCCATAAAGCTTTTCAGCAGATGGAAGCATGAACCACCTTTTGAACCAGAAACAGCGGCAGAAGCGCCTGACCTGGGCTACAGAGAAGCAGCACTGGACTGTTGCTCAGTGGTCCAAAGTACTTTTTTTGGATGAAAGCAACTTTTACATGTCATTCGGAAATCAAGGTGCCAGAGTCTGGAGGAAGACTGGGGAGAGGGAAATGGCAAAATGACTGAAGTCCAGTGTCAAGTACCCACAGTCAGTGATGGTCTGGGGTGCCATGTCAGCTGCTGGTGTTGGTCCACTGTGCTTTATCAAGGGCATGGTCAATACATCTAGCTATCAGGAGATTTTGGAACACTTCATGCTTCTACCTGCTGAAAAGGTTTATGGAGATGAAGATTTCATTTTTCAGCACAACCTGGCACCTGCTCACAGTGCCAAAACCACTGGTAAATGGTTTACTGACCATGGTATTACTGTTCTCAATTGGCCTCCCAACTCTCCTGACCTGAACCCCATAGAGAATCTATGGGATATTGTGAAGAGAAAGTTGAGAGACGCAAGACCCAACACTCTGGATGAGCTTAAGGCCGCTATTGAAGCATCCTGGGCCTCCATAACTCCTGAGCAGTGCCACAGGCTGATTGCCTCCATGCAACGCCGCATTGAAGCAGTCATTTCTGCAAAAGGATTCCCGACCAAGTATTGAGTGCATAACTGAACATAATTATTTGAAGGTTGACTTTTTTTGTTTTAAAAACACTTTTCTGTTATTGGTCGGATGAAATATGCTAATTTTTTGAGATAGGAAATTTGGGTTATCATGAACTGTATGCCAAAATCATCCATATTAAAACAATAAAAGGCTTGAACTACTTCAGTTGTGTGTATTTGAATCTAAAATATATGAAAGTCTAATGTTTATCAGTACATTACAGAAAATAATGAACTTTATCACAATATGCTAATTTTTTTTAGAAGATCCTGTATATCCAGCACCAGTTAAGACATTGGCTGTATACATGGCACCAGACAGGGCTCCAGATGTATATCTGGCACCAGTTAGGACATTGGCTGTATACATGGCACCAGACAGGGCTCTAGATGTATATCCGGCACCAGTTAGGACATTGGCTGTATACATGGCACCAGACAGGGCTCTAGATGTATATCCGGCACCAGTTAAGACATTGGCTGTATACATGGCACCAGACAGGGCTCCAGATGTATATCCGGCACCAGTTAGGACATTGGCTGTATACATGGCACCAGACAGGGCTCTAGATGTATATCCGGCACCAGTTATGACATTGGCTGTATACATGGCACCAGACAGGGCTCTAGATGTATATCCAGCACCAGTTAAGACATTGGCTGTATACATGGCACCAGACAGGGCTCCAGATGTATATCTGGCACCAGTTAGGACATTGGCTGTATACATGGCACCAGACAGGGCTCTAGATCCGGCACTAGTTAGGACATTGGCTGTATACATGGCACCAGTCAGGGCTCTAGATGTATATCCGGCACCAGTTAGGACATTGGCTGTATACATGGCACCAGACAGGGCTCAAGATGTATACACGGCACCAGGGGCATAACTAAGAAATTTTGAGCGGGCCCCCTGCCCCCCCGACCCACTCAAGGCCGTTTTGGGGGGCTGGAGGGGTCGCAGCATGAGGGGAAAGCTATGCCACACTCGGTGGGGAATGGGGACGGCTTCCCTCCCTCACCTCGGGCTCTCCCCTCCAGCTCCAATAACCATATGTGTGCAGCGGCGGGCAGCAGCAGCTACATACCTTCTGTGCGCTCCAGCGTGGATGCTTCTCTCTCTAGTGTCTGACGCAACTTCCTGTTTATACAGGAAGTCGCGTCAGAGGCTAGAGAGAGAAGCATCCACGCTGGAGCGCACGGAAAGTATGTTTGTCTGCCGCTGCACATGGTTATTGAAGCTGGAGGGAAGAGCCCGCGGGTCCCCCTGCTGAGTGTGGCCATAGCTTTCCCCTCATGCTGCGACCACTCCAGCCCCTCAAAACGGCCCTGAGCGGGCACATGGGCTGCGGCCCCTATTGTTACACCCATGTCCGGCACCAGTTAGGACTTTGGCTGTATACACGGCACCAGACAGGGCACTAGATGTATATCCGGCACTAGTTAGGACATTGGCTGTATACATGGCACCAGACAGGGCTCCATATGTATATCCGGCACCAGTTAGGACATTGGCTGTATACATGGCACCAGACAAGACTCTAGATGTACACTCACCTAAAGGATTATTAAGAACACCATACTAATACGGTGTTTGACCCCCTTTCGCCTTCAGATCTGCCTTAACTCTACGTGGCATATATTCGACAAGGTGCTAAAACCATTCTTTAGAAATGTTGGCCCATATTGATAGGATAGCATCTTGCAGTTGATGGAGATTTGTGGGATGCACATCCAGGGCACAAAGCTCCCATTCCATTACATCCCAAAGATGCTCTATTGAATTGAGATCTGGTGACTGTGGGGGCCATTTTAGTACAGTGAACGCATTGTCATGGTCAAGAAACCAATTTTAAATGATTAGAGCTCTGTGACATGGTGCATTATCCTGCTGGAAGTAGCCATCAGAGGATGGGTACATGGTGGTCATGAAGGGATGGACATGGTCAGAAACAATGCTCAGGTAGCCCGTGGCATTTAAACGATGCCCAATTTGCACTAAGGCGCCTAAAGTGTGCCAAGAAAACATCCCCCACACCATTACACCACCAGCAGCCTGCACAGTGGTAACGAGGCATGATGGATCCATGTTCTCATTCTGTTTACGCCAAATTCTGACTCTATTGAGACTTATCAGACCAGGCAACATTTTTGCAGTGTGCCCTGGTGTCTGTGTATTAGGAGGATGAGGGGAGAGGTCAGTGTGCCCTGGTGTCTGTGTATTAGGAGGATGAGGGGAGAGGTCAGTGTGCCCTGGTGTCTGTGTATTAGGAGGATGAGGGGAGAGGTCAGTGTGCCCTGGTGTGTGTGTATTAGGAGGATGAGGGGAGAGGTCAGTGTGCCCTGGTGTCTGTGTATTAGGAGGATGAGGGGAGAGGTAAGCATGTCCTGGTGTCTGCATCAGCATGTCAGGAAGCTGACTAGTTATATGAATGCCGTAAAATAATATGGATGTAGGAGCAGAATCAGAGCCGGTCAGCCTGGAAAGGAGCAAAGATGTTAGTGGAAGAGCAAGGTCATGAGGCAGCTAGTCCAGCGAGAGACAGGGAGAGCTAAAAACAAGATCAACCTGCAAAAAATCTTGCTACATATAACCTCATATTTTACCCCAACAAAAGTGTGCAGCAACCAGAGCTCCATACAATACACAGGATAATCTAGGCATGAGAGATTTTCTTATATTCTAAACTGACCAGTTAGCAGTGCACTGTCAGCAGATACAGACACACTGCCCCCTGAAAGGAGGTCACAGCCACACAAGTTAGTAAAGTAGGGTTATGCGTCTCCCCTCATCCCAGGATCCAAAGAAAGGCAGAGCATCTAGCATATATGATCAAACCAGATTCTACATGCAGAGATATTATGCTAGTTTATGGATTGTGAAATAACAGAAATGGTTAACCGCCCGCGGCGGTTAACCAAGGTGGGTGTCTGGGGATGGGAGGAATCTCATTTAAATGTACCTATGAGGTAGCAGCCTATAAATCCCCATCAGGTCCGGCAGCTTACGGACTGTTATGATTGGGGAGTTACTAAG
Source organism: Hyperolius riggenbachi (assembly GCF_040937935.1). Taxonomy (NCBI): domain Eukaryota; kingdom Metazoa; phylum Chordata; class Amphibia; order Anura; family Hyperoliidae; genus Hyperolius; species Hyperolius riggenbachi. The sequence continues at coordinate 375,084,782 of NC_090648.1, forward strand.
TGCTATGTGATTGGCTGCTGCATAATCATGTGTAGTATATAAACCTGTGTAAGAGTGACCTATATGTGACAGACTTTCAGCATGAGCTTGATAAAGAGGTGTCGAAACGTCGCTGTTATCTGCTGATATGTTTTTACTTCAATAAAAGAGCATTTACTGAACTGGATGCTGCCGGCTGTCTCCCTACTGTTGACTAAACAGGCTAACAGTGATCAAGGTAAGTGCAAGTTAAAGCTACTTCCATCCTCTCCCCAAAAAAGCCCTCATACTCACAAAATCCCTTCAGAAAGCCCCATGGTAATGATCTGGTCCTCAGTGTATTTAGGAGATTGGCTTCCTGCAGTGCCTCCTCCTTGGGTAGTGGCTCATGCACTCATTAATCCCACCTCCTTTTCAATCTATGGTAGGTGGCGTGTATAGCTACTGCAGCCAATCACACTTCGTCTTGTTGTCTAATATGGGAGGAGGAGTGGCTATGGCAACTGCCAACCTACCACTGACATACTCGCCAGAGTTTCTTGGGAGGAGGTGGAGGTATGGCTCATGGATGTGAAGACACCATCCAAACAGCCGACTAGTGCTGCAGGTTTAAGGGGGTCAACTGAGGTCACACATGACTGCTTAAGTTGAGGACCTAAGTTAGTTAAGTAAAAGCCTTTTGGTGGTGGAAGGCACAAGGCAGCTTGGTCTGTTAAGTGGAGGTGGGCTTTAACCTTGATATTAATTTTCTAGAGTGTGAACCAAGTACAGTAGTAAGTAGATACGAGCTATAATTAAAGTTTCCCCTTATTTTTGTCAAAGGAGATGTTTTCACATTTAAATAATAGAAATAAATTATGGTAACTCATTAACCCACAGCGAGCAAAAATACCCATAAGATCCTCCAAATTACCTTAAAGGGGCACTGTCACAATTAGTGACTACTGAAAACCTTTTTTTGCTGGCAGATACATAGTAATTGTTGCCATGATTAAAATGTTTTTTTAAAGCTTGCACAAAAAAAGGAGAAAATTCTTATTTAGATGGCGTTAGCGACAGATCGTACTAATGCGCTTGGAAGGACATTAGCAGCTTGCCCCCCAGCTGCTTTAGCTAATCTCCCCCAGCATTATAGTTCTCCCCATAGCACGCACTAAAGTTGCGCTCGGGGACACTGTGGGAGCACCTGTCACACTCAAAGGTGACGTCACCGCAGCTTGTACCGATAAACTGCCCCCCCCCCCCCTCCCCCAACCCCCATCTGTTTTAAAGCAAACTGGTCAATTATTTCAGAGTTTGCATCACTGTCACTTTTTCTAACTTCCCCAAGCAAGTGCAGGGACATAACATGGAAGAGGAAAAGGATAATATTTGGGCTGCAAATATCAGATATGCCAGTCTCTGCCCTGGAGCACAGAGCCTGCTTTTTATCATATTCCTCCAGCTATTTCCAGGCTCCTGTGCAGGGGCTTAAAACCTATTTGACTTTTTATTACTCCACTTAAAGTGCTCAATATGCCCTTTCCTTGGTTTGGGTATGTGTAAGAATTGACAAATGCTGTGAAGCTACATGTACCACAAGGTTCCCACAAGTATCTTTCCTGTGTGCTCATAAAGCGTTCAGATCTCAGACTCACACCGAATAAGAGGCCTCAAAGTTTAAGATTTAGAGTCTGCCCATCTTTTCTACAATCTAGTGGGATCACCAGCATATCCCACAACTATCCGTTGTTTGGTCAGAAATCCAGCGTCCCTTTTTCCTTCTCTAATGTCTCCCTTTTTCGCCTGACATACAGATCTGTATAAAAGCATATTGGGCCCCATCCAATGCATTTCTCCTAAGTTTTTTCTAGGAGATAATTTTTATCACTGTTTAAACACTTCACGTTCCCAGGGGTTTTACCCCTTAAGGGAACCTAAACTGAGAAGGGTATGGATTTTTCCTTTTAAAATAATACCAGTTGCTGATTCTGTGTCTCTAATCCTATCAGCCACAGCCCCTGAACGTGGAGATCAGGTGCTCTGACTGAAGTCAGACTGGATTAGCTGCATGCTTGTTTCAGGTCAGTGATTCTGCCACTACTGCAGCCACAGAGATCAGCAGGACTGCCAGGCAACTGGTATTGTTGAAAAGGAAACATACATATCCCTCTCAGTTTAGGTTCCCTTTAAGATTCCTGATCATTTTGGCATTTCAGCTGTGTCACTATTGATAAAGCAATAACTTTAAAGAGACACTGAAGTCTATTTTTTTTACCTTATTTGTGTATGCAGACAGCTTCAGCATTAAATTCCAAGAGGATTTGCCACATTCCCGCCGCAGAACGAGGTATTTATGCCCAAGAAATAGCACAGCAAAGTTCCACTAGCTTGCAGATCTTCCTTCCTGGTAGAGGCAGAGCTGTGCGCAGTAGCTCTGCCTTTTCACCAGTCAATCTCCGCCTCTCCCCGCCCCTCTCAGTCTTCTTTCAGGTGGGCAGAAGCTACATCTATACATTATATAGATATTGGTCTGTTGTCTGACCAGCAAAGTACTGACCCAGTGTCTCATCATATTATATACCTTATTTAGATACTGTCGGTGAGACACACATTATTGGGCCACTGCACTGCTGCTTGGAGAGCGGTGGTTGTAACTTGCCAGTATATTTGAACTATTATGGGATCAATGGGCTTGGGGGATCAGCTGTGATTTTAGGTGTTTATAACCTATTGTTGTTGGTCAATAAAGATATGTCTAATGTACTGCTGTAGTGTCAGACTTTTGACTCATATAATAACCACTTTAGAGGAACTACTTTCTTTCTGTTTTTTTATGTAAAATATTACACAGTTCTACTTTGCTTATTGTTGTACTAAAAAACCACAGGTGTGGAAATGATCAACATTTTATCCTCAGTTACAACATTAACAGTACTGGCTATACCACTGTTAATCCTTGTACATACCCTAGATGACTACCTCTGCCAAAAATCGACCCTGTGCACAGCAGCCTCTGATGTACATCGATAACGTGGCCAGTAATCAGCCCGGCACATTGTTGGCCGAGAGCATTGTTCTCCCCACTCACACAGCCGCCACGTGATGTCACTCATGTGCCGCTCTCTGTGCCCTCTGCCCACAGCATAGTAACAGAACACGTCACTAGCCTACAGGCTAGCAATGCGTCTGTACAGCTTCGACCCTGCAAGGTCCACCAAGGGACAAAATAAGAACGTTTTATTTTCGTATTTCTGTTTTTGCATTTCTACAGAGGAGACGCAGAGGGATCATGTCTGTTTAATGCATCTGTTTATGGACTTCCACTGACCAACGTGCAACACATTGTTACTGTAAAAAAAAAAATACACAAAGGAGAAAATAAAAATGGGCCTTCCATGTACTTTTAAAATCACTGCAGGAGGGAATAAGCTCTAGCGTCTGCGCACCCTTGCATGCTTCTGTGCATTTTTCAGCAATGTGTTTCATTGAAGCTTGCTGAAAAATGTACTGACGTGTGCAAGTGTGCTCTGGGCCTTAGCAAGTTACATGCAAGTTTGTAAATCAGGAATTCTGGAGAAATGTAGGTGGAAATCTATTTTGTTTTCGTACTTTGGGTTTCACATACAGTAGATTCATTGACTCGCCCACCAGCTGCATTCAGTCATGGACAAGATAAAAGCAGTGGGGAAAGCACATTTGACCCAAGAAACAAAGGTATTTTGTCCACCATTTTGCGTCTCCGCACTCTTTATACTCACTTACCCTAATGCTAGGATTTGCCTTGTTTACTTTTAGATTGAATGCTGCACAACAGAAAAAGGGATGTGTGCTCTGACCAGTCAACTCCTGACTTAAAGAGACACTGAAGCGAAAAAAAAATTATGATATAATGAATTGGTTGTGTAGTACAGCTAAGAAATAAAGCATTAGGAGCAGAGACATAAGTCTAATATTTGTTTCCAGTACAGGAAGAGTTAAGAAACTCCAGTTGTTATCTATGCAAATAGCCATTGAGCTCTACGACTTTCAAAGTCGCAGAGAGCTCTGACTTCTGATGGCTTTTATCTTAACTGTATTGTTTTTTTCTTTTGCAGAGAACAGTTCAGGAAAGGTCAAAAGTTCACTGCTGTTCTGTAAAAACATTTACAACGCTGAGTAGGGTGTAAATTGCACATATTAGAGAATGATGCAATGTTATAAAAAAAAAAAGCTGTAAAACTGAAAATAAAAATATGAGAATTTTTTTTTGCAACCAATGTTCTAGTAATTATCCATACAACACAACCAATTCATTATATCATAATTTTTTTTTCACTTCAGTGTCTCTTTAAATACTGGCTGCCTCAAGTCATCTGACTAATTAAAATGGCAAAGCGTTTGCAAATTGCATTCGCCCACCAGAATATGCAGGATCTAAACTATCCACCTGCTTTGCCTGCAGGAGTTGGCCCACGCAATACACATTGCATCTCAACAGGGGTGCCATGTGTAGGCATCCTTGTACCCCCAAGAAATAAAGGGCAGTGCAGTGCTCCCAAGTCGCGCTCATGTAGCAGAATGCAATAGACGTTAAGGTAAGTGCCTGTTTTTAAATTTTGTGAGGCAGGTGCAGGCGGCTGTTCCCGGCGCTGGCCACGCTTGGGGCGGGGGGGGGGGGTCGCCTGCACCTCCCGGCCTCCCCCTCCAGGATACCGCTGTGGTTTCCAGGCAGTGAGAGAGCTTGGGGCCCCACGGCACCCCAGTTGTATGGGGGCATTGGGAAGCCTCCTCGTGGCGCTCCTGGATAGTGCTAATGTAGCATGAATTAATTCCCGCAGGGCAACCGTTTTGCGGTATTGGTTTTAACCCTGCAAACTTTGGCATGCGAAAGCAAATGCATATTTGCATGAGCTATATCTGGTGAGTAGCCAATTAGGCCAAATTTGCAAAGCCAGATTTGTCAGGTGTTACTTGGTTTGATGCACACATAAATTCTCTATAAAGTGTTGTGTTACTTTTAGATTGAACTGAGCTTTTACAAATCCCTGCATAGCCCCGTTATTGGCAGACAAGATGCTCTCAGCTGATGACAGAAAAGGGCAGGGCAGAGTTCCAAATGAGAGAAGTTAAGGCCTCTATTCAGTCAGTAACTGGAATGGGTCAGCTCCATAGGACTATAGAAGAGAATTATCAGAAAGGAACTTGGTTGCACCTTGTAGTAGATGCAGACGTGTCAATAAAAAAACATTCTGATATATCCACTTTAACTAAGTAACATCTTAAGCATAAGACTTGCTTAGAAAGGAAAGGTTGGCATTACAGAAAAAAAAAGAGAAATTCAAATTTCTGGAGACTGTTCACAGAAAGCGTTCACCATCTGAAAATAACAGGTTATTCACACCGGTGGTGCAGTGGCTTTTGGCCTTCGCTGTGCCTCACATAAACAGTTATATCAGCATGCTTTTGTGGTCACTTCTCCTCTTTCAACAAACTCTATTTCTTCACTGGTGAAAGTCCTACAAGTGCAGCTACTACGTGGCACTAACAATGATGAATAAAGTTGGTTGAAGAGGATCCTTGAGTGCTGAGCTTTGTTCCTCCAAGCTCTGATTACCAGTTAGCCCAGAGATGGGGTACCTACCTTTGGTTTGAAAGCAATGAGTTTTAGGATCATCTCTACGGTGAAGAGACCAGTGAAGAGCATGTTGAGGATGTTCATGGCTTCCTTGAATGAACAGCTCTGCCCATAATGCTGATCAGGAGAAATAAAGGCACATTCAGACATGAGTAGTGGCACATCCCCACCTCTACCTGCCAGAAGAAGTCTGTTCTCTTATACCCATACACTTCTCCAACTATATACAGCAAGAAAAAACTTTGAGGTACAAAAAAAAGTCACAGAAGTAAATTTGCACAATATAAACTGACCATATGATAAACTACCTGAAACCATTCTTAGCGATCATTCTGGTGGACAGTTAAGGAACAAGCATTGTACAGGTATGCAGCTTGGCTCTTAGTGGAGCAATGTGCAGGGCAGGGCTGGGCTGAGGTGAGAGAGGCTCCAGCCTCAGGGCGCAGTGTAGTAGAGGGCACACAACTCACTCAGTGTTCTCCCCATAATTTTTTTCCAGCCGGGTGGTATGAAAAAGTAGCCGGGTGGCATAAAAAAATAGCCGGGTGGTGCGAGATGAGATAATGCATGGTTGGCGCTTCTCTGCTGTAAGGTGAGCAAATAACAGCCGGGTGGTCACCAAAAATAGCCTTTTGGAGCATCCTCCTAAAAAAGCCTGGGGAGAACACTGTTCCCCTATTTTGTTTGAAGCAGTGAGAAATAAGAAAAGGGGTACATGGCAGTGACTGCAAGCCAGATAACTAGAGATTAAGGTGTTGGAGGGGGGAGGCTGGGGGACCTCTTAGTCTTATAGAAATCAGTGTGTGACAGCTTGGGTGGGCGGGAATGGAGATGTGCATTTTGGTGTTTTAGCCTTGGGTGCTGGAGGACCTTGTCCCGCCTCTGGTGTGTTCTGTCCTATGAAGATGGGAGGATGGAGGACAAGCCAAGAATGATCCAACTTGCCTGATTGCGAAAAGCAATCGAACGCCGGAAGGTGAGGGACACCTGAAATTACTCTAGATTTTTGTTTCAGAGATAATCATTTCAGGCGAGAAAACTCCTGTTTTATAGAAAATAATTTTCCTGTTTATCCATTAATGGGACTGCTGGGGGAGGACTCACCTGCATGGCCAGACAGATGGTGTTCAGCAGGATCAGCACGAACATCAGGTACTCAAAGTAGGTGGAGTTGACCACATACCACACTTTGTACTGGTACTGGTTTTTGGGGATGTACCTGCGCAGGGGGCGGGCCTTCAGGGCATATTCCACACATTGACGCTGCAAGAACAACAACCAGAGAAGCTTTTAAACAATAATTCTCCCTAGAAAGAGACTCTTCTTCCATAAACTTCACTTATCACCTTACACTTAAAGCGGACCCAAACCAAACATTTTTTTTTATTAAAAATATTTAGTTGCACCACTCTGACACATACAAAGATAAATAAACACTCCTTCAAGCCTATGAGCCTTTCAGTGCATGCTTTTCACCCTTCTCTTTTTATAGCTAGGGTTATACTGGGGGCAGCCATTAGCAATTCCTCCATTGCTGGACACCATCTACTCCACCAGTTTGCCGGAAAAATCCCGGCAATATGAAAAGAAGGGAGGGGCTACTCCAATAAATGTAAAATACTTAATATTTGTCATCATGCAGCTGAAAAAAGGCTGCTATTTATTATTATAATTTAGAAAATAGGTTTTATTTCTGAAATCTTGTATTTTTAATTTGGGTCCACTTTAAGCCTTGCACACATGCTAGATGGTTCTCCTGTGCTGAGAATCTAGTGTGTGTACCTCAGCCCCTGATCCTCCACAAAGCATCACCTATAGATTTGGACTGGTTGATCATCTTGGCTGAGTGCAGGCTGTTTTGTTCGCCTACTCACCCAATCCGCTGCTCTGTCGTGCCCCCTCCACCCCACTTCAAAGCAACAGGATACATTGCAAGCCTATAGGCTAGTGATGGGTCGCTATAGAACTTGACCCTGAACTGTCTCCTGGGACTGAGTCTTAATTCCTGTGGCCAACAGTAACTGTGTGTGCACACACCTTTAGTTACAAAAAAAATCACTATCTGCCCTGTACCGCTGACCTGAATGGAAGCTCACGCACAATTCCACAGTAGTGGCCGTTCATTGCTAGCGAACCTAATGCTTTCCTGTGAGCACTGGCAGCTTATTTATTAAAGGTAATTACCACACGTCTCGATAAATATTTATTAGTGCTGCAAGAATGTTTTTGCAATTTCTCTTGCTGGAAATTAGCATTTCAATACAACTAGCTTCCTACACAAGTAATCAGCTGCACAAAGTTGTTAGTTATTCTACATACCTGCACTAATTGGTTGAATAGCAGCAGCATTCCTGCTCCCAAGTTGATAACCTGTATAAGTGTCAAGGCGGAGGGGTTATGGAGAGGCTGGGTGATTGTATGCTTAGGAATCTCAGTATGCAATATAATAGTATACATTAATTTAGCCAGCCTGTAGAGATCGTTTGAGAGGATAGCTTATTTCTCAATAAAAGTGGGATTTTACTGTAAGGGCTCTTTTATCAAGTTTGCTGTGCCGCAGTGGACAATATCATCACATTGCGTACACTGATATTCCTATGGGGCTTCAACATCTGGTGTTCTTACTGCAGGGAAAATTCATGGTTGTGGGAGAGGGGGAGACACAAACCTACTGCAGGGAAATTTCATGGTTGTGGGAGAGGGGAAGACACAAACTTACTGCAGGTAAATGTCATGTTTTGGTAGAGAAGGAGACACAAACTACTGTAAATTAATCTCATCCTTAGGGGAGGGGAGGAGGCATAAACTACTGCAGCTAAAACTCATTTTTGTGGGCGGGGAGGAGAAATGAGTCAGGGTTCGTTTCCACTTGTGCGGTGCGAATTAGTAGAGGAAACTGCAAAACAAATTTGCACGCGGATGCAAATTTTACCGCGAATTCACGGGCGTTTTCACATATGTTAGTAAATATGCAAATTTAACCATGTCAGTGCCTGTGTGCTTTTACATTCATTTTATGCGAACACGCCTGCAAATTCACGGTAAAATTTGCATACGAAAATGCATGCAAATTTCCTATTATATTCATTGTATGCGAATCGCAATCGCAAAGCGGTGTGCGAATTCTGATGGCTCTGCCGTGCAGATTTTTCCTGCACACAAAACCTGCACAGGATTTCTGACAAGTGGAAACAGGCCCATCCACTTGTATTGGTTATGTGAATTTGCATGCAGAAAACGCATGCAGATTCACACAAGTGGAAATGGGCCCTAAAGGGAAACCTCACCATTCTGAGAGGCAAGGTCAGATTCAGGTAAAATAGAGGCCTGGTAAAATATGAGCATGTAAACCCTTACATTTATTACTATATTTTAACCTTGCAATCTTTGACTTGAGGGCCTCTGAGAATCTCTGGGCCCAGGGCCATCATCCAGCTCTCGAGGGAGGGAAGGAGACACAAACTACTAGAGGGAATACGCTTAATTGAGGGAAAAGTAGACCCAAAATAACAAAGGAAAGTCTAACTATCACACTCATAGACCAATCTCATCACTAAGAAGGAGAAACAAACTACTGTACAACTATCTCACCACTGTAGTGAAAAGGAGACACAAACTACTGAAAAAAAAAATCTCACCCTAGTGTGAGATGCAAAACACAAACTACTGTTGTAGATACTAGAGAGGATTGTCATCTGAGGCCTCTACCACCTCTAACCCAACATTCAGAAACTAGTGTTACCTGGTTCTTGTCCAGCTCACAGTTCTTGTACTCCTGCTCTCCTTGCTCTTGAAAGGTGACAATAACGAAACCTACAAAGATGTTCATCATGAAGAAAGCAATGATGATGATGTAGATAATAAAGAAGATGGAGATCTCGACACGGTGGTTGTAGATTGGGCCGACATCCTCCGTGTGTGAATCAATAGCTCTGTACAGCAGCCTGATGGAAGGACAAAACACAATGTCACAGCTTCACCTTTTACATTGATTTTCTTAAAAAATGCAACCCACCTATAAGTAAACATTTGCAATGTGCAAAATGCACCATTGTGGGAGGGAATGAGACACAAACTAATGCAGAAATATTTCCCTTTGTGGTAGGGGAGGAGACACACAATTCTGCAGATAATTATCACCATTGTGAGAAAGAAGAGAGGCAAAATAACTACAGGGAACCCTCCCCAATGTGGGAAGGTGGATGACCACTAACTCCTGTGAAAACTAACCATTGCAAGTTGGAAGGACACACAATCTCTCCACTGTGGGAGGAGAGAAGACACAAAACTACTACAGGTATAGTGAAATATCACCATTGTGGGAAGGAAGGAGACACAAACTACTTCAGGGAATTCTCACTATTGTGAGAGTGAACAAAACAAGCAACTGCAGGGATATTTAATTGTTGTGGGACAGGAGATGAAACAAACTAACATTGGTAATATTACAGATATTCTTCTACATAATTCCAATAGTAAAATATCATTAATCTGTACCGACATCTTACTATGACCTAACCTAATCCTACTCTCACACAGAACCCTCCCTCTACCAACGCCTAACCCCTCCTACCACCCCCCACCCCGTTGCTTAACCTAACCCCCCTCCCCTGGCGGTGTCTAACCTTAATCTCCCTCCCTCAACTACCCCCAGTGCCTAAACATAACCTTCAATGTTGATTGTTAAGCCCCTTAACCATCCCACCCCTCCATGCCTAAACTTAACCCCCCACCCCTTCTGGTGCCTATCCTAAACCTCCCTGAGGTAGCTAACCTTAATTCCAAAAGACCCCCACTCCTTACACTAAAGACCCTGCTTCCTAACCATAATCCTGATATTTCCATTGCCATGGGCAGCAATGTTAAAAGCAGTGATTAGCAGGAAAATAGCAGCTATAAACAGCTAAATATTGGTTATAAGTTACTATAAACGGTTAATAGTGGCTATAAGTGGCAAACACTGCTATTAAATTACCATTCATAGCTGCTCATCATGGAGTTTAACTTCGAATGGCGGCACCCATTTACCTGCTTTGGAGAGATCTCCCCTTTGGAGAGAGAAGCTACTGAAGCAGAATCTGAAGGCACACATTACATGTACAACCACCGCAGAGTAAGTGCTTATTTTCCGCAGCTGTTTACTCTGCATTAGCAGGATTGATGTACAGGAAATGAAAGGTAAACTTTGGACTAGTTTCACATTCATCTCTCTGTAAACAGCTCCCTGTGATTTGGCTTTACATGTGACATATTCACATAATAAAATGTGCAGAGATGGAAAATACATTACATAAGAGTAGAAAAACTGCCGAGTCCCCATCTAATGAGGGATTCTGGTCTGCCCATGATCACTGGTTCTGCCGACTGACGCAGACTCTTAAAGTGAAACAGATGTTTATCAGAAGCATCAACCTAATTGGATTTCTGCATCTGTGCCAACTATCTGGAGAGACGACATCAACCCATCTGCCGTTTTTTTTCTTTCAGTGGAAAGGAATTTGGCAGTGCCCAAAATAAAATAAAAAAAACCACGAAACCGTAAGGCGCAGGAGGCCGTACAGTCTCAGTACTAATTAAATAATGGTGCTACATGGAATGAAATCCATTAAAAATAATGTGAAGATGTGTAATTCATATAATAAAATCATTAAACATAATAAAAGGCTTTTTAGCATTTTTTTTATTAGCGCTTGTCAGAAATGACAACCTACACAGGAGCTAATAATACATGTCACTGGTGCCTGTCAATCAACCCCTTTGTGACATATATAATTCTATACATCAGAAAAAGAATTCTGGTGGCTAGAAAAAAAAGTCCTATATATCCAGATCTATCTATCAATACATACTGTACATATGTTTATATTTTACATACTGATCGGTCAAGACAATAAAACTGCCTGTTTAAGTTTAACTTTGTGCAGGTCCCACGTGTACTGCTAAAGCAGCCCTTGAGGTATGGCTCCTCAAGATCTCTAAAGAGTGTCCTGTGGTATCATGCCAAGATGTTATCAGTAGATCCAGTAAGTACTGTGAGCTGCAAGGGGGAACCTCTATGGTATGGTATAATTTGTACACCGCATTCCACAGATGCTTCACCAAACTGAGGCCCTAGGAAATGTCACGCTTCTCCCATCATTGGTTCATGTCCAATGCTCACATGGCCATTGCAAAATCACTTTGACTGCTCAGCAGCAATGCAGCAAGTTGCAGTGCAGTGTGTGTTCTGAAACCTTCCTCTCATGGCCAATATTACATTATTTTGCCATTTGTGCTACACTCATTTTTCAACTGTTAGGGTCAAGAAGGGATCATGTCAGAGGCAATGTTAGGATCAGGAAGGGGATAATGTTAAAGGGAATGTTAGGGTCAGGAAGGGGATCATAGAGGGATTGTTAGGGTCAGTAAGGGGATAATGTTAGAGGGAATGTTAGGGTCAGGAAGGGGATAATGTTGGAGGGAATGTTAGGGTCAGGAAGGGGATAATACTGGAGGGAATGTTAGAGTTAGGAAGGGGATAATGTTGGAGGGAATGTTAGGGTCAGGAAGGGGATAATGTTGGAGGGAATGTTAGAGTCAGGAAGGGGATAATGTTGGAAGAAATGTTAGGGTCAGGAAGGGGATAATGCTGGAGGGAATGTTAGAGTCAGGAAGGGGATAATGTTGGAGGGAATGTTAGGGTCAGGAAGGGGATAATGTTGGAAGAAATGTTAGGGTCAGGAAGGGGATAATGTTAGAGGGAATGTTAGGATCAGGCAGGGGATAATGTTAGAGGGAATTTTAGGGTCAGGAAAAGGATAATGTTAGAGGAAATATTAGGATCAGGAAGGGAATAATGTTGGAATGGATGTTAGGGTCAGGAAGGGGATAATGCTGGAGGGAATTCTAGGGTCAGCAAGGGGAATGTTAGAGGAAATGTTTGGGGTCAGGAAGTGGATAATGTTGGAGGGAATGTTAGGGTCAGGAAGGGGATCATGTCAGAGGCAATGTTAGGGTCAGGAAGGAGATAATGTTGGAGGAAATGTTAGGGTCAGGAAGGGGATAATGTTGGAGGGAATTTTAGGGTCAGGAAAAGGATAATGTTAGAGGAAATATTAGGGTCAGGAAGGGAATAATGTTGGAATGGATGTTAGGGTCAGGAAGGGGATAATGTCAGAGGCAATGTTAGGGTCAGGAAGGGGATAATGTTAGAAGGAATGTTAGGGTTAAGAAGGGGATAATGTTAGAGGGAATGTTAGGGTCAGGAAGGGGATAATGTTAGAAGGAATGTTAGGGTTAAGAAGGGGATAATGTTAGAGGGAATGTTAGGGTCAGGAAGGGGATAATGTTAGAAGGAATGTTAGGGTTAAGAAGGGGATAATGTTAGAGGGAATGTTAGGGTCAAGAAGGGGATAATGTTGGAATGGATGTTAGGGTCAGGAAGGGGATTATGTTGGAATGTATGTTAGGGTCAGGAAGGGGATAATGTCAGAGGCAATATTAGGGTCAGGAAGGGGATAATGTTAGAAGGAATGTTAGGGTCAAGAAAGGGATAATGTTAGAGGGAATGTTAGGGTCAGGAAGGGGATAGTGTTGGAATGGATGTTAGGGTCAGGAAAGGGATAATGTTGGAATGGATGTTAGGGTTAGGAAGGGGATAATGTTGGAGGGAATGTTATGGTCAGGAAGGGGATAATGTTGGAGGGAATGTTATGGTCAGGAAGGGGGTCATGTTGGAGGGAATGTTAGGGTCAGGAAAAGGATAATGTTAGAGGAAATATTAGGATCAGGAAGGGAATAATGTTGGAATGGATGTTAGGGTCAGGAAGGGGATAATGTTGGAGGGAATTCTAGGGTCAGCAAGGGGAATGTTAGAGGGAATGTTTGGGGTCAGGAAGTGGATAATGTTGGAGGGAATGTTAGGGTCAGGAAGGGGATCATGTCAGAGGCAATGTTAGGGTCAGGAAGGGGATCATGTTGGAGGGAATGTTAGGGTCAGGAAGGGGATAATGTTGGAGGGAATGTTAGGGTCAGGAAGGGGATAATGCTGGAGGGAATGTTAGAGTCAGGAAGGGGATAATGTTGGAAGAAATGTTAGGGTCAGGAAGGGGATAATGCTGGAGGGAATGTTAGAGTCAGGAAGGGGATAATGTTGGAGGGAATGTTAGGGTCAGGAAAAGGATAATGTTAGAGGAAATATTAGGATCAGGAAGGGAATAATGTTGGAATGGATGTTAGGGTCAGGAAGGGGATAATGTTGGAGGGAATTCTAGGGTCAGCAAGGGGAATGTTAGAGGGAATGTTTGGGGTCAGGAAGTGGATAATGTTGGAGGGAATGTTAGGGTCAGGAAGGGGATCATGTCAGAGGCAATGTTAGGGTCAGGAAGGGGATCATGTTGGAGGGAATGTTAGGGTCAGGAAGGGGATAATGTTGGAGGGAATGTTAGGGTCAGGAAGGGGATAATGCTGGAGGGAATATTAGGGTCAGGAAGGGGATAATGTTAGAGGGACTGTTAGGATCAGGAAGGGGATAATGTTAGAGGGAATGTTGGGATCAGGAAGGGGATAATGTTAGAGGGAATGTTGGGATCAGGAAGGGGATAATGTTGGAGGGAATGTTAGGGTCAGGAAGGGGATAATGTTAGAGGGGATGTTAGGATCAGGAAGGGGATAATGTTAGAGGGAATGTTAGGGTCAGGAAGGGGATAATGTTAGAGGGAATGTTAGTGTCAGGAAGGGGATAATGTTGGAATGGATGTTTAGGTGTATAACACATAATTGCCACTGCACCCATTGTTAGGTAGACGTGCCGGAATCACCTGCCGGAATTAGGTGAACAATGGGGGGGCTAAGGCCAAAACACAAATGTAAACCATGCCACTTTGCAGAATGCCCAGTGTAACTGCTCTGCTGCTGAACGTGTTCCCTTACACCAGCTCTTTTTTCCTGCTTCCAACACATCTTCAAAAAATGCCTATTCATTTGATGCCTGAAATCTACCACCCTTGGACAGGTGGTGTTGTAATGAGGTAATCAGTACTATTTGCTTGGCTTTAATGTGTTCGATGATTGGTGCATAGTATATGCACGGAGTCTGTGCATGTGTGTGTTAGACATTTAAAGTGTGTGTGTGTGTCTCATTTAAATATTCCTTACATTAGCCAAACAAAACTACTGTATTTCTATAATCCGCAGGACTTACTCCGGCCAGCCTTCAAAGGTGGAGACAGTGAAAAGTGCCATCATTGCTGCGAGGACGTTATCAAAGTCGAACTTGCTATTGTCCCAATTGCGCTCCTGGATCATTGGCTGTGACACATCGCCGTCCTTGTAGGTGATGAACTTTCCTCTGTGTGGCAAAACATAAAGTAGTGAGGGGCAGGGGCGTAACTAGGCCCCACCGGGCCCCCCTGCAGATTTTCTGAGCGAAGGCCCCCCCCCCCCCCCCCCCCGGGGCCCGCTCGCGGCCGTTTTGTGGGTGCTGGAGGGGTGGCAGCATGAGGGGAAAGCCTTGCCCACAGTCGGCGGGGAGAGGGGTAGTTCCCCCCTCTCCCTCACCTCGGGGCTCTCCCCTCTGCGCTCCCCTCCAGCTCGTAAGTGTCTGTGGGGCTGTGGTGGGCAGCGAGCGGCGGGCAGATACATACCTGCTTCCGTGCGTTCCATCGGAGACTTCTCCCTCTAGCGGCTGACGTCACTAAGTGACGTCAGCCGCTAGAGGGAGAAGTCTCCGATGGAACGCACGGAAGCAGGTATGTATCTGCCCGCCGCTCGCTGCCCACCACAGCCCCACAGACACTTACGAGCTGGAGCGGAGCGTAGAGGGGAGAGCCCCGAGGTGAGGGAGAGGGGGGAACTACCCCTCTCCCCGCCGACTGTGGGCAAGGCTTTCCCCTCATGCTGCCACCCCTCCAGCACCCACAAAACGGCCCCGAGCGGGCCCCAGGGGGGGGGGGGGCCGGGCCCCCCCGCGGGCGCAGGGGCTGCAGGGCCTATTCCTACGCCCCTGGTGAGGGGACAGATCTGTGTCTGAGATCTGGTCGAAAGAATAGTAGCAGTCAGGAGAAACTGCGTAATTTATTTATTTGGTGCCTTATGCCCAATCATCAGAAATCTATTGAAAATCTGCGGAGCTTTCACCACCTTTGGGGCCCCCAGATCTCCTACATCTAATGTGTTACCCCTTGGGCAATGTAGAGTGTTGGCAGTGAAGCATACACTACCCTGTTTGCAGGTGCAATTCTCCTGTGACCTCTCTTCACCGCTGCCGGGGCACCTATACCGTGACCCAGTGACATGTAGGTTACGTGACCATGTACATGCTGTCGAGTCATGGGACACAGGCACCCCCACGGCGATGAAGAGAGGACACAGGAAGAGTGCATCAGCGGCCATGTGAGCACCACTGCAACACTCTCCATGGGTCCAGGAAAACAAATTTTAGATGGGTGGAAGACCTTAGAAGGAACCTTGTCCGGTGGTCATCCTGAAATCTACCGCTGCATACCCAGACACCCTTTATCGAGCAAGATCTTTCCAGCCTGCATGAACAATAGATTTACGAAAAGGCTCTGTGAGGCTACAATCAACACAAATTAGTGCTATGATTCCGAACATTTGTGCTGCAAAAATTTAGTTTTGTGCCGCTTCTATTTTGAAGATAATAGCAATTATTTTTTTTCCAGACAATGGCATCACCCAGCATCCCCCACAACAGCGCATGGATATGAAAATGGGATGGTTGCTAAGTGCCAGGTCTGTGCCTGCTTGTGCCGCAAAATCACTGTTCTATCTGTTACAGTTTTAGAGAATGTATGGCAATATGGCCACTTATAATTCTCTATAATTTTGATTGATTTCAGTTGACTTCGTGAAGCTGGCCCCCCTACAATTACCACAGATGAAAATTCCATCATGTTTGGTTAGTGCTACGTTTGTGCCCATTGGTGCTGCAAAAATCAGAGTGAAGAAAGATATTACAATGGGCTGACATTGACTAATTAATTTATAAACAAATATTGTATAAAAAAAAAAAAAAAGCAATTATATTAAAGGGGTTCTGTGGGGGTTGTGCAAGAGAAAAACGGACACTTACCTTGGGCTTCTATCAGCCCCGTGCAGCGGTAATGTCCCACGCCGTCCTCCTCCCATCTGCCGTTCTCCGCCCCCGGCCCCGGTCTAAGCGGCATGGGATCCAACTGCGGCTGCGCTAGAGTGGCTGCGCACCCGCTCGCTTCCACCTGCGTCATCGGAAGCTTACTGCGCAAGCGCAGTACAAGGCTCCGTTGTACTGCGCCTGCGCAGTAAGCCTCAGATGACGCGAGCGGAGGCACAGCAACGCGCATTATTCGTCTGTATGTCAGACGAATAATAGCCCGGTGCCGGCTTGCGGGGAACGGCGGATGGGAGCAGGACGGCGTGGGACATTACCGCTGCACGGGGCTGATAGAAGCCCCAGGTAAGTGGCAGTTTTTCTTTTCCACAACCCCCACAGAACCCCTTTAAGTTAAATTCAGAAAGGTTCCTCTTTAAAGGGACTCCGAACAGTGCAGAAACTATGGAAAGATGCATATCATTTTAAAGCTGTCTTTCTCCTCTTTCCAATGATATATAAACCGCCTCACTACGCCTTTTAGTTTTCGCTATTTTCGCGATTGAAATTGCAGCGGCCGCGAAAATAGAGAAAACTAAAAGGCGTAGGGCAACGCTTTAGGGGTCGTCAGAAAGAGGAGAAAGAGAGCTTTAAAATGATATCCATCTTTCCATAGTTACATTGTATTACACAGGGCGACTTGTTCTCAAAGTCAGCAGCTGCATTCAGCAGAAAAAGTCGCCCTGTGTAATACAATGTAACTATGGAAAGATGGATATCATATTTAAAGCTCTCTTTCTCCTCTTTCTGACGACCCCTAAATCGTCGCCCTACGCCTTTTAGTTTTCTTTATTTTCACGTTCGAAATAGCGACCGCGGCAATTTCAATCGCGAAAATAGCGAAAACTAAAAGGCGTAGGGTGGCGGTTTATATATCATTGGAAAGAGGAGAAAGAGAGCTTTAAAATGATATGCATCTTTCCATAGTTTCTGCACTGCTCGGAGTCCCTTTAACTAAAGCGCAGCACAAAGTTTAGGCATAATTTCAGTAAACAACAGATTCAAGCTTTGGAAAGATTTGTTTCATACTAGCTAAAACTGTCAATTGCTTTCTGTTCAAACGTGGGTAAAAACACCATTTACCAAAGAGTCTTGAATCTAACATATTTCTTCAAATATGCTAAACCAACTGGGTTATTCAGGTTTCAAAACCGGTGATGTTGTGCCTATAATAATAGCAAACTAGCTGTAGCGTGTGCTGTCACCACTTGTACTTCAGAGATGTTTCTTCCCTTCTGTCTTGTAGTAAATTGTCCATCTATACTGCAGATTGTAAAAAATTATCCCTCAACACTCCTTATTATCCCTATGGAGTTCCTAACAGCACTCCAGTTCATAAAGTGAACTACAGCTAGTGATGAGTCATTTCTTATTATACACAACAGCAGGTGACTGTGAGCTAAAATCACTAAATCCAGAACACTGCACGACTGAAAATGTTAAGATTTTAAGACACTCTTTAAAGTAATCCTGAGATGAAAAATAGAAAAAAATATATACATGTCTGGGGCTTTCTCCAGTCCTCCCAGGCCGCCAGGATCCTCTGCTAGGCGGCCCGGTAATTTGGGGGAACCTGCGCATGTGCACCTCGGCCACACGTGCCCTATCGCACCTACGTCACAGGATTGTTCTGCGCCCGAGCAGTACTACTGCACAAGCGCAGAATGCTCCTGGCGAGTGGCCAGTGAGGGACCGATGAGGTTGAAGTGAGCTGGAGGATGTCCCAGGTATGTATATATATATTTTTCATCGTAGGTACACTTTAAGCACACTCGAGTATATAAACAGCAAAACTTTGTTTACACAACTCTTTTGTTAAATAATTCTGATGATAACATAAAACAGATTGTTAAGCAGTGGACATACTTGCAGTCAGATTCTGTGAACTTAGAGCTGTCGGTGCAACTGTAGAGCTTTCCCTGGGGAGAGACAGAAAAAGGCTGAAGAATGTGACCACACACAGTACAATTTGATACAACCAAAGTGTGCTCTAGACTCCGGTCCTTGACCAGGACTTTGTTTCTTCTACGTGGAAACAACAGAACATTTTTGTTCCATTAACAGGAACCTGAAGTGAGAGGAATATGGAGGCTGGCATCTTTATTCATTAGAAAAAAAACAATAACATGCCAGCTGCTTGTCAGTCATGCTGAACTCTTTGATTTTTGTAATATGTGAGTCATACAGCTAGTGATCAGCACCCCTGATCCTTATACTGGTTCAGGGTCAGTGAATCAAATTCAATTCAAGGACAAAAGACCTAACTGATGTGAGTTAAATTATCTGTACATATCACACACTTCAGCAGGTGATTTAATAGGTAAGGTAGCGAAGTAAGAGTAAACTCAAGCTGAAATCCTGGAAGCCTTTGGATTCTTCAGAAGTTTCCTGTGTCCTCCTTGCCCCTCCCACCATTCCCTGGGACCATCTGGAAGATCTGGGCCACACTCTTCTTGAAGCATGAGCACAGGTGTGCTGTACCCGTACAGGCACGGCCACGCCTGCGCAGTAGCACGAAGCCTGCTTGAGTACGGCTGCACTTGTGCATGGAGAGGACTGCAGTCATGATCAGTAATCTGACAAGCTCGGGGGTCCACTAGTGGCATGGTGGGGGCCAGGAGGACGTGAGAAGCCTCTGCATGATCCAGAGGCTTCCCTCTACTTTGGTAAGTATGTGGTTTTTCGTGCAGGTTTCAGCTCAGGTACAATTTAAGGCAACTACTAATTCAGCAGGCAAGATTCTCATTGATCAGTATAATGGACCGATAGGAAACCCCAGTGAGAGTTCCAAGATGCTTTTGCTGGGGTTCCCTGTATTGTCAATATAGCAGCAAGATTGGAACCATGGAATAAAGCATCTTTGAATTTGTTACTGGGATGTCTCTGTGGATCTCCAACAAATTAAAATCTCATCAGGAAGATTCATGTAAATGAACCAATGAGGAGCACTAGCAAGAGGTTTAAGCCCCTTTTACATTTACAGCTTTGCATCTCTTCCACATAATGCATCTCATCGCAATGCTATTAAAGTCAATAGAACATGTTACACTTCCTGCGATGTGCCAGAATTGCTCAAGCTGACGCACAAGCTGCAGTGCGCTTTTGCGCACCACTCGTGGCACTGGAAGTAATCAAAGTCAAAATTAAAATGCAAATTTATAAATTTTGGGGCGTTTGTGGTGTTGTGCGCATGCGCAGATACAGATTTTCCAATGAAGTGCTTCCTGTCCAGCAGTATACGTGACAACTTTTTGAAGGCAGGTTACCTCCTATTTCCCTATCACGCTATCTGCTGCTTACACTAAAGTGTGTGTAATAGTACATGTGTGATGCGTGCACAAATCACAATATACTAAGTGTAAAACGACCTTCAAAGATACTTGAACTAGAGTTCCCTTTCAGTATAGTGATGGGAAGTGGCAGTGCAGATGGGTTACCAAAGAGGCCTTTAATCAAGATTTTATAAAGATCCCAAAAGGATTACAAAGATTACACTTCGGGGCAGCTCATTGGATTTGGTTTAGGGCATTGAACAGTAATTGATTTCCTAATAAATGTCTTTTATTAAATGTAAGTCTTATTGTGTGGCGTTGTACATATTTGTTTTAACTCTTTATGCCCTCCCTTTGCATCATGCAGCTCCTCTGTATCCCTCTCTCCATGCTGCTCTCTCACACCTTCTCACTATCCCCTCTTGTGTGCCCTGCATCTCCTCCTTATGTCCAACATTACCCTATTGGATCTCCCCTGTACCACTCCCTGGGCATCCCATGGCTCTTATATAGCCCTTTCCTGTGCATCCTGCAGCTCCTTTGCACCCTCTCTCTGTGTGACCTGCAGGTGTTCCGCACACTTTGTCCCATAACTCTTCTGTACCCCATTCTGTGTAGGTCCCACAACACCATTATACCCTCTTCCTTTGTGTTCCAGGAGGTGCTGCTCTGTACCACCTCTGTACCTTCCTCTCTGTGTGCACCTCCTTCCACATGTGCCCATACCTCTTTTGTACCTTCCTGTCTGTGTGTCCTGCATCTGTTCTGCACCTCCGCTATGTGCGCTCTGCCACTTTTCTGCACACTATTCCAGTGATCTCCACCTTCTCTGTATCCAGCCTCCTTCATATCACCTCTCCACACAAATCCAGCGTTTCACACTCTAATACTCTGTATTCTTTCCCTATATGCATCTCCTGTGTAGCCCCCTCTCTGTATGTCCCACTGTCACTATGTCATTACTATGAATGCTTGTATGTCCTGCACCCCTCTGTACACTCCCCATGTGATTCCCAGAGTTTCTCTGTACCTCCCTACCTGTGAGGCACATGCCTCCTATGTTTCCCCTCCTAGCTTACATAGCACCTCACCTTGAACAGCTGCACCCCGATACAAGCAAACATGAACTGAAGCAGAGTGGTGACAATGACGATGTTTCCGATGGTACGAATGGCTACGAAGACACACTGGACCACATGCTGAGCAGAAAGAAAGAGAACCTGTTAGACATCTATACAAGAAGCAGCTAGAAAGACATACTTGGCAGCTCTAGGATTCTACACTTTCTTCATTACCTCACTGAACACACTTCACTGACATAACACAGCTCCGAAACTATGGAATTATTTTTGACATTTCTGCACACCCAGCAAAGGGGTCAAAAACACAAATCAGTTTACATCAACATTTAAAGTTAAGGGTGAGGAATACTAACAGGGCTGACTACTGTTAAAGTAAGTGTTAAAGTTACTGAAAAGGTTACTGTTAGGGTAGTGTGAGGATTAGTGTAAGCAATGAAGTTATTATAATGGGTGGGAATATTATAGAGTAAACCTGAAGTGGAAAGGTTAGTGTGATGGTTCATAAAGGTGAAGGATAGAGTGAGGGTAAATATTAAAGTGATGATTAGTGAGAACAACGGTTGGTATGAGAATAAAGGTTAGGATGAGGTTTAGTGTGAAGGAAAGGGTTAGTATGATGTTTTCAAGGTAAAGATCAGTGTGAGGTTAAAGAGTAACTGTTAGCCCAAAAAATCAAATTTAAATCTCTATTGCAATGTGTTAAATAGTTTGTAAGGGAGCCAAAAAGGCAATGCTGAAGTTAAAAAGCAATCTAATTTTTTTACTGTGTGGCTATCATTCAGCCTTTTCTCCAAGCTCCTAAGGAGGACGCAAAGCCGCATAACAGATACTGCAGAGCATGCCCATGTCTGCCCGACCCCCCTCTCCCCCCCAGGACCAGGTGCCGATGTCTGCCCGACCCCCTCTCCCCCCCCCAGGACCAGGTGCCGATGTCTGTCTGCTCCCCCCCAACCCGCCCCCCCCCCCAAGAGCCGATGTCCGACCCCCCAGGACCAGGTGCCGATATCTTCTCACCCCAAACAGCTGACACGGAGAGAGAGCGGGAGCGGAGTACATCTACACACTTCCAGCGCCGCCACCGCAGAGCAGCCGCCGCCGAGTCACATGTGAGAGAATCACGAGCAGGAGAGAGATGCACGGCGGCGGCTGCTCTGCGGTGGCGGCGCTGGAAGTGTGTAGATGTACTCCGCTCCCGCTCTCTCTCCGTGTCAGCTGTTTGGGGTGAGAAGATATCGGCACCTGGTCCTGGGGGGTCGGACAGACATCGGCTCTTGGGGGGGGGGGTTGGGGGGGAGCGGACAGACATCGGCACCTGGTCCTGGGGGGGGAGAGGGGGTCGGGCAGACATCGGCACCTGGTCCTGGGGGGGAGAGGGGGTCGGGCAGACATGGGCATGCTCTGCATGCTCTGCAGTATCTGTTATGCGGCTTTGCGTCCTCCTTAGGAGCTTGGAGAAAAGGCTGAATGATAGCCACAAAGTAAAAAAATTAGATTGCTTTTTAACTTCAGCATTGCCTTTTTGGCTCCCTTACAAACTATTTAACACATTGCAATAGAGATTTAAATTTGATTTTTTCGGGCTAACAGTTACTCTTTAAAGTTCAGTACAATAGCAAAGTTGAGGGTTATAGTAATTGGTGGGGTTAATATACAGTTTAGTGTAAGGCTAGGATTAGGGCTAGTGTCAAGGTAAATGTTAAAGTGAAGGCTAAAACAAGTGAGACTTTTGTATTCAGCTGTTCTGACAAATGAATGCCCTGCTCCCACAGCTACCACCACCAGGTCACAGAAAAACATATCTGAGAAGATAAGAGCTCTTTTTTCCTCACCTTGAGGCCTTTAGCCCTATTGATAGCCCTGAGTGGCCGCAACACCCTCAGGACTCTCAGAATCTTCACTACATTGATGGCGCTGGACCTGAGCAGAAGGAGGAAAATAAGTTAGTGAGTGAACACAGGACTGTACGAAATGCTTCCAGTAGGTGGATACTCACTGTATACCGAAGGAGATGAGTGACACGCTGACCACCAGCAGGTCCAGGATGTTAAAGTAATTCCTGCAGAATGAGCCTTTGTGCAGGAACGCACCATATGCAGTCATCTGAAACACAAACTCCCAGTGAGGCATAGAGAAGATGTCACCTGTGCAGAACAGACTTTTCATGGTTTACAGGTCAACTTTACCCAAAACTGATATTTCCTAAAACACTAGTGAAACCTCATGCAAGGCTCCTGCTTGACATCATTATGCTGTTCATACTGCATAAGGTCAGAGCAGAGACCAAGCTCCATGAGAAATTCACAGCAGGTGTTCTGCAAGTCAGTACTGCAAGAACTGCCTATTTTAGCATCTCCTGATCAGATACTCTAAAGAGACTGCAATTTTTTCATAAGTAATAAATCAAATTGATATTTGTCATCCAAGATGTTTTAGCTTAATGTGGCTGCACTGCTCATCTCAAAGTCATGTGTACCAGTATTGTGTTCTTGCTTTGATGAATGAGTCCTGCATGACTTAAAAAGATTGTCAAGCGGCCCCTGCAGGATGGAAAAAAAAATCTTGTGTGTTGATTTGCACTGAAGAGTCTGCAGACCTATTCTGTATTTTGATCTATTGCTGGGATACGGACCCCTACTGACATAGGTAGTTGATAACAGCTCAGTTTGGCAAGCAATAAGTCACTTCCTGGTCAGAAATAAGTCATAAGCTGGCCATACACTGTACAATTTTTTTGCCCAATTAGATATTTGATCAGACAAAATATCTTATTGATTATTAATTTAAGTGGAAGTAAACATTTCTGATTGATATTACGATCAATATTAAGGGCAGTAGTTGATATAAAGACAATGCTGGTCTTTGGTCGGTCATAAATAACTTGATTGTTGTATCAATTATAATATAAATTGTAATATCAATCAAAAACAAAATTTAATGGTAACTGAACAGTGTATGGCCAGCTATAGCGTAATGATCAATCGACCAACTTGCCCCTCTCAATCCCTCTCAGGAATTTGAGCAAGGCTTGAGGAAACTGCAGCCCCCACCAGCACTGCACTGACAGATGCTGAACCAAGATATGCAGCTGGCAAACCTTTGCTGCTCTTTCTAGCTTCTGCTTATTTAAAATGTACCACTGCACTGACCACATGGTCCACAGATCACTCTGTCAAACACTGGATGGCAGTTTACTGGCTGGACATGGGTGCTAGTAAAAAAGAGCGCACAGGGATAGTGGACAAAAAGGGCGGCGCCATAGACTGCAATGCAAAAGATCGGCTATTCGGCGCCTGACAGGAAAAAAAGGGCGCCCGAGAAATAGCGGTTATAGGGATCGTGTTAACAAAAGTTTTCGTTTACAGAATAAGGTTTATAACAAATATCGTTTACAAGTTCGTTTTGAGTTTGTGTTATACTTATTTTTTCGTTTTTAAATTTCGCTTATATCAGTTTTTACTTATTATTTAGTTTAAAAATTTCGCTTACAAAAGTAGAACAACTAAATTTTCGTTTACACTTCTTTGATCATTTAAAAATTTGTTTTCATATGTATAATGCGTAAATACCGTTTTCAACCTTATTGTATTAGAAATACATCGCTTTTGGTATTAACTTTGTTTTTACACTTATAATGCGTTGATTATAGTTACTAAAATATCGCTTTTAATATTACTGTTATTTTAAGGTTGTTTTTACACTTATAATGCGTTGATTATAGTTACTAAAATATCGCTTTTAATGTTACTGTTATTTTAAGATTTCTAATGCTTGTAAGGCTATCTATTGTATTGTATATATTTATATATACTTTTCTCTATTTATAATATTAATGTATACGTGATTTTAAGGCTATTTTAAAGCTATTTATTCTATTACAAATATATAAATGATTTTATTCATGTTATTTGTAGAGAAGTATTTTAAGGATTAAATATATTAGTGTTTATATGTGTTTAGGGTGTTTGTGCGGTGGGGATGGTTAGGATTAGGCATTACCAGGGGGGCCTAGGGGTTAGGGATAGGTACAGGGAGGATTAGGTATAGTTACAGTATAATATACGCAATCAGGGGGTGGTTAGGGTTAGGCATCACCAGGGGGGGGGGGGTTGGTTAGGGTTAGGCACCACCAGGGGGGTCTTAGGGTTAGGCACCACCAGGGGGGTCTTAGGGTTAGGCACCCCCAGGGGGGTCTTAGGGTTAGGCACCACCAGGGGGGGGTCTTAGGGCTAGGCACCAACCGGTGGGGTCTTAGGGTTAGGCATCACCAGGGGGGTCTTAGGGTTAGGCACCACCAGGGGGGTCTTAGGGTTAGGCACCACCAGGGGGGACTTAGGTTTAGGCATCACCAGGGGGGTCTTAGGGTTAGGCACCACCAGGGGGGTCTTAGGGTTAGGCACCACCAGGGGGGTCTAGGGGTTAGGGATAGGTACAGGGAGGGCTCTGTGTGAGAGTAAGGTTAGGTATAGTTACAGCACAATATATGTAATATATAGAATTTATTAAAGTATATATATATTTAAACAAAGAGGGGTCTAGGGGTTAGGGATAGGGAGAGATCTGTGTGAGCCTAGAGTTTGGTATAATTACAGTAAAATATCTGTAAGACCTACCATTGCATTGCTATGCTTAATACAAGTGTAAATATCGTTTTTGTTATAGACGATATTTGACGTTTCTTTTCAGAATTCGTTTGTTGTTATAGACGGTATTTTGCCATTTTATTTCCGTTTATTTAACCTATTTAGCACTATACCCCGCGCCCTTTTTTTCCAGGCGCCCTTTTTTGATACACACGCTGGACATGTTATGGTCTACACATAACTGGTAGAAACCTTCAGAGTGGTCAGATCTTTTACAAATATTGTATGTATTGTATGTTGAATTTATATCTGTAAACACTCTTATTTGTCTTATTCGATCACTACTGATACCTACAAAGGTCCCAAGGTATATACAGTATATGCTGTTTTATTGTCTTCCTTGAAAATCCATGAAAATCTAGCATGAGTATGCATGAGTATGTAATCACTAAAATCCCGTGTTGATAAGCACTCAGTTGATCGCTATTGCATTTCCTACAGAAGAGTGCCTCCTGCTCATGTGTCCCCCTTACTCTCAGCATAAAACAGGACAGTCTGGTCAGCAGAAAGACCAGCAATAAGTGTGTGAAACAATTATTCCTAAACCGTCACCCAATATGATCACCGACGATTGTTTCAGGCACTGAGAAATAGAGATGGCCCGAACCTCCGATTTTCGGTTCACAATCCGCGAACTTCCGCAAAAGTTCGGTTCGTGCGAACTTTGGCAAACCGCAATAGACTTCAATGGGGAGGCAAACTTTGAAAACTAGAAACATTTATGATGGCCACAAAAGTGATGGAAAAGATGTTTCAAGGGGTCTAACATCTGAGTTTTTGCATGGATGAGTGGGATAACTGCCAAAAGTCCCGGGGAAAAATCTGGATTTGACGCAAAGCAGCGTTTTAAGGGCAGAAATCACTGACAGACCAAACTCACTGTGTAATGCACTGCTAACAGCTGTTTGTGTTGTGACGGCCGTGCTAGACTGGTGCATACCATGACGATAGCGGTTTTCAAGCCCATATGGTCGCCAGGCTGAGGTAGCTCAATGACAGAATAACAGTGACTGTCCAGCTGATCGAATTTGGTCTGTCCACAATGAAGCAATTACCTTTGGTGTGCCACCTCCGGAAACACTCATATAGCCGTCAGTCATTGCTTCATTTTGATACGCAAGCCCCTTCACCGCGGCAAGGTAACGATCACAAAGGGGAATTGACACATGTACATGCCTTTTGTTTTGTTGTTGCAGCTGCAGTGCAGCCAGAAAAATTAGGCAAGCATGTACACGCACCAGAAAATTATTATAGCGGCCACTGCTAGCAGCGGCCTTAAAAATTCAGAAGTCCGCCTGGAGTCCTAGACCCTGTTGGTGGTGGCAGAGAAGGCAGTCAAGCGGCCTGCAGGCAGAGATGCTGTGTGGGGAGCGACTTCGTGTGACTGCCTGCCCCAACACTGTGTGCAGGCAGAGATGCTGTGTGTGAGGACTGACTTAGTCTTTCGAGCAGGCATGACCGTGCTTTGCAGACCACGTGGTCAGATGGACCCTTGACCCAACGCTGTGTGCCAGAGATGACACCACTTGCCTTTCAACATCACGGTACAGTTTGGGTATCACCTTTTTTGAGAAATAATTGCGGCCTGGTATCTTCCACTGCAGTGTATGGCTTTGCTTTTGTGTGCTGCTTTTCCTCAGGTGGTCATCCCATTGCAGTTTGTGCTTTGTCATCATGTGTCTTCGTAAGGAAGTTGTCCCTACATGGGTCTTGGTCTTTCCATGGTTAAATTTTTGGTGGCAGAGAGTACAGATGGCATTGTTTTCATCTGAGGCAGACACATAAAAAAATGTCCACACCGCTGAGCCCTGGGGTGATGACACTTTGGTGGTGGTGGCCGACTGAGTGTTAAGTGGGGTGCCAGAATCAGAGCAGGAGGAAGAAGATATGTCCCGGTTCCGTGCGGAAGCTGAGGTGTTCCGTGTTAAATAGTCAACTACGTCCTGACAATCTTGGGGGTTGATGGTACACGCCTTCTGAACACTGTACTTTGGTCCAGGGCTGCACGAAATCACGACAGCACAACCTCGAACAGACCTGCCGGGTGGCCTGCCTCTGCCTGTTTTGCCCATATTGGGGGGGATGA
The DNA here is from genome assembly GCF_040937935.1 of Hyperolius riggenbachi. NCBI lineage: Eukaryota > Metazoa > Chordata > Amphibia > Anura > Hyperoliidae > Hyperolius > Hyperolius riggenbachi. Next base: position 375,112,565 of record NC_090648.1, read on the forward strand.
AGTGAAAGGTATGCACTGACTTGACTAATACAATGTGCAGTCACACAGGTGCGGTTAACAGGTATGCACGGAGTGGTATATCACACTGCGTACGCTCACGTAGGTAGGTGGGTGCACTGAACAACAGGTAGGTATATGCAGTGCTGCTGGGTATTACAAATGTGCACCTGTCACACACACAGAGACGTACCGTGAACAGGTTCAATGACTGGTGGTATTAACAATGCGTGTGCTCACGTAGGTAGGTAGGTAGGTAGGTGGACTAAACAGTGAACAGGTGCAGTGATTGGGATTACAAATGAGCAGCTGCCTGCCACACACACAGGTAGTCACTGAATGTGCTGGGCCTGGCAGTGGCACAGTAGGAATTAAGGAAAATCAAATCGCTAGGGATATCAAATCTAACCCAAAAAAGTTTTACAAGTACATCAACTCTAAAAAAAGAAAGGTTGACTGTATAGGAATCCTAAAGGATGAGGGTGGGAACTCAATGGTGGATGACCAAGGTAAGGCAGAGTTATTAAATGCTTTCTTTGCTTCTGTCTTCACAAAGGAAACAGCACTGTTGCAAATTACAGAGGCAGAAGAGTCTCAATCTTCTAACTGTAATATTAAATACTTAACGCAGGAAGAAGTAAAGGCAAGACTAAATAAATTAAAAATAGACAAGGCACCTGGCCCGGATGGCATGCATCCTCGGGTCCTAAGAGAATTAAGTTCAGTTATAGCTAAGCCCCTTTATCTTATCTTTTGTGACTCTCTTGCAACTAGCAGAGTCCCAGTGGATTGGCGTACAGCCCACGTTTTCCCATTATTTAAGAAGGGCAAAAAATCTGATCCAGGAAATTATAGACCTGTAAGCTTAACATCAGTTGTATGCAAACTATTTGAGGGGTTACTAAGAGATACTATACATGACTTCATAGTAGAAAATAATCTTATTTCTCAGCATCAACATGGGTTTACTAAAGACAGGTCCTGTTTGACTAACATGCTCAGCTTTTATGAGGTAGTGAATGCTAATATGGATATTGGGAATGCTGTAGATGTGATATACTTGGACTTTGCAAAGGCCTTCGACACTGTTCCCCACAGAAGTCTGGTGCAAAAGTTGAGGATGCAAGGACTGGGGAAGAGTTTGTGTGCATGGATAGGGAACTGGCTAATGGACAGAAAACAAAGAGTTGTGGTCAATGGATCGTACTCAAAATGGGAGACTGTTAGCAGTGGGGTCCCACAGGGGTCTGTACTGGGTCCAGTGCTCTTCAATTTATTTATTAATGACCTAGTAGATGCAGTAGTGAGCAATGTTGCTATTTTTGCAGATGATACAAAATTGTGCAGAATCATCAACTCTCAGGAAGATAGTGTCATATTGCAACAGGATCTGGATAGGATGGCTATATGGGCACATACATGGCAGATGAAATTCAATGTTGACAAATGTAAAGTCATGCATTTTGGTCGTACCAATGGTCTAGCACCATACAAAATAAATGGGATACAGTTGGGAACATCAAACTTGGAGAAGGACTTAGGAGTACTCATCGACAACAAGTTAAATAATCGTACTCAATGCCAAGCCGCTGCAGCTAAAGCGAACAAAATTTTGGGATGCATTAAAAGGGAAATAAAAACTCGAGATGCTAGCATAATATTGCCCCTGTTTAACTCTCTAGTAAGGCCACATCTGGAATATGGAATTCAGTTCTGGGCACCACATTACAAAAAAGATATTGCAGTTTTAGAGCAGGTGCAGAGACGAGCTACAAAATTGATACGTGGGATGGAAGGTCTCGCTTACCAAGAAAGGTTAGATAAACTGGGTTTATTTAGTCTAGAGAAAAGACGCCTTAGAGGAGATCTAATTAACATGTATAAATACATTAGAGGGCAATATAATAGCTTGGCGGATGAGCTTTTTGTCCCTAGGCCTTCTCAAAGGACTAGAGGACATGAGCTGCGCATGGAGGAAAAACGTTTTAGCCATTTATTTAGGAAAGGGTTCTTTACAGTAAGAGTGGTTAAGATGTGGAATGCATTGCCACAGGAAGTCGTTATGGCAAACTCTATACCTGCATTTAAAGGGGGCTTAGATGCTTTCCTTGCGTTGAAAGACATCCATGGCTACAATTACTAGGTTATGCCTAATGATGTTGATCCAGGGATTTTATCTGATTGCCATCTGGAGTCAGGAAGGAATTTTTCCCATTTGGGGCTAATTGGACCATGCCTGGTGGGGTTTTTTTCGCCTTCCTCTGGATCAACAGGGGTATGTGGGGGACGGGCTGGAGTTGTACTTTGTACTGGTTGAACTCGATGGACGTATGTCTTTTTTCAACCAAAATAACTATGTAACTATGTAACTATGTAAGGGGCCAAAGGCAAGCTGCGACTGACTGACAGGGCTGTATATAATGCAAGTGGGCCACACACACACACACACACACACACACACACAAACACACACACACACACACACACACACACACACACACACACACACACACACACACACACACACACACACACACACACAAAATAGATCAGAAGAACAAGATTAGCTCTCAAAAAAGCTGCTGAGGGGGGCTTTTTTTAGCAATAAGAATCAGCAAGGAGCAAGCTAACAAGCCTACAAGAGCCTAACTAAGCTTTCCCTATGTGAGTCTGCAGCAGCTCTCCCTTCTCTAATTACTGCAGGCACACGAGTGATTCCAATATCTGACGCTGCCTGCATTTTATAAGAGGGGGGGGAGGGCCTCCGGGAGGGAGTGTAGCCTGATTGGCTATAATGTGCCTGCTGACTGTGATGTAGAGGGTCAAAGTTGACCCTAATGATGTACTATGGGGGCGAATCGAACTTCTGGAAAAGTTTGTGGTTCTCCGCGATCGCGAACCCCGGAAGTTCGCCTGGAACCGTTTGCCTGCGAACCGTTCGGGCCATCTCTACTGAGAAAAAGCAAAGCGTTATATACAAATAGTAGAACTGCCTATCTTTAAGTCCTGGTATCTAGGAAATTAAAGTCTTGTTTGAGATGAAAAGAGATGCTACAATATACTATGCATGTCTTATTACACAAAGCTGACATCAGAGAGAGCCTTACTTTCAAAGTGCGTTGTATGACAACAGCCAATAATGAAACATCTGAATAGGTAAAAACAAGCTCTACCAATGAGAGCTGCACAGGCCTGGGAAACTGTGGTCCCAGTCTGCTTCAATTTCAGTTAAAATAAAAACACAAAAATATAAGGCGTCATTAACGTCATAATAACTTAATAGATATAACAAACTAGCACAAGGTTCAACCTAGAGAAGGAAATATCAGTTTTGGGTTGACCGGTTGTTAAAAGCCTGACTCCAGCCAAATTTCTGTTTTTGCTTCGGTTAGTATGGGGTTAGAAATTCTGCCAGTTTATTATGGCTGTCCATGTATCCATTTGCAAGATTTTATCATACTTCTTATTCCAGTGACACCCATGGTTCTAATTTGTTCCCAGGGTGTCCCTGGGGAAGGAAATGAGAGACAAAGGTTTTCTGTACTGCTGTCGTTGTCCCTGTGGTTGATGTTTACCCACTTCCTGTGGACAGAAAGAGAGAGTTTCCTCTCAGCAGGGACTGATTGCTATAACCACTACAAATAGGCTGCAACTACCTTCCACTGTCCAAATCTAAAATAAAAGGTTTGGCTAGAGACAGGCTTTAAAGTTTTAGTGTACTTATAACTTGAATGTGCTTAAAATAACTAACAATGAGGCCCTAATCTATCATGTTATTTACTTGTATTACTAATTTTACATCGTTCGATGTCTTGTCAGTCGTATCGTTTTCATTACTTATAGGAGCAATCAGGAGCATGTTATCATGTGCTCCAGTACTTACAGTTTGCATATGTTCTCAACGCTTCAGAAGCAGAAGAATTGAGTCAATTTACAACCATAGAAGCAATGGGAACAACTACAAAGCACATTATTCAAGCAGAAAGCAGCACACACAGCCGCTAGTTTGCTATCAGTATAGGCGCAGAGTAATAGCTTATACTGTACATGTTTAAGATGACAACCTATTTCTTAAAACGTTAGTCCAAAAATAAGTAAGATATGTTGCATTATTGTTCTAGATCCCATTTTAAGACATTGTAGCACACAAGCATAAGTACACTAATGCTATAAACCATGAGAAATATGGAGTACAGTGTAAGTCAAGAAAGTGACTGAAGTGTAGTTGGGGGGGGGGGGGGGGGGGGAGTTATGCTGTAATTCCCATTGCCTATGAGCACAAAGCAGAGAAAGCAGACATACAGAATAAAAATTACATAAAATACTTATTAGTAAGGATCTATACAGTCTTTCATGCAGCAGAGAAAAATGTCACTGTGTGTTCACCTACATTACTAACCACAGATGCATATCTCCAATAAGGCCATACAGAGATAGGGGACTGGATTTGGGCTCTTCAACACGCATGTGGTGCCTGCACTCTTCCTTAACGTAACAAAGGGAACAACCCATATTGAAAGATGTGCCTTCCTTATCGGCAGGCTCCATATATTACACTGTCTTTTGACAGCTCAGCACCGTCAGTTCAGCGTTGTTACTTTTGGCACCAGAGCTGTCAGTGCAGTACATTGCCGAAAAAACAACAACAATTACCTTCCAAGCCATAACGTCCTAGTAAATAGCAATCCCCGTCCCCTCCCAACATAAACCCTGCATAAACCCTAATACAAAACACCATTCTACCACCATGCCTTCCCTCAACCCAGTTAATCAAACCCGCAAACACTCATCTAATGAAAAAGTCCACTGATGAATTCCCCAACTGAGATCACTAAAAATCTAAGCTGAAACCTCCCACACTGATTAAACTCAGCACTTGCTGCCCTTATGCCGGAGTAATCTCATCATGGCTGTGTTCAGCACCCCATCCCAATGATTGGAGGGCTCACAGCTAGAGATGAACCCTGCACTGAAACAGCTGTCTCTGGGTCAACCTGCAACAAATCAGCAGGTAGATACGTTTTCCTGTGTGCACAGGAAGCTTTCTTAACCATGACACCATTCATTCTAGTTATTTATTTATTATTATTTATTTATAAAGCGCCAACATATTACGCAGCACTGGTTCCACTCTGAACTCAGGTCCCGCCTTTTCTGATTTGCAGCTCTGTCTTTTCTCTTCTTGCCATCCAAAACCCAGCTTAATGCTAATGCTAATACTAGGGATGGTCACTGAGATGCTAATAGTTTAAATATTATGAAAATGTATGCAACTTAGAAATGGACCAGTCACATGCAACAGCTGATACTGCAAGTATCAGGAACATAATTTATTACCATCTCATAGCCAAAAGTATGCTGACTGCCCAATCCTTCCTATTATGTCACTAAATATTATGCTTTTAAAAGGGTCCATATAAGCATACCAGGAATTCTCAGTAGAGCTGCTACTGCTGCTGGGTTCATTATCTTTATATTCAGCCCCCAAGAGACAAAGCCCAGACAGCTATCTGAGAAGAATGCAGCCAGAAACTATGAAACTCTGCTGCAGGAAACAGCCGGCGAAGGACCTCCTGTGCTATTAAAGTAAACCAGAGACCAAATAATAGAAAGAATCAATACTTGCCCAGGGCTTCCTCCAGCCCCATAAGCACATAAGCTTGCTGGAACCCACTAGAGCTCTTTTTTGAGCGTTTAGGGGGCGCTTTAAATTGCTAGCAATTTCCCTAAACGCTCTGCCAATGTAAATAAATGTAACAAATTCCACAGTAGTGATTGTGATTAGCAAAATCGTAATTGTAGGACATGTAGCATTTTGGGTGCATTTGCGCTTCAATGTAATGTATTGAAGCGCTGGCAAGACATGAATCGCTACACATAGCGATTTGTGTGCAATTTTAAAGTACTGCAAAATGTAAAAAAAAATAATAATAATAATTTGAAAGGACCAATCAGAGTTAAAATCGCTAATCGCAAATTGCTATCACAATCGGTGGCAAAAAGCTTATACTTTTTAAAATCGCTACCAAAATCACCTGAAAATGCTCATGAAATCGCTTACAAAATGCTAATTAAAAACGCGTGCGATTGCGCTAGCAATCTGCGATTTGTAGTGGGTACCGGGTCTTAAGGGGATTTAACTGACGTTACCTAATGAAGGATTATTAGAACAAATAAAAATATATCTGTCTAATAAATATCTGTGCCCAAAGCTGGGATTTTAGGCAAAAGGTTTAGGTTGCTGTGTACACTGACAGGTTACCTTAAATAGTAAGGGTGTAACAGCTGAAGTGAGTTTACCTTCAGAATGATTTCTAATGTAAAAATGCTAGTGAACACATAATCCGCATTGCCTAGGATCTGCAAGACAGAGTAGAAGGAGGTTAGTGGCAGAGCTGATAGGGAAAGCTAGGGGGCAGTGTGTTAATGAGGAGAACAGATGAGGATGGTGGAGAGATGGCCCAGCCGGTTACCTTCAGGGCTATCTCTATGGTGAAAATGATGGTGAAAACTATGTCAAAATAATAGAGGACCTGCAAAAACACAAAGACAATGAGCTGGTGGAGGGGGAGGAAGAGGGGCAGGAACACCAGTTACCAAAATTGTGTTACCTGTAAGAGGAACTCTGGGCTCCAACAAAACCTGCCAAATACATTCCTAGCCTTCTTCTGACTAGCTTCACTTCAAAATTTAAAAGCAAAGCTTGGAGAAAACTTAAAATAGTTTTGAATATGAAGATGGCATCATCATATTAACCTTATAGCACTCAACTAGCAGCAGGGTTATTGGGAGTCGCTAATGTTATTTCAGCTTCAGTTGGACAAAGGACCACACTTCCCATGATCCTTACTGGGGACTGGGCTCTGCCAAAATTCAGTTGACAGCACTGGAACCTGATGGTGAATGTAAGTTTGTAGTTCTGCTGGACATCGACAACAAAAGGAGCAGATCCCCAGTAAGTTATTCCCATTTCAACACATTACAGTAAGTGCGATCAACTACTTTTGGAGGAATGGAGATAACTTCTATAAAAATTGAAGTCAGATTGGAAATTGCAGGTGTGTACCTAATCTACCTATGTCTGAAATATGACACTGACTGAGCTAGACTATGTTAATGGTCCAGGGATAGGCCTAAGTCTAAACTAGCATCACTTCTTTACACCTTCTCTGCAGTTTCAGCAGCTACTTTTCCTGCTGTTTGCATTTTAAAGGACACCTAAAGTGAGAGGCATATGGAGGCTGTCATATTTACTTCCTTGTAAACAATGTGGATTGTCTGGCTATCCTCACTATCTTCTGCATTTAATATTTTTAGCCATAGACCCTAAACAAGCATGCAGACCAGTTGTTTCTGACAAAAAACTGACAAGATTAGCTGCATGGTGTGTGATTCAGATACTTTTGATGCATGAAAGATCAGCAGGACAGCCAGGAAACTGGTATTGTTTAAAAGGACAAAAATATGGCAGCCTATATATCGCTCTATCTTCAGCTGTCCTTTAAGCTTGGTCACCCAGAGTTCTTCCACAAGGCAGACAACATTCTGACACAAGGAATATGATGATGGGGTTTGGGGTGGGAGTAAGGGTCATACATACAAAACAAATGCTAAAAATAATGGTGGCCATACATGGTACAATTTTTTCATACAATCTTACCATTTCTATGTAGTATAAGGGTAAATTAAGTGAATATACTAAAAGGATAATTTAGGCAGTTCCCTTATATTACATAGAAATGGTAAGATTGTATGAAAAAATTGTACCATGTATGGCCACCATAAGGATGAACAGAGCAGACGCAAAATATTTACAATGTCATGTACAATTAAATCACTTAGATTAAAGGATAAATGAACTTTAAAATATTTTGGCCAACTTAATTTATCCAGGCAAATAAACCGTTGCCATTTAAAATATTCTGGCCAATTTAATTTATCCAAGCAAAAACCCATTGCCATAAACTTCTGACCTTTTTTGCCTGTCTGGTGAGATCTGTCATCAAGAACCTACCAGCTGAAGCTTGGTTTGCTTACTTTCTGAGTCATCAGTAGGTACATTTAGAGCACCTTGAGATGTTGTGACAACCAGGCATGTCTAGCTTATGATTGTTTGCAAGGAATCATATTATGGAAAGCACAGCCATAATGATGCTGGGGAGGCTTTCATTATACAACATTAAAGAGAAACTCAAAGATAAACTCAGGGCTTCTAAAAAGATATCTCATACAAAATTTTATCAACGCTTGCTGATACCTAAAAGTGTTTTGGGATATCTCATGGATATCAACATTCTAGCCCTACTGTGCTCTCTAAGAAACAGAGCTGCTGGGAAATATCAATGCTGCCTCCAGTAACAGTTGCCTATTGGACAACAGACTGCATGGCCCAAATAATCTATTGGTGGATGGTAGCTGCTGCAGATGACCAATGAGACTTTAGTTTTCTGAGTTAATCCAAACTGTGTTGCAAATTGCATACAACTAACTAAACTATATCTGCCATTTTTGATAGGTTCAGTTTCAAGCTGCATGCAATCTACAAAAAAATCTGAATATTGGCATGTCATTGTTGATTTCTAGGAGCCGCATATGCCCCACTCTCTGGGAGGTGTGAAAATAGGTGATCATGTATGGATCCAACTATATCACTTTTTTTTTTTTTTTTACAGTTTGCCTGGAGTTCCACTTGAAATTATATACTAGCTCAACCTTTACTTAAAAACTGGTCTTCATAAAAAAATAATCATATTATGGATCTTGGCACTGGATACATTAAATCAGCTAGATATAGATAAAAGCAAAACATACACTTATCATTTAAGTTCATTGTATAATAATAAATATATAAACAAAATATTTAGTCATAATACCGACCACTATAGACATAATATACTGTGTACATTTACATAAATGCAGTACCCATGTGTGACCTACGGGTGGTGATGTTATTCATTTATCAGTTAAAGAAGCAAAAGTTTGGAGAAACTGCTTTTAATGACATGAGAGTGCTAAAAAGTCATTAAAAGCATCTCGGCATTTACTTTACAAAATCTATAAAACAGACCTTCCTCTAAGGGAGGCTCGTAAATATTTGGGGAGCATTAGGGGTGACAGGCATTACTTCCCTTCTGAGACAGCACCCTAACACACCATCTATATATGCTCTATGTCATCTAACGGTACTCCAAGCAGACGTGCTAGAGCCACAGTTTCAAGTTTCCGTGGTAGTGTTCACGTCTCCAACCATCACAACGCATACTTAGAGATGTAGTCCTTTCATATGAGTATATCTTCTACCTGGAAAATGGTGGAACACATACAGACAGGGGCTAGAGAGCCTGAAGGTAAGTAATGTCTGTCACCCCCTTAACGGCCCACACTATTTACCAACCTCCCCTATGAGAAGGTTTGTTTTAAATATTTTGTGAAACAGAGCTCAGATCCCTTTAATGGAAAATGAGATTTATGGCATTGATCTCTGGCAGATTCGATCAAAATGATGGCATCTTCCAGAGATCAACGCAACATCAAGGCCACTCAATTGTAATTTCGATAGACTTAGGTCCACAATCGCTCAATTCGATAAGCTGGAAAGATCTGCTCGAAATGGCTCGATTGAGTGTGTGAGGTAGCGGGGTTTGATTTTTGGAGAATTGATGGAACCAACCGAGCACTGGCCAGTCTCCCCCATGTGTAATCCCGGGGCCCGTGGTGAGTATTTTGCTTATGCTCACTTGTCTGCTGGCGCATTCCTCCTTTGTCCCGTGTCTTCTCTCCATCACCGCCAGGCACCTGTACCTTATGACCTGAAGGCATAGACATGGTCACGTACGTGCCACCAGGTCATGGGGTACAGGTGTCCTGACGGGATGGAGAGAAGACAAAGGGGGAGCACGCCAGTGGACAGGTAAGCTTAAAGGGAACCTTAACTGAGAGGGATATGGATTTTTCCTTTTAAACAATACCAGTTGCATGGCAGTGCTGCTGATCTCTTTACCTGCAGTAGTGGCTGAATCACAACCCTGAAACAAGCATGCAGCTAATCCAGTCTGACTTTAGTCAGAGCACCTGCTCTGCATGCTTGTTGAGGGGCTGTGGCTAAAAGTATTAGAGACACAGGATCAGCAGGAGTGCCAGGCAACTGGTATTATTTTAAAAGGAAAAATACATATCCTTCTCAATTTAGGTTCCCTTTGAGCACTGCTTCAACACTCACCACGGGCCTGAAAGGTACACATTACACGGGGAAAACTTGTGGCCCAACAGGAGGCAGCTGCACAGATTTCCATTACACTTCATAATGATATCTATTGGAAATCTGTGTGCAGTACACGATAGATAGTATATACATAAATAGGCCTCACATTAGAGTTATTGTAGTAGTCAAGTTTTATTAGCTAAATAAACTTATTTTCAAAAGCAAGTTTTTGTTTTCTTCCCGACTTCAGGAAAAAAATGTCAGAGCATTCTCCAAAGCTTATTTCTGAAAATAAAGTTAATGCATAGCTCCAGGAAAAAAAATCAGCTTTTCATATTCTAGAAAGGGGTACTTTGGGGTTTATTGCTGTCCAGTGTCCCCATCTTAGAGAAATTGCCTCATTTCCCATCCATACAGAAAACAAAGAAATCTCTCCAATTGTTACCCAGACAGCAACAAAACCTATCTTTATATTTTAGTAGAACAGACGAGAGTTAACATTTCTTACGTCTTTCTTTCAAATATTGAGAAAAAAAAAAACCAAAGGTAAAATTACTAACATTCCTGGAGTTTGAAATTAATTAGCTGTTAAAAATTATTTAACTTTAATAATTTAAGTTTTTAAACATTGTTATTTTTTTCCTCTTAACAAAACACACACAGACACAGAACATTTATATTGCGCTTTTCTCCTGGTGGACTCAAATTGCTAGAGCTGCAGCCACTAGGACACGCTCTATAGGCAGTAGTAGTGTCAGAGTATTAGGGAGTCTTGCCCAAGGTCTCCCACTGAATAGGTGGCAGCTTACTGAACAAGAAGAGCCGATATTTAAACCCTGTTCTCCTGTGTCAGAGGCAGAGCCCTTAACCATTACACTATCCAACCTTCCCAGCGATTCATCTCCACATTTCTTTTTTAAGCGTTTCTTTATATTGTAAGCATTTGTGCAAACCACTTGCTAGTTGTGGTCTTGCAAGCTGTCCGCAAGCATGCTTATCATCTAACAAAAAACACTTTTTGATATTTGTTAAAATATATATATATTTCATTATTTGTTGCTAGGAGCAGAAGTGCTGCCCATACCATTTTTTTAACACTAACAATTTTTTATATTGGATTCAAAACAGATGTTTGTATGGAGTCCAATGAGGATGTTTGATTTGGCCGTCTGATGTGACGATGCTGCATGCGCCCAAAACCCTGGGGGAGCATTCAGCGTCATCATACGACACACCAGGGGACGTAATCGTCGAGGAACAGGAAGCGGTAAAGGAGTAAGAAGAGGAGATCACCAAGAAGATGGGAATCTGCTCGCTAGCATGTACTTGTAATTACTGGACAAACTTGACTCGTCCTTAGTGATTCTAGCTATTTTTTCGAGGACAGGTCAGTCTTGTCCTTAACGCTAGGGAGGTTAAACACTGGTAGTATTTTAGAGCTGATAGAGGGGTGCCCGATTGACTTTCAATTGTGGCGGGAGGGTTAGGAATACAGCCACAAATGCTTTTGCATTTGGAAATGTCACTGCAGAGATATGGTATGACCATGCTGGCACTCGTGGTAGGACAGATGAAGTGGGCAGGTCCAGACTGGACCTCCCATACTCCAGACATGAGGAGAATAGAGTGCATACTTGGTTCCTGAAGGACTGGTGCTTAACAGGGTCTTCTGCGGCCAGAGAGATGCTGCTCAGGAGGATGAAAAAGAGGATCAAGTTGGTGAAGATGTTGTTGTTCACGATTCGGTGGCAGTGCAGACGGAATCTACAGAATGAAACATAGAAAATCAAACATTATCAATAAATGATGTGAGCATCTGAGAAGAAAGTACCGTAATTAGTGTGGAAGTTCAGCCAAAACCTTTTATTAAAGTTTAAAAGCCCCCATATGGTCAAAATTTCATCTCTGAGATACATACAAAGTAAGTTGTCTCCATGTATAAAATACAGTATGCATTGCTGTTTTTGTTGTTACTGGTACATGTTACAGTATTGTATAAACAGCAGAAGTACCGGTACTTCAAGACTGTGTTTCTCAACATTATTACAGCACGTACCTCTTTACGAGAGACAGGGTTTGCTGAGTACCCTGTAATGTGAACAACAATATCTCATGTACCCCTTGATACATATATATATATTTTAGGAGTACTCAAGAGTTGCGTGTACATTTAATGAAAACATTCTTTTTTACACTTTTAATAAACTTAAAATACTTATTCAGACTTATTTATGCATCATTTCATAATTAAGCATATTTTAAATCCCTAAATCCCCCCCCCCCCCCCGAGTACATGTATCACCTGCACATTGATAACATAAAACATTGTTTATCCTAATATACTATATGTCCAAATCCAGAGTTGTCAAAAGGTAAATTATTTATCCACTATGTATAGCATATGACTGAACTTACAAACAAATTCAACGTACAGAAAAATCTCCCAGAACGGAACCTGTTTGTAAGTAGGGGAATGCCTGTATATTATCGACAAATAAATATACAATAAATTGACTGGATTTATACCAAAAGTATATGAAGACCAAGAGATGCCCTTAGTGTTCATCTATGCTTATTTGCAATGTGGGCAGCCTCAATAAAACTGGAGCAATTAATGACATATAGGGTCTGATGCTCAAAAGCCAACCCATTGTTCTGTGGAAAAAAATCCCATGTGCAAAGTTTCTGTAAACTCGCACATGTGCTCACACATGGCCGCAAGAGGTCATGCCACAAGTTTACTACTCATTTGTAGGTAATAGTCATGATACACATGCACTAGTAGGAAAACAAAATTCTATTCAATTTCTATCCAACCCTTCCGAAGTGCGGGGAGCCATGGTGACACATGGTTCTCTGCAAATTACCGCAGTTCACGTGGATACCACTTACACAATGACTTCCTGCATGGAGAGCAATTACCAAGCAAGGCAGGTTGTAAATGTGACCTTTCCGGTTAATACATTCGGCCCACCATGTTGTAAACTGCTTATGCCAGAACAAAAAAAACAACACTTTTCAGCTTCTAAGCTGGTAGCAGGCCAATTCCCTAATACACATTTTAGCTTTAGAAACTGACTGGAGTAAAACATGAAAATAGAAGCGGAAATAGCAAAAGCTTAATCATTGACCTTGTAACAATCCTATAATGCATCCAATTGCCTAGGTCAGTGAATCCATACAGCCACATTTTTTTTCAAGAAAATGAATACAAAAATAATACAAAAAAATGTTTTTAAACTTTTCAGAATGTCTGCAATGTACCTACTTGAATAGAAACCAATATGAGTATAAAGCGAGGTACTTCGTTTTTCTTCCAGGCTGCTACTTTTAACATCCTCATCCCCATATAACTTTTCTGGAAGTTTTGTGGTTCCCCCACCCTCCCCTTATAGCATTCCCTGGTGTGTAGTGCCCCCCTCCTTTCCCCAATACAGCATACCTGGTGTCTAGCGGCACCTCCTCCCTCTTCCATAGCGTTTTTCTTGGTGGTCTAGTGGCTGCCCCTCCACCCTTAGGCCTCTTGCACACTGCAAGCGATTCCGATTCAGATTCCGCTTTTTAATCAGTTTTTACATCCGATTCAGATTCTGATTTGCAGTTTGCTCCCTGCACACTGTAAATCGGAATCTGAATCGGATGTAAAAACTGATTAAAAAGCGGAATCTAAATGGGAATCGCGTGCAGTGTGCAAGAGGCCTTCCTCTGCACACCCCCCTGCAGAGTAATGGTACCGGAGCTCAGTCACCATGAAGAAGTGTGTGAGCTACAAAAACTAGACTCGCGGTGCAGTGTATGAGACCTCCACTGCCATTACTCTGCAAGGCAATGTGGGTAGGGAGGGTGGATGGCCACTACACCACCAGGGACGATGCTATGGGAAAGAAAGGGGGGACCAATAGATACAGGTTTTATGACCCAAGTATAAACCAAGGTTTTGCCCTCTGGGCTTTTAGAAGCAAAAAAGCTTAGTTTATACTAAGATTTTAAAATCTGAGTATATATGGCATATGTGAAGACTTCCTATGTGAAATGTAGGTGTCTTTAAAGTACCACATATGATTTGTTGCCATCCACATGCCACCTTTTGAATTAACGTGACTGACCTCCCCGAGGTGTCGGGATGAATGAATTCCCCTAAGTTGTGGTTATTCTGATTCACACAGATGATGAATATCTCTGGTTAGATCTGAACACATTGCCATCTCTTACATTGCTCTAAGTAGGACATGTAGGTTTGTCAGCGGTTAGCAGCTTCTGAGTTGTACAGTACAGAAGGGCCTAGATTTAATTAAAAAGGTTATGGGGAGACAGAAATAATAAGGCATTCTCCAGGGGAGGGATAACTTCAGAAATAACAGGGTTTAAGGAATTAAACGAATCGTGGTGACATGTGAGATGTTTAAAGTGGACTGCGGACAATCTGACATAACTAAGAAACTTGTACCATGGTGTGTGGAGTTTTAACCTCATTTGCGCATTTTTACACGCTTCCTCTACGCCAATGGTTTCAAACTCAGACCCTCAATTGACTGCTCCCAAATTTTCCCTAGAGTATCATAGGAATATTACACTATGATTATAGTACATTTGACTGATAGCATCTTTGCGAGTAATTCAGTAACATTAATGATTTGATATATACTGTAAAGGGCTATAAAAATCTTAAACATGCAAATTAAATGCAAACCAATAATATGACTTTAATCTTACAAACAGATGTGTAGATACTCCCCCTAGGAACTTAGTATCAGATATTTCATGCAACAGCCTTGCAAAATAACAGGTGTTGTACAACCAATATCAAGAAACGCCACACAAATTGTAACATTTTCCTATCAGTCTGAGAAAACTGACATCACTGAGCAGCAATTTTATACAGGAAACAGCCCTTGTATGCCAGGAGCAAAGATGGCTGACAATGTGTATATACAGGAATGAGAAACATATATTCTCTAAATGTTCACAAATGTGAAAAAAATATAGGAGGGTTCAACATTACTTGTTATCCGGACGGAAGATGAAGAAAGCGGTGGCTTCAGGCATGGGGACAGCCTTCTCCTTAATGTGCAATTCAGAAAGAGGGCGGGGTCGAGGACCAACAGGCATCTCAGGCTCCTCCTCTTCCTCCTCCCCCCCTGAGGAACACAATGCAATGCAAAGTGAAAGATAAAGCAAATTCTACAAGGCACTTATTAAATTTAAACAAGAAGAAATTTAAAGGGAATACACAGTGTGTATTACTTATGCATTATGTTCAGTCATAAGGAATAAAAAATGAATTTTTAAAATAAATGAGAAATCAATGCATTATTGCAAATAAGAATCGTGTGTGTGTGTGTGTGTGTGTGTGTGCGCGCGCGTGTGTGAAGTTGCACCAACCATTCTTTTTCTTAGCAGACGAGAGCATCATTTTATTGATATAGTCTTCTGATGAACAAAATGGATATAATTAAAAAAAACAAACACAAAAAAAGCCCACTACACATTGCTGACACAATATTTACAACGTTGCTCTCTGAACTGTCCTGAATCCCCCTAAACCCCTCGCTGTCAATACTGTGTAGAGGTGAACTGCTTACAGTACAAAGGCAATTTGCAGAATACTTGCGTTACTCTGCAGAGTGTCAAAATAAACCTAGTCTGCAGTAATGAGGCCGTGCCTAACACTGAGGGACTGTTCTTTGGAACTGAGCCTGCTGGCACCTACACTGCAGAAACAGCATTCAACGGGTCACATGAACTGCTTCTCAAGAGTACATTACTTCAATTCACTCCTTTCAAAATATTGTATAGATCAGGGATTTTGAACCAGGGTTATCCACGCCTCTGGCAAGAGTGGAAATGACATAAATAGAATATGGGAACAGATCTCTAAATAATCACTTTTAAAAATGTCCTTAGATTAGAATCTGTAACTGTGTTTGTGCTATGATATGTAAGTAAAATAAAAGCCTTGTGGTTTTCTTTTTATCTATTTTGTGCCTAGCTATATGCATGTAAGCTAACCCTGAAGTTCCTTGCACCAAACTGGACTTTTAAAAAAGACAAATGCCCCATTCAATTAACTTTTTTCTTAATAGTTTCTCCTAGATGATATTTTCATACCTTATCAATAAAATGCATTTTAAGCCACCAGCAAACAAGAAAATACTCAGAGCACTTTTCTGTACTTTTTCAATTGCCGAGTGCTAAAAGGTGATTTTAAACTGAAGATGAAAAATGATCTCCTAGGAGAAAACTTAAGTGAAAAATGTAATTGAATAAGTGTAACAATCTGGTGAAGGGAGTATGGGGGGACATACTGGCCAATCTGAAATTGTAAACATATTGAACCTAAAATTTAACAAGTCAAATTCTCAAACATGTTAGCTGGCTAGTATGCTATTAGCACCCTGAAGTCTTAAAATTACTCACCACCTACTTCCTGTAAACTAAAATTACATGTCCTCATGTAGACATGTTGTTTCTACTGTAATGTTTGCCATACACTGTGAAATGTATGCCATTTGGTATGATCAATATTTCTCTGATAACAAGTTGCCATGTACTGATTGTTTTACCACCTTCCATTACTCGGTATTGATACGATTTCAGCCATTAGTTCTCTACTGCTTAGTGCAGGACAAAGCTATAGGAACATTGATTAACACCCGCTTCCCACAGCAACCCATAGCAGATGAATGTTAAATTGACATTTTAACCATACATACATTGATGTGCCCAAGCTTTTAATAGCTTATCATTAGGTTAAATGTTTTTGATCTAATCTAACATTTAACCTGTCACAGAAGGTGTACAGTCGAATCCCATTATAGTTGATGTCAAGGGACCTGGCTAAGTAGTTTACTATGTCAGAATTGGTCAAAAATTGTATATGCACACAGGGGCATGGCCAGGACCTGTGGACTGAGTTTACTATAGCCAGAGGTTTACTGTCTCCGTTTACTAGAACAAAATTCTACTGTAATGGTAAATGGCTACTTCAATGCAGTGATGCTGGATAAAGTTGTTTTATTGTTCATGGTCACACCTGATGGACCAACCCACTGGTTGAATCGGAGAGGAAATAAGCTGTATTGCAGTGAGAAGCACATTTGTTCTGTTGAGCAGTTTGCCTCTTTACACTGTTCACATTCATTTATTTTGATTGCTATTAGAATATAGATTTGTTCAATTCTGATTTAATTGTCTTTAAAAAGCAATTGTATAGATCAAGTAATGAGTGGATACATGTCATGATTTCAAGTCTGGCTTGATTTGATGGCTCAAACATCTATTGGAAGCCATTTTCAGAACGGTTTTCTATTCATCTTTCAACAAATTGTTATACTTTGCACAACAAAAAAAACCCTTACTGCATATTTAAAGTAATAGTTTAGTCCACAAAACAATATATAAAATGAAATTGCAATTTCGGGGAGCAACTAGATTGACTAAAGCATTGTTCCAAGGCAGAAAAAATGGTAAACAAAATGGAAGATTTGCCTAGAAAGTTATGCGGAACACAGCCCAGATCTACATGGGTGAGATGTTCTTCTACTATACAGCCTCCCCTTGTATGAACCGTAATTAACATTGCTGCTCCACTGCACTAATTAGATGTTTTAACCAGTATATTGACAGCCTTCCCAGAATCCTTTGTAGTGGTTACCTGGGTTTTCATTGCTGCTGGGATATGGAGGCTTCTCGTCATTCTCATTTGAAGAATAATCCTCCACATGAATCTGTGGGAGAGATGAATAAAAGCAAAGGTCAGTGTGTTTAGCAATAGCCCCAAAATTTCTAGACCAGTGTTTCCCAAAATTTCATTGGTATGTAGCCCTTTTGAAAGCCTTTGCTCACAAAGTACCCCCTGGTATGGCAAAAATTATCTCAAGTACCTCTTCACACAGATATGTATACAAGCAGAACATAGTAATTGTTTCTAAGCTTTTACTAATGCTTTTAATTATCTAAAATATTAATTTGGTGTTGTTTACTTGGGCTTTATAATTTTTTCAAACTCTAAATTTGATATACTTAATTAACTTTAATCCCCCGTGGACCCATCAGAAGTGTAGCACACTTTGAGAATCAAGGATCTAGACAACAGTAGGAAAAGGTCTAAGTGATACAAACAAAAGTAGTTCATTCTTCAGAGGCACTTTATTGGCTGGAAGCTTTGTGTTCCTGTGATGTCATTCACACCTTGGTAGCAGGAGGGGACTCTCCATCAGCGGTAATGGCTTTCAGCTCAATTTTCTCTTTGTTCTCATCAAGGGCAGGCACTGGAGACTTTCCAATAGTCTCATTCTCTTGTTTCTTCTCCGGACTCGCCGTTCTGGGTGGAAGAAAATAAATCAGGCTTTCTTTATCCTTCACAAGAGTACTGAAAGCTGTGTATTATCCAATTCCTTTATAACATTATTGTCCTCAGTGACTTGTAGATGTAGATGACAATTTATGTGGATACCTACCCCCCCCCCCCCATCCCATCTCCCCAGAATAATCTGAGATAAAGGCTCAGATATCACCACCACTTGTCTCTCAAACATAACGCTACAGAGCTGATGTCTGACAACCAGTTTTCTGCCCCCACAGTGAGCAGATGCAGAGCTTTGAATCCCTGGGGCTCTTTGTCTTGTGATAAAAAAAACACCTATGTAGGTGAAGAGGTGACCTACCTGGCCAGCTTCTTTCGCTCCTTCTCTTCCTCCTCCTCCTTCTGAGCAGACGTCAGGCTCTCCGCATCAGCCAGATTGTCAACAGCAATGGCCAAGAAGACATTCAGCAGGATATCTGACTTTGGAGTTAAGGAACTCAGTGGATAAAATACTTTCTACTTGGGGGTCCAGAAAACAATAGAGGTAGCTTTGAGTAAGTATCGGGCAGAACAAGTTAAGCCACACCTACATACAATATGACTATTGCCTGAAACAATTGTTTGCTATGATTTTCAGAATAGTTAGAGACATTCTGCTCATCTGTTTGCTGAGAGGAGAGTGCAAGCAGGAGGCATGCACTATGGTTATTATAACGCAATGGCCGAAATTTATCCTGAATGGTGAAGGAGAGGCCATCAATGTCACAGGACACCTGTACACGTGCTAGATTTTTACCCAATATGATCACTTAACTGTGAAAATCTAAGCAGCTGGAACAGGTGAGATTTTAATGCGCGGGCGCACGGGGTGGGGTGGGGGGGAGGGGTATGGGGCGTTGGTTGGTAGGGATGCAATGGTATGAAATATTCACGGTATAAGAACCATCTCAAAAAATACAGCAGAGTCACTGTATACGTTATTACAAAATTATTTGGACCCAACCCCCCCATTTAATAATGTGCCCCCCACCCCAGTATGGTAGCCAGATGTCCCCACTCCCTCAGCATGCATATGATTAAGCTGCCAGGATTTTTGGGCACAAGGAAGCTGAAAAATGTCTCACCCTGCTTGTGCAAAAGTCCTGGCAGCGTTAAATTCTATTTCCCCTTCAGCTCGCTGTGGATAGTGGGGAAAGATGTAGTTCGGCTTTCAGCTATTGCTGGCGGCCGAATTAAAGTGTTTTATAATAAGTTGGGCGCCGTCAAATGTTTTATAGTAAGTTGTGCTCTGCCTTTTGCCGGCACCCAAATTACTCACCTCACATTCCTATTACGGCATATGGTGGCGCCGTCTGAGTCCAAATCTCCGGTGCTGTGTTTAGAGCGCTCCACTCCCTCACCTCCCCTGTATGGTAGCCAGGTATAGGTGCCCCCCGTATAGGTGGCCAGGAATAGGTGCCCCCAGTATAGGTAATCAGTAATAGATGCCCACAGTATAGGTAGCAAGGAATAGATGTTCTCAGTATAGGTAGCCAGTTATAGGTGCCCCCAGTATAGGTAGCCAGGCATATGTGCCCCTAGTATAGAGTAGCCAAGAATAGGTGCCCCGTATGGTAGCCAGCTATAAGTGCCCCAGGAAAAGTAGCCAGGAATAGGTGCCCCCAGTATAGGTAGCCAGGCATAGGTGCCCCCAATATAGATAGCCAGGTGGAGGGGAGGGGGAACACAGCAGTGGGCGCACGAACAGCGCTGATACTATGAGAACAGGAAGAAGTTAGTAGTACATGCGGCGACTGGATCCTGGCAATGTGAATATCTGATTACCCCCGCTACTGTTTGTGCACCCGCTGCTGTGTGTCCCTCCCTTCCCAGCCACTGTTTGCGTGTCTGCTGCTATGTCCCCACACGAAAACCGGTAATAGAGGATTGCGCATGGCATGATTACCATGCACAATCAAATATACCACGGCAAAACTACAAGGGGGAGGGCGGTACACTAACATTTGAGGGGACAGTGTCCATGGTTTCAGCCTCTTTCATCGCTCATCCAAACATCATACGCCGTTAACACCACACACACAAGATTGACATTCCAGTCTGAGATTTCCCAACATGTTCGATCGATACATTCGACTGATTTCAGCCTGAAATCAGTCGAATCGTTGATCGGGCATGCTTGTTGCTGCACCAATTTTTTTTCCCCTTTTAAGAGTAATTGGTCCAAGCCTTGTAAGGTTTTTTTTTGCCTTCCTCTGGATTAACTGGCATATGTGTGGGTCACGTTAAAGTGTGGCTTAGTACTTAATGCACTCAGTGATGTGGTGTGAGGATCTGCTCGGCTGCCTGCGCAGGCAGGCAGCTTTTTGACCACTGTTCAGGTCTGCATTCTGCAGGTCTCTGGAAGAGAGACCTTTTGTCAGTTTTGCAGCTTGCTGCTGAGGAATTTGCATACGTTTGTCATGCAGATTTGCATGCCTTTGTAGGCTTGCTCTATATATACCATGTGATATCACAGACCTGGGCTGGTCATAAGGGTTAGTCCTGTGAAACTCTCCTGAAGTGTCAGCCTTGCTCATTGTTTTGAGATTAGCTTAGAGTAATTCCTGGGACTGCACTAGGCAGGTTCCCTAGTGCAGTTAGGATTGCATATCTGTTTTGTTTGTCTGTTGCGATTGTCCTGTCCCAGCGGTGGTCGACAGGAAGTCGTTCTGATCTCTTGTTCTTGGAGTATAGCTGGAGCAGCGGTTGCTACCAGCTATCTCATCTGATCTGTCTTGCCTGGATCGCATTCGCCTTGCGCTAGTGCTGTGGATCCTTCTGTTCGGTCTTCCTGGATCGCACTAGCCTCTTGCGCTAGTGCTGTGGATCCTATCTCTCACTTATTCCTGTTTTCGTGTATCTGTCTTGTCTGCTACGAACGCTTGCTGGAGGCTCGGTGAGGTAACCGTTAAGCAAGCGCTCGAGTCCTCTGTTTCATGTTTGTCTGTCGGTGGTTAGTTAGGCGTGCTTTTCTTTGTTGTGCTTAACACGCGGAGACCGCGCATAAACGCGTGCACTGTTGCGAATGAGTGCGGTGTTCGCGTTTAGTTAGCGTTTGTTATTTTCCTTATCTCCTCATTGTATTATTTGCTGTGCCTTTGCTACTCTAGTGCTCTGCCTTGCTGTAGCCTTGTGTCACCTCTGGCAATCGTCTCTCTCGCGATTGCGTTCCTGCTTCGTATCTGCTGTTGTGTGTGCACTGTCGTGGGTTGGCGACTAGATTGGTGCACAAACATACCCTCTGTCGCTTTGCTCTCTCTCTTTCAGGGCTATCTTGCCCTGCGTTTCTTCCCTTCGTACAATTCCTGTCTTGCGTCTGTGGCAGGGCAGAGGAGAGTTCCTCTGCACTCCACAGCTCCACCTGCCGACAGGAATTTCCTCTACAGGTGCATTGCACCTTTTGCTGGGTTCCCGCAAATTATACGCTTGTGGAGGATTTCCGCCGTGTCAGCGCACGCCTTGTGCGCTAATCACGGAGAGAATTCCACAATCGTTACAGTATGACCAGCCAAACTGAAATTCCCAGTGTAGAGGGAATTTCCGATTTGTACGATTTGGTCGAATATGCGTCCTGTGTCTTTAAGAGGTTTAAGATACTGGACTCTGAAACCAGAGATGAGTTCATATTTAATGTTCCAGATTCTTGGCAAATCCTGAATTTCAGGCCACCAATATTTCCACTTGGAGTGGTCAGATTGCTTACAATCTTTTCCAAGGGGATCTGTTCGTGTGGGCTGATGAGTATGCCAGACACGAGAATCTGAGACGTAACCCTCGCAGATTTCTGGCTCACGTGTTTTCTCGTAAGCTTGGAACTTGCATGCCAAGTTATTTCTATGAGTTTTTTTCCTGCAGTGCATGATGCTGATCAGATTAGGTTATGCAACATTTCTGTGTCATTACCATATGTTAATGAATTGGTGCTTGCAGGCCAATCTGCTGATTTGGCTTGTCAGCCAAAAGATTCGTTGCCCATAGCAACCACAAATAAAGAGGTTATTTCTGTCAAGTCTGAAATGTGCAAAACCATTTAGTATGATAATGATGTTTACAATGATGTTGCTCAGTCTCCGGGTTTTTTGCCCCAATCCAAAGCTTATGTGGATCCTATTATAGGTAGGATCGCACACTATATTAAAGCAGTTAAAAAAATCTGTTCTTGTTCCTGAACTCCACCCATATGGAGATTATCTGGATACTGGCTTGTTTAAACCTCAATTTGCCTCATGGGACATTGGGGCCTTGATGGAGGAATATGATTTTGATTGGAAAGCCTTTTGCGATTTTTACATCGCAAAAAGCGAAGATGTATTGAATGATTGTCTCGATTCTATGTACCTTTTGATTGATTCCAATGAATGTGACGAGGGTGATGTGGATCTGGTGATTTATGTATGGCAGGCGATTTTGGATGAGTTGCACACACATCAATCAATTGATTCCAATAAAGAGACATCGTTGTCGGATGATTGTTCCTGCCTTTCTGGGGTAAAGCATGTGAGTCTTGACATTGTGCGATCTGAAATGAGTGGGTGTGCCACTGTGGTTGATTCCTGTGCGAATCCTGGAGGATTCTCTCCTGACTGCGTGCAGTTTGAATCTGTGCGATCTGATGCCTGTTTCTCGGATGTTCCTGCAGATTGTGATCAGCATGAATGTGCCAGTTTTCTCAAGGATGTGTGGGACCCCTTGTCATTTAGAGACAGATCTTTAAGATCTTCCATCTGTGATCCTGCTATAGGGAAAATTCCTACATTATGCAGCATCAAAAGTAAAATTAATATGTCTAATAAAGTTCCAGTTTTGCCATGTAACATGGATAGTTCAGAATCCTTCTTAGAAAACTTGGAAAATGATGTTCCTGAGGTCTTGTCTGATGTCCTGGAGACCTCCGAGTTCCTCCCAAAGGGTGCAGAACTTGTAGGAGATGTCTCCTGCCCCCCAAGTCCTTCTGAGGTGTTGCCCACTTCAGTAGGCATTGCTGTTGTGCTGACTACCTTTGCAGCTCTGGTGGAGCTTCACTCATATGTAGTCAATGATGATATTACAGTCACAGAAAATTCTGAATTTAAGTCCGAGTCTTCTTTTGAAAGACCAGTACCTGTGACCTCCACTCATGATGATTTTCTGCCCGGTACTGGTTTTGGTCTTGTCGTGTCGGACTCTGAGGTTGGCAGTTCCCCGACATGTTCTGAGGTTTCTCCTGTACTGGTGTACCCCAACGTGCTCCGTGACCCAGAAAGCCCAAGTGTGCCTCGGTTACCAGCATGCTCAGATGCTTCCTCGGTGGAGACATGCTCTGATATGGCCTGCCTGCTTGCATGCCCAGAAGTGGTCCCTGAAAGTCCTGATCTTGATGGGTGTCCTCGTAATTCTGAATCAAGAATAGTCATTGGTTCCATAGGAGGGCTTGATAGTTCTCCATGTGAGCCTGGTGATTGTTCTGCCCTCTTGAGATCTCTGTGGAGCTTCAAAAGGTTCTGGGAGATTCCGGGAGAAATTTTGCTTGGTACCCTGGATAAGATCAACAGTGGCTTTTGTGTTGTAAGGGACACTTCGAACAGGTATTGTGGTAGGTTTGGTATTTTCGGACGCTCCCTGGAAGGTGGTGGGTATTGTCTGGAGGGTGTCGATGGCTTCTTCTCTGGCGTTCACAGTCCTGATGGGTGTTATACTGAGACTGGTAGTACTGATGGGCATGTTTCTGTGGCGTTTGCTTCAGATGAAGTCGGTTTTGGCTGGACTGACTCTGGAATTGGGCCTTGTCGGGCTGTCCTGACCTTCATGAGTCTTCAGTTAGAGTCTTTTGCAAATATCAGGTTAGAGGCTCGTCTGGAATCCGACCCTAGAGGAGGGGGGGGGGGGGGGGTACTGTGAGGATCCGCTCGGCTGCCTGCGTAGGCAGGCAGCTTTTTGACCACTGTTCAGGTCTGCATTCTGCAGGTCTCTGGAAGAGAGACCTTTTGTCAGTTTTGCAGCTTGCTGCTGAGGAATTTGCATACGTTTGTCATGCAGATTGCCTAGCCACATCCTTTGTAGGCTTGCTCTATATATACCATGTGATATCACAGACCTGGGCTGGTCATAAGGGTTAGTCCTGTGAAACTCTCCTGAAGTGTCAGCCTTGCTCATTGTTTTGAGATTAGCTTAGAGTAATTCCTGGGACTGCACTAGGCAGGTTCCCTAGTGCAGTTAGGATTGCATATCTGTTTTGTTTGTCTGTTGCGATTGTCCTGTCCCAGCGGTGGTCGACAGGAAGTCGTTCTGATCTCTTGTTCTTGGAGTATAGCTGGAGCAGCGGTTGCTACCAGCTATCTCATCTGATCTGTCTTGCCTGGATCGCACTCGCCTTGCGCTAGTGCTGTGGATCCTTCTGTTCGGTCTTCCTGGATCGCACTAGCCTCTTGCGCTAGTGCTGTGGATCCTATCTCTTACTTATTCCTGTTTTCGTGTATCTGTCTTGTCTGCTACGAACGCTTGCTGGAGGCTCGGTGAGGTAACCGTTAAGCAAGCGCTCGCGTCCTCTGTTTCATGTTTGTTTGTCGGTGGTTAGTTGGGCGTGCTTGTCTCTGTTGTGCTTAACACGCGGAGACCGCGCATAAACGTGTGCACTGTTGCGAATGAGTGCGGTGTTCGCGTTTAGTTAGCGTTTGTTATTTTCCTTATCTCCTCATTGTATTATTTGCTGTGCCTTTGCTACTCTCGTGCTCTGCCTTGCTGTAGCCTTGTGTCACCTCTGGCAATCGCCTCTCTCGCGATTGCGTTCCTGCTTCGTATCTGCTGTTGTGTGTGCACTGTCGCGGGTTGGCGACTAGATTGGTGCACACACTTACCCTCTGTCGCTTTGCTCTCTCTCTTTCAGGGCTATCTTGCCCTGCGTTTCTTCCCTTCGTACAATTCCTGTCTTGCGTCTGTGGCAGGGCAGAGGAGCGTTGCTCTGCACTTCACAGCTCCACCTGCCGACAGGAATTTCCCTCTACAGGTGCATTGCACCTTTAGCTGGGTTCCCGCAAATTATATGCTTGTGGAGGATTTCCGCCGTGTCAGCGCACGCCTTGTGCGCTGATCACGGAGAGAATTCCACAATCGTTACATGTGGCTGGAGAAAAGAAACAACATTATAAAAGGGAGGGTTTGGGTCCAGCATCTTGAAATATTATCCATCTAATGTGAAGCTGAAGACAGGATACAATTTCCACAGATGAAGAGGATGATGAAATAGATGCAGACAAGCATCCCAGGGAATGAGGGTCCTCCATACGCCATGATGCCATCGTACATCACTGAATTCCAGTCCTCTCCAGTAAGGATCTGAATGAAGATGAAATAGCAGCCATGTAAAGCAAAACAACGACTTCATTATTTAGCAAGGTATGCTTACTGAAATGAAAGTAAACCTAAACTAAAAAGAAACGTATAAGATAATTAATTGTAGGTGTAGTAGTAACGGTACATAGAACTTTCCTAGAGCGTCTCATATTGTTATTTTTAATTCAGCTCCCACAAAGAGAAATAATGATTCTTTGAACTTCTCACTTCTTTTATCAGCAGTATTTGTCCAGCCAGATACAGGCATTATGGCTCTTAATGATATTTCAGGAGAACTGTCTATTTGATAGAAATGTGACTTATCTAATTGCACACACAAAGCATTGTTTTATTACCACTAGCAATGAAACAAATGTAAATAAATAAAATGGCCGAATACATAAGTTCTAAATAAAATAGGTACTATATATACCCAAGTTTATCTCATCATGTCACACTTCAGTGCAGGTATGCTTTAAAGCCTAACCTAAACCCAAAAGTAAAAAAAAGGTAAAGAACACTATTTCATGGGTCAAATGTGCTTGCCACAGCAATACAGCTAGCTTCCTGTCCCCCCTGCATGCAGATGGTGGGTGGGCCAATCACATGTGACCATGTGACACACAAATGGCATGTGCAGCAGGAGGATGATGGCTGCTCCTTCTGCAGAAGCCACGCCTACCTACTTACTAACAGCCTTGGCTAATCATATCGCTGAAAAGTTTCCGTGTTCAGACTGAAAGAGGGGGGAGGAGAACACGAGGAGCAACTGCAGCTCTGCTGCAAATAGACTCCCAACAATCGACTACTACACAGAGTATGTTACATTAATATATACACCTTATATACCCCCCCCCCCCCCCCAAAAAAAAATTTAACAACATTTTATGATGCAATTAAAGCTTGAAGTGCATTCAGAAGAGTAGTCTATGAATTAGGACTTTAAATATGAAAGCAGTTTTAAAGTCAAACCTGGAAGACAGTGAGAAGAGCCTGCGGGAAGTTGTCAAAGGTGCTGCGGCGGGTCTGCATCTCGTCGAAATTGAACTTTCCTCCAAACAGCTGCATCCCCAGCAGTGAGAATATGATGATGAAAAGGAAGAGGAGAAGTAGCAGGGATGCAATAGAGCGCACAGAGTTCAGCAGAGAGGCCACCAGATTACTGAGTGAATTCCAGTACCTGAGATACAAGATGACCATTAGAGACTGTTGGTAACCACACAGGCAAACACCCCAGCAACATAACCCCCCCCCCCCCCCTTTCCCCAAGATGACTCAAGTCCCATTCACTAAAAATACATCAACACAATCTTCCAGATCAGCCATCTTATGTGAATTATTTGAGTTGTTTAAGGGTGAAGTGAAGATGCTGGAATGTGAAAAGAAGAAATACTATACAAGGGATGAAGGTCTCTCATAAACTTACGTTTTACTCTTTTTTGTACAATCATTCATTAAAACTTGATGGTCTACCAAAATTCACAGAGATTTGGAACTTCACAGAGAGTCACTGAGGCTTGGTATTCTAAGCAGTGTTCCCCAACCCTGTCCTCAAGGCCCCAACAGTGTATGTTTTGCAGAAATCCACAGAGGTAGTTACTCAGTGAGACACTAATTATCTCACCTGCGCATGTTTCATTGAGATTTGAGATTGAGATTTGGTGCTTTAAGCACCAAATGATATCGTTGTTCACGTCAATCGCCTTCCCTGCCATGTGATATCACATCTGCGCTGCTCCCTCAGCCCCACCCACACCGCAACAGAATGCGAGATTCGGCAATATAAATAATTTCGCTGAGATTTGGTGTTCTACAGAGATACCCTGAGATTTGGTACTATACATAGATTCACTGAGATTTGGTGTTCTACAGAGATACCTTGAGATATGGTGCTCTACAGAGATTTGGTGCTTCAGTCAAATTTGCTGAGATTTGGTTGTCTACAGAGTCGCTGAGAGTTGGTCCTCTAGTATTGGTATGTGTGTTTACCTAGTGTTTTTTAACGAATGAAGTGACCAGTAAGACCTGTTTCATGTATGCCTAAACTGTAGCTATGATCCTTCACTAGAAGCCCTACTGTTTAAGTGTTTTAAAGTTTAAGGCACCTCTTTTATTATATGTAGAAATAACTGTGGTGGAAACACGACATACCTGGTGATCTTGAATATCCTGAGAAGACGCACGCAGCGGAGGACGGAGATGCCCAGGGGAGACATGATTTTGGTCTCCACCAATATGGTTTCCAGGATCCCCCCACAGACAATAAAACAGTCAAAGCGGTTGAAGAGGGAGACGAAGTAGGCTTGGAGGCCTAAACTGTACATCTTCAGGAGCATCTCAGCTGTGAACAGTGCCAGGAGGACCTTATTCGCTGTGTCTAAAAAGTGCAAGAAGAGGCGTTAACAAACAATGCAACAATGCCTGCATGGCATACATAGACTATGAATGAATCATTTTAATGCCCGGTGTTGAAGACAATGCACGTGTTCTACGTGATCAAACGTGCACATTCTGCACAGCGCAACTGCAGTAACAACACACAAACATAAAATGGTCTCCCTTTAGATAGTACAACTTGTGTACACTAACCTAGAATGCAAGCTTATGCACTTTATACTCAGTGATCACCCAGTAAGCCTGAGAGAAATTTTCACTTTTTTGGTTTTTTTTCACCTTTTATTGCTTGCCTTAAAGCAATACTGAAGCGAAGTGAAAAAAAAAAAATACTCACCTATTGCGAGGGAAGGCTCTGGATCCCATAGAGCTTTCCTGGTCTTCTCTCTGTCCCCTCGTTGAATTTCCGTGCCTTAGGGACATTTTGCCAGGCTTTGGAAGCAAAAACATCAGCACTTCCAAAGACAGGTGCTCAGGCATGTGCAGTACGGATCCGCTTGTCCCTTAAGGCTGCCTGAGGAGGTATTCAACCAAGCTGCTCAAAGAACTTCACTGGGGCCAGCAGTGGAACAAGGGGACAGAGAGAGGACTGGGAAGGCTCTATAGGATAGGTGAGTATCTCGCTCATTTTTTTTTAAACTCACTTCATTATTGCTTTTAAAAAGAAATAAACATTAACTATTGTCTGGAATATTTATTTTATTATTGTTTTATACTTAATGCCTGGAAAATGTATCCTTTTTTAATTTCTCAGAATGTGATTCTGTGCTTGAGGTGAAAGTAGATAAAGAGAAAACTCTCTTTATCACATCAAGGCTTACATGTTTTTTAAGCCATACATAAACTGATAATGAACCACATCAGATCAATGATCGATACTCTCTTTTTGAAATAGCAGCCACTCAGCAACTTTTTATTTTGAACAGATTTCAGGTATGACTAAGGAGTAAGTTAGAGTTTTTGAGACTTCAAAAATTGTTTTTGATCAAAGATCCACAGTACAAATTCAAATGTTGTCAACTGCACCACAAAAATGCACAGATGCCAGAAGGGGTCTACCAAAATCAATCATCTCCACTGAGTTGGCGGGAAGGTTCACTAACACTGAAGCAAACATGAAACATTTACCCAGTTACCAATCTGTGTTTAGTTGGAACAAGGAATCTTAGTGGCTGCTCTAGGTCAATGCAAAGGAAAAATTGATCGGGTTTCCACCTTGATTTATGCAATAAGTAGCTTACTTAATGTAGTATAATAGCAGTGATATGCACAATGTTTGGGCTAGTCAGTGGCGTATATTTGGTTTCACAGCCTGGTCACTTTGGCGCAGCCGAATGAGCCGTATGGCAGCTCACCCCGCTGCTGAAATCCTGGTGTGGCATTAATGACTATTCCCCCTCTGAGTCGTAGCAACTCAGAGGGAGAAGTAATTTGGGGTCCGGCAATGGCCAGATCACCATTGCGCTGAGAAGCTCTGCCTCGGGTCAGTGGCCTTTATCAAGTGCTAGCATTGACTGGCCAAAATGTTGTGCATTTCAATGCTATGATACTACAATAAATAATTATAAATGCAGCTGGAGACCTGGTAACTTCTGCATTGGACCCAGGTGTAGACTAGTTGCCTCCCTGGTAATAGTATAAGCAACGGTTACAGCACTGGGATGCCCTTCCTTTTCTGCTCTAGGCCATTGCTCTACTTCTGCTTTAATTTTATATAGGCTTGTTTTGACTCATCTGCTTTTGTGAGCGACAGACTTTAGGGATCCCCCCCTTCTCTTCTTGACCCTAATGCACTAAACTTTCTCCAGGATACAGGTAAAGGTTATATTCAGCTATATATAATTGATGATTATTTTTACAAAATGTCTTGCTTTTGGTGAATAAATGACTGAATGAGGACTTAAAGGGTATGAGCAGTGGCCCACTTTCAGCATGCTCAGTGATCTACTCTGGTTGTGTGTATGTATGTGTGTCCCAGTCATAGTCATTCTATGGGCAGTTTTTTAGGGTAAAGTCAGCTTACTAGTGTTTTATGGGGGGATGTAGAAGGAAAGCACAGTGGCATAGTGGTTAGCTCTCTTGCCTTGCAGCGCTGGGTCCCTGGTTCGAATCCCAGCCAGGGCACTATCTGCAAAGAGTTTGTATGTTCTCTCCGTGTCTGCGTGGGTTTCCTCCGGGCACTCCGGTTTCCTCCCACATTCCAAAAACATACGGATAAGTTAATTGGCTCACCCTAAAAATTGGCCCTAGACTACAGTACTTACACTACATAATATAGACATATGGCAATGGTAGGGACTAGATTGTGAGCTCCTTTGAGGGACAGTTAGTGACAATATATATATATATATACACTGTACAGCGCTGCGTAATATGTCGGCGCTATATAAATACTAAATAATAATAATAAAAAAGCTGATTGCCTAGAACAAACTCACAAAAACACAGCAACAATATTCATTTTCCTGCTGATAGCTGCCAAATGAGACAGAATGTAGTACACAGTGCATGGATTGGGACATGTGCATGTTATTTTGCAGTCCATTAGGGCATATTGTCTATCTATGCAGAAAGAGTTCAGGCAAGGCAGGGCTGCGACAAGGTCCTCCAGCACCCAAGGCAGGGCTGCGACAAGTCCATCTATCACCCAAAGCAGAGATTCTAAATTGAAACCGCTCACCCATCAGACCTTCCCTGCTGGCTGAAGCCTAGGCACAGCCTTTCTCATGTAGATCACGTGCTCAGACTGAAATCGAGAGGGTCTCACCAACCATTTCATAATCAGACACTGCTTATGACTTTCCCACTTAGTTGGATTGACTGAAAGAGGTGTTCCCTATTCAACCCCTCCCTCCCCAAATCTCCATTACACAAAGTTATATAATCTCACTCTTACCACCTCTCTGATTACACAGTTTGTATAACAGGGCAGACAGGTAAGGACTTGCATAGATCTCATCTATTATCCCTAGCTAATGGTTTTGAACAACATATGCAGGGGAGAGGTTTGACTGGCAAGGGGTGAGTCTCTTCTGTGGACTTGTTCCCAGCTGTGGTGCACTGAACTGCAACACCCAAGGCTGGTGCCTCTTTCACCTATGGCTTGGCCTGGACAACTATGCCACTGTACTACCTTTGCAGCACAGCTTGCTTCCAATCCTCTCTGAATGTATCCAGATACAAATCCTGTACTGAAATTTTGTACACATAATGAGAAACAATGCTTACTGGCAGTCATTTTCAGCCTAACTGACTGCTGCTGTCTATATTGCATCTTTCTGCTGTTGAGACTTCAAGGGGGAAGTCATAGTTTGGATCTGCCCGAGAATATTGCAGACTATAGCACAGACAGCCAGTCATACAGGAAGCCTACGTTGCCTGTGACTAAGTTCCTGCTCAGGTACTTTAAAGTGATTAGTTTCATATTAGCTAATCAATGATGTTACGCAAATCTAAAAAACATTTGTGCGAGGAGCGGGCCTGTAAAATAACAAAAAAGGATGTGAGGGTTGACAACTTTGCACCCCTTCAAAAAAATATCAGTTCCCTGACCCTGACTATCATGATGAAGCTTACACCCTATGTAGCCAGAAGAATCTGAACACCTGATCTGCATACTTGATGTAGGTCGTTGACTCCAAATATTACAGGCGGTGCATTAGGACAACAGCAACTAGCATTTTTTAAAGTAAACCTGAACTATTGCACAGGATAGAAGGAAAACATAGAGAAATGCACCCTGTATGTATTTAGGGAGTCTAGCCTGTTTAATTCCCCCTCATTTGTGTCTTATTACAAGTTGTAATTTGATCTCTCCCCTGTCACATGACTGCCACGGCAGAGATGGCAGATAAGCTCATATGAAAGCACAGGATGTTAACAATATGTCTGCTGCCATTAATCGGGAAGCAGAAACAGTGCAGATTTATTTTAGCATTTGTATCAGCTGTAACAAATAAATATTTTTTGGTTAAATGTTATTATGCTGTTGTGTACCTTTTAGAGCAAAGAGGAGTTCTGAGTTCAGGTCCACTTTAAAAGGGAATAAAGATGGCCACCTCCATATTCTGCTCACTGCATGTTTACTTTAAAACATAAGATATTGACTAACCCACCTTCACGTGATCAAGAAGTAACACTCTTAATGGATCACTTTAGGACAGTGGGTGAAATAGGAAAATCATTCCTTTGTGTCCCTGAAAAGCCAGGCATGCTGCTAGAAAAACTATAACACACCTGTAGCTTATGACTTTACAGAGCATGGGCCCATTTGGCCTCATCAGTGCAAGATATGGGATGGGTATGGCTGTTTGGGTAGAACGTGTGAGAGATGTGCCATGCTGTACACATATAGGTTGTGGAGAACCAAAACCACCAGGATTTTTCTATAGTGGACCAGAAGGTAACAACACAGAGATGTGATCTTTTCTCAGGTCCCACTTCTGACAACTGTCCTTACAGCAGATGCCACTTTGGTAGATTGACAGCCATACAATTTTACAGAACACCTAACACTCAAATAGTGGAAACTGCTGCAGGGACGTGGCATCAGCAGAAATAAATACCATCATCAGAGACATGGGAAAGAATAAAAAAAATGACAAGGATTCTAACAATTTTAAACCTGATACTAGGTACAAAGTTATGACTTGACTGAGGTTATTTCAGTTGTAGATCTTTTCACTTTTGCTGTAGAAGATACAAGCCGACCCAGGAACCATTTCAATGTCACCTCTTATTTTTGTAGGGCTTATTAGAAAATAAAAAGCAAACGTATGATTGGCTGGTCTGCTACAATCTTGTTTTTCCAATGTCCGTAAAACAACCCCTTCTTGCTGGTATTTACATAAGAGTTTGTTATCTCAGGTCCATTATATGTCTCTGGTCCAGTGGTCCATTTTACCTTGTACTTCAGTGAGCCAGTCAGGTTGGTTGTAGTGTTCAGAAGCGATGGTCAGTGTATTCAGGAACACCAGAAATATCACCAGCCAATAGAAGACATTCGATTTTACAGCTGCCCTGCACTTCCTGCGACAGAACCGGTTCCATCGGCGCCAGTAACGGCTGCAGCATGCCGGAGACAAGAGCAAGTGTTAGACAAGACATGGTTAAGCAAAGAGTCAAACCTAAGGGCCCAGAGTTGCCCTCAGGCCACGTTCACACTATATGTGCTTCCGTGCGCATTTCAGCAGCGCATAAGGTGTGCGATCAGACAGCAAGGACATCAGAAGTGAATAGACAGCACTTCTGACTTTCAGACTATGAACGCTGCGCAGCAGTGAGATGAGCTATCGCACTGCTGTACGCATTTTTGCAAAAGCGCATTGCTGATCCCATACACTGAAGTGAATGGTATCAGCAGCGCAAGACAACGCGGATGGCATGCTATCGGGTGCGCTTGCATCCCAAATGCACGGCCATAGGCGTTGCCTAATGTGAACGAGGCCTTGCCCTGATTGATCTGTGCAAAATGCAGCAATCTGCCCAACAAATCAGAATTCATTTTATTCTACTTCAACCTAAGAAACAAACTCTGATTGAAAGATTGGGATACTGTGCTGTCATTGGATTGGACACTGAATAGAAATGACATCTAAAATGCCTGTTGAAAAACTTTTGTCCTTAAAAGGTCATCAGCAAGCAAATTTATGAATATTCCTCAAAATTTGAATTTAGTCAGCATTCCACAGTTCCTAAGCTGTGTGCAGAAATTAGAATTTTGTCACCGAAACTATAATTTGTGATTGTGATTTTACTAACAACTGTTGTATAGTCTTGCTGCTTGGCTCCCTGCTGAGTAGTGTGTTCTATTCTATGTAGATGGAAGTGGAAAAAATGAGTAGGAGTCTTCCTTCTGTGAGCTGAAATGAGAACTACAACAGTTGTTAACAATTTTGCAACTAGACAGACAGTTGAGGAGGACCCTATGTTTGTGTCGCCTACACCACTGTCACTCCAAGCAATCATAAAAACCTTATTTTGCCAACGAAAATCTAACGTCTATATGTAGTTCAAATGATCTTTAGTGGGGATAAAAGACGATCAAAGATGAACTGCAATATCTGATATAACTTGGGGGTGTAAGGGATCGCGCCTCTCGCCCGCAGTACGGTCGGAGGCGGTGACAGAGGTAGAGTCAGCTGACACTTAGGCAGGGGTTTATGTAACAAATAATAATATATGGATGCTGACCCTGGCTGGGATCGAACCCTGGTCTCTTACATCAGAGGCAATGCTCTTAACCACTATGCTATGGCTGACACACAGTCAGGATGTTTTGCTGTACCGGTTACTTAGCTGACATGTATTGCCACCCGTGTCAGCTGATCTCTCTCTCAGCTGATACTTAAACAAGATTATTGCCTACGTGTGATTGACTGTTGTGTGCATGTGGCCTGACATGTATTGCCACCCGTGTCAGCTGATCTCTCTCTCAGCTGATACTTAAACAAGATTATTGCCTACGTGTGATTGACTGTTGTGTGCATGTGGCCAGCCACATGATTGAATGCTGTCAGTATTTAAACCTTGTTGTGACAGTTGCTTGCTGCCCGTGATAGCTCTAGCTTGCTGGTTGCTGGGTGCTCTGTTTACCTGCTGTTATTATATTGGATTATCTGGACTTTGACCTCTGCTCATTTACTGGATTCCCCTTGTCTGCTGCCTGAACCGACCAATTGCCTGGAATTTTGTTACGACTGTTTGCTGCCTGCCTTGACCTCGGATACGTTCTTTGACCTCTCTTCTGCCTAGCCTTCCTGTACTGAGATATCTTTGTTTACCCGTGTATTATCTTGGACTGTTACTGGACTCTGCTACTCTGTTTCCCTGTTTAGGCCTGGAAGTTTATTTGCTCACTCTGCATTCAGCTCCAATACCTTGCATACTAAAGGCCTGGGTGTAACCGAAGTCGGGTAGGTGTTGTCCTCTCACCTCTCATTCAAGCGGGGACGCGCCACATGGGGTGAAGCGTGTGGAGGTAGATTGGGGCATTGGAGCGGATTCGTGGGTGGATATTCCTACAGGCAGGATTATTTTATTTAATTTAATATGACATTTCCCTTTAAATCTTGAAGCTTTTTTTTTTTTTTTTTTGAAGCTTTTTAGCTGATTGTAGGAACACATAGCATACTGTGTCCTGTTGTATTAATTTACATCCATTATATCGCAATAGAACATAGAACACAATCGTCAGACACTCAGCCCATTTATCTTTTTCATCCAATCTTATCATGTCTATGTAATATAAGGGACTGCCTAATTTATCCATTCAATATATTTACTCAATTTATCATTATACTACATAGATTTGGTAAAATTGGGTGAAAAAGACTGGATCATTAGTGGCCACATTAAAGGACTACTGTAGGGGGCTCAGGGGAAAAAGAGTTGAACTTACCTGGGGCTTTTAACGGTCCCCCGCAGACGTCCTGTGCCCACGCAGCCACTCAGCAATGCTGCGCGGGCACAGGACATCTGCGGGGGACCATTAGGAGCCCCTGGTAAGTTCAACTCTTTTTGCCCTGACCCCCCCTTCAGTACTCCTTTAAGGGCCCATTTCCATTGCACATGGGTTCTGAATGCAGAAAAACTGACTCCAATGAAGGCCTATAGGCCCCTTTCCACTAAGCCCAATTTTTTGATGCAGAAAAATAATGGCTGGCATTTTTGCATCATGCATCTGTTTCCCATACAATTATTGACAGCAACATCCAGAAATCTGGATCCAGAAAAACTGATGACGAATCCCATGCTAGGGGAAATAGGTTAAAGGGATACTGTAGGGGGGTCAAGGGAAAATGAGTTGAACTTACCCGGGGCTTCTAACGGTCCCCCGCAGACATCCTGTGCCCACGCAGCCACTCACCGATGCTCCGGCCCCGCCTCCGGTTCACTTCTGGAATTTCAGACTTTAAAGTCTGGAAACCACTGCGCCTGCGTTGCCGTGTCCTCGATCCCGCTGATGTCATCAAGAGTGCACAGCGCAGGCCCAGTATGGTCTGTGTCTGTGCAGTACACTCCTGGTGACATCAGCGGGAGCGAGGACAAGGGCGTGCAGGCGCAGTGGTTTTCTGACTTTAAAGTCAGAAATTCCAGAAGTGAACCGGAGGCGGGGCCGGAGCATCGGTGAGTGGCTGCGCCAACACAGGATGTCTGCGGGGGACCATTAGAAGCTCAGTTCAGCTCATTTTCCCCCGACCCCCCTACAGTATCCCTTTAAGCTTGAACATACTTGTTGTATTAATCGGTGCAGCTTTTATTTTTGGTACTAGTAATATTAAGTATTAGTGACTTATAAAATTACCTTAGGACCTGGCCTGTTTCTCATCTGCCCTCTGTAGACCTTGGTAGACTTGAACACAGACAGGTGATGTTTGTATTCTACAAAGTGGGGGCCAGACTTCACATCCAAGCCCATAAATCATATAAATGCATCCAGTGACTGTGCCAATTATGCCATCCTTGCTTATTCTCCTTTATAATATCATCCATAGCAGGGGAGGACTGGCCAGGGGGGAAGGGGGGAGATTTCCCCCCAGGCTGCCTCTTATTTAATGATTTAGGGCTGGCACTGTGAATGGTGAATTCAGGTTTTTGTATAAGGCAATGTGAAACACTAGGCTGAATGAGGGAAATAAACGCCCAATTACAGAGCAATTGCAGGGCGGGCAAGCTAGTAAATATACACAGCATGATACAGAGCAGAGGCTTGCCTGCAGGGTCCATGGGGAAAAAATCTGTCTGGTCTCTTACCATTGTTAACTGCATGTGCACAGCTACATAAGATATTGTCTAGGCTGAAAAGTTTTCGACAGTCCCTAGACTCCAGAAGGGCTGCTTGCAGGACTTGTGTAAGACATAGAAACCCCAACCGTTGTAGCTCAAAATGTATTGTGCCCCCCCCCCGTGCATTTATACTTTACCTGTCACGCTGTCCCTCGAGTGTCCTTGCTGTATTTCCCACGTAACTATCGGTATATAGCACGTGGGGCACATGTGTGATGTCATTTAGGCTGGGGCTGCCGTAAAAACGGCCTCTAGTTTGTGTTTCCCCCCCAGGCCAAAAGGTCCCAGTCCTCCCCTCATCCATAGACCTTACAACCCTACTAGAGATGAGCAGACACCGTTGTGTCTGGGCTCTGAAGAAAAGACTTAGCTCTAAAGTCTATTTTAACCAATCCAATACAACATTTTTAATGTACAACACCAAAGGGATTCAAAGTCCCTTGAATGACTGATCACTAGAATCTCATATTATGAGGGACTACATAAAGTTTATTAACTCAGTTATTGTTCTACTGTATAGATTGGGTAAAATTGTACAACCAGGATTGTATCATTGATGGGTGCCTAAAGGATTGCAGTACTGCCACGGTCCTCCAGACTAAGAAACACTTCTAATTCCCAAAAAATTACTATTAACTCTTTTCAATGCCCTGTAGGACTATGCCCAATGTTGCTACATTCCAGGTCAGCAGCAATACTGGGCATAGTCCGACATAGAAAAACATGACTGCCACTAGGAGAGCCATTGCTGGATTTAGTCTGGCATTAAAGGGACCCTGAGCAGTAAAAATAAACAAAATTGGTACTTACCTGGGGCTTTCTCCAGCGCACCGTGGGTCGGTAGGTCCCCTGACATTCTCCTGGCTCCTCTCCTGGTCCCTCTGCCGCATACAGCACCGGTGACACCCGGGTGTCGGGCTCCCACTTCCTTATTGGTGATGCTCGTCATCATCACGCCGGCTGCTGCGGTCATCACGGCGGCCGTGTGACAGTACTGCGCATGTGCGATTAAACCATGCATGCGCAGTACTGTCACGCTGGCCGACGTGATGAGGCGCAGCGGCCGGCGTGATGACGACGAGCGCCACCGATAAGGAAGTGGGAGCCCGACAGCCGACCCAGGTGTCGGCGGTGCTGTATGCGGCGGAGGGACCCAGGAGAAAGCCGGGGGACCTCCCGACCTACGGTGGGCTGGAGAAAGCCCCAGGTAAGTACCAATTTTGTTTATTTTTACTCCTCAGGGTCCCTTTAAAGAGGGAAAATCTTAAAATTTTAAACACATACAAATAAGAAAGTACATTTCTCCTAGAGTAAAATGAGCCATAAATTACTTTTCTCCTATGTTGCTGTCACTTACAGTAAGTAGTAGAATTCTGACATTACCAACTGGTTTTGGACTAGCCGATCTCCTCATGGGGGTTCACAGGGATTAATTTATTTTCAAAATGCATTTAGTGAATGGCAGTTGCTCCGTCCAACTGCCAAAAATGTGTACAGTGAGCAGGAAGGCAGCATCTTTGTATAAATCTTTTTCAGGGAGAGTCTTTATAAAGAATAAAGGCCATGCTGAGAATCCTCTATGGAGAGATGGACTAGCCCAAAACCTATCGGTAATGTCAGAGTTCTACTACCTACTGTAAATGCCAGCAACATAGGAGAGATGTAATTTATGGCTAGTTTTACTCAGGAAGAAATGTACTTCCTATTTGTATGTGTTTTAAATTTTAAGATTTTCGTGACAGTTCCTCTTTAAGTCAACTTAGTCTGACACCTTGATTGTTGCCGCACCATGTAATATGGCTATGCCTTTGGGCTCCCCACTAGGGGCACTCTTATCGAATCTAGTCCAGCACGGTGTCAACACTCCTCTGGCACCATGCTGCAACACATAATTACGTCGCCACAATGCATAATAGGGCGGAGGTACAGTACCACCCCCCTCTGCATATGCTGAGTCGTCTCCTTGGTCTAGCGTGAGGAGGTAGAGACCTTTCCTGCTCCCCCAGTGGCAGCACCCACCGATCACCCATGTCAAACACCCACCGTCACAGCAGGAAAAAAAGTGAGAGCTTAGGGGGATGTGGGTGATCTGTAAAATGGTTTGGAAAGGGTTAAAATGTATCATAAAAGAGTTTACTACAATCGCAAAGATAAGCAGGAGAGTGTGTTAAATAAAGGACTCCTAGTTATATCTGGTATTGTAATTAATCTTTGAATATGGCTTTCTCTTGCTCATAATATGCTTTGAAAGATGCTGAAAACAGCATATTTCCGACTGAAGACATTGTGTACCGTGGGGAGAAAAAAAACTTTTTTCATAACCTCACTTCCAGCCTTGTTAACAATAAATATAAGCTTCTCTCAGAGAAAGCATAGAGATCTCCTAGTATCTGAATCTAACACTATTGTCTTTGATGTTATGATTTACGTTAAATAACCAGTTTCTTTGGTTATCTCCTGACTCATCCCGATAGAGTGAATAAAGACAGCAGGCTAGAGAGGGTAGGATAAAGTTCTGCAGCTCATGACTTTTGAATACCAGTTTAAAGGTATAAATTACAAATGTTGTTCCTGTTCAATGC
This sequence comes from Hyperolius riggenbachi, assembly GCF_040937935.1. Lineage (NCBI taxonomy): Eukaryota > Metazoa > Chordata > Amphibia > Anura > Hyperoliidae > Hyperolius > Hyperolius riggenbachi. Next base: position 375,152,178 of record NC_090648.1, read on the forward strand.
CCACTCCAATACCACTTTATGTACTTCTGCTTTAGTAAATACTACAGCAATTTTACCAACCTGTACAGTGAAATTCAGTTTTTTATGCCAAGTATAAAAATATATAATCATTAATATCATAGAGAGGCCCATATTCAGTAGCGGTGCATTACCACAGATGTTCACTTAAAGCTGAATTATTGCAAGTACCTTCTGTTTTAAGAAGGCAAATCACACCAAGCATTGCTTTTTAGTAGGAGCGCTTTTCAGTCTCTTTTAGTCCCCTATACTTTCCTAGTGGTTTGGGTCACCCCCAGCTGCTTGGTTACTCTGTTGTACAGTGGTGCCCAGCAACCTCTTTAGAGATGCATGTATGTTTGCCGAGGACCACAATCAGAGAGGTCGCCACTCCTCTCACCCCTTCCCCCAGGCTGCTCCATTTTGCCCTAGCCAGTACCTTTCAGTACCTTTATATACCATAAATTTGCATCCCTATTGGCTTGCTCTTTAGAGGTAAACAACTATCTGATAGACCACTCGATTCCAAAAAATCCAGTGATTGCCTGGGACTTTAAACCTGAACCTGAAAATTTCAGCAGTGATCAGTGTTCTGTTTAAAATAAGAACATTTTTTTTAAAGCCCTCCAACCTTTCCAAAAAGCCCTCTGTTGTCTGGTGCCAATTGAAGGTCACCTCTTCTTGAAGGAGGCCAAACTCAACCTCCGCCCTGACCTAAATTCCTTCTTCTTGAGCTGCTTTAGGCATGGCCAAGCCCCCTCTCCACTCCACTGCTCGGCCCATTGTCAGAACAGTTGCTAAGCGGGATCAGCTCTTCAGAGTGGGCGGCTTGTAATTAGTACTAAGTATCTTGTACAGCTGGTAATTATCTGCAGAACAGAACTGGCATTAGTGAATGACTCTGTACCCAGAGATTGTGCTAACCCTCTCACTGCTGGGGGGAGCATCCTGAGAGAGGCAGTGCCAGTGGAGGACAAGGCAGGACCTCTTTAAGGTTAAGTTATAGAGTATTTTTAGGGAGGACACATTATGAATCATGTTACTTTTACTTTTAGATTTTTGATGTCTCTTGTGTTCTTTCATGCTTACTGTTCTATTATTACAAGACTATTTAATCTACATAGATAACTAGTATTCCTCGTGTGCCTGTTGATAGATGAAGCAAAACAACCAGCAAACCTGCCATATGACTGACCAGACAAGCTCAAGTGGCCCCAAGAAGATTCTGTTTTCGGCAGGTTACCAGACAGACAGAGAAACAGTAAAGCATTACTGTGCAGCACCACTAAAATAAATGCATGTGTAACAGACAAAAATGGCAGCTATCATATTTCCATTTAAAAAAAAAAAAAAAAAGGTTATACTTAGAAAAAAAAGAAAGAAAAACTTGACAAAAAGAAAATGTTCCTTATGTTTACATTAATATATACAGAACTAAAATCTACAGCCTGTTATAAATGAAAACTTCACAAGCCAAACCCCACAAATCTAGTATAGTGGGTAACGTAAAGATACATCCATATAAAAAACAGTTGATCTACTATACAGCCACTCCCAGACCAGACGTTAGGCTCTGGTAAAGACCAGCCAACTACTTTATTCAGTCACACCTACATTAAAACTAGCAAGCTACTCTAAAGCCACAACCATACAAAAATCAGGCCATATCTACCATTGCAACAATCATATGAAAAGCAGACTACATTTTCTATAGTCACAGGCATACTAGAAGCAACCTTCCTACTATATAGCCACACTCATACCAGGAACAGAATTGCTACTCTATAGCCACACCCATCCAGGAACAGGATGGCTACTCTAAAACCCCACTTATACCAGGAACAGAATGGCTATTCTATAGCCACACCCATTCAGGAACAGGATGGCTACTCTAAAACACCACCTATACCAGGAACCGAATGGCTATTCTATAGCCACACCCATACCAGGAACAGAATGGCTACTCTATAGCTACACCCATACCAGGAACAGAATGACTACTTTAAAACCCCACTCATAAAAGGAACAGAACGGCTACTCTACAGCCACACCCATACCAGGAACAGAATGCTTACTCTATAGCCACACTCATATCAAGAACCGACTGGCTAATCTATAGCCACACCCATACCAGGAACAGAACGCCTACTCTGTAGCCGCAACCACACCAGGAACAGAATACCTGCTCTATAGCCACACCCATACCAGGAACAGAATCATGCCTACTCTGTAGCCACAACCATACCAGGAACAGAATACCTACTCTATAGCCACACCCATACCAGGAACAGAGTGCCTACTCTGTAGCCACAACCACACCAGGAACGGAATACCTGCTCTATAGCCACACCCATACCAGGAACAGAGTGCCTATGCTGTAGCCACAACCATACCAGGAACAGAATACCGGCTCTATAGCCACACCCATACCAGGAACAGAGTGCCTACTCTGTAGCCACCATCACACCAGGAACAGAATACCTGCTCTATAGCCACATCCATACCAGAAACAGAATGCCTACTCTGTAGCCACAACCATACCAGGAACAAAATAGCTACTCTATAGCCACACTCATAGCATGCAATTTCTGCTACACCCATACCAGAAACAGACTTCCTACCACTCTATACTTACACCAATAAAAAAAAGAACAGAATACCTACTCTTGAGCTATACCAATACAAAAATGCTGCCAACACTATAGCTATGCCTATGCCACCAAAACTGCCTACTCTACAACCACACCTATACTAAAATAGGCCATCTACTTCATAGATGCACTCATACTACAGACAGACTGCCAATATGCTCACAACCATACCATAAACAGACTGCCTACTCTACAGCTACACCCATTGCAGAGACAGACCACCTGTTCTATAGCTACACCCATACCAGAAACAGCCAGCCTGCTCTATAGTCATATGTATACCAGAAACAGTCTGCTTACTCTATTGCTGTATCCAATCCACAAACAGACTGCCTACTCTATAGCGAAACCTATACTGCAAACAGACTGCTTATCGTTTTGATGTTGCCATACCACAAAACTACCTGCTTTATAGCCACACCCACCACACCAATAAACAACACGCTACAATTGTTTGTTTTTTAGACTGTTTTGGGACTGGAACACACAGCTGTGCAACTGTTTCCAGCATTCCACGTTGTGCAATGATTGGCTGGTGCAGCTGTCTACATCCGTGGGTGTGTGCGTCAAAATGCTGCATTCCAAGCTGAGCTGTGTTTGGAGGAAGTATGTGTCTGTCACCCAGCATGAAAATACAGAATTCTAGGCTGTGCAGTGATTGGACATGGCAGCTATCAGTGTATGTGTGCGTGCATTCAGCATGCCTGGAGGCTATGCGATTGGACAGCATGGCCGTCAGTCATTCAGTGTCGTTTTTGTTGCATGCTTACCTAAATTTAGACTTGGAAATTCTGTGCCTGAAAGACATAAAGAAGAAAGTGATGCTGAGTCACAGCTGCCATTATTCCTCGTAATCGCTGTTCGCTCTCAAAATACCGCCGCCCGCGTCTTTCACAACAATCGCTGTAACGTGAGATGATGGCACAGGCGGGAGGTGAGGGTTTACACATGCCGTACGCTGCAGACACAGAGCTACAAAAGCAAAGCAAAAGACCTACTGCCACAGTGCAATTACGAGGCACAGCACGGCACGCTAGTCCCTGCCAATCCGAGACTCTCTATAGGTGGTGGCACTACAGGAACAAACATGCCTATGAGAGGGGACCTGTATTTCAGGAGCAAACGTGATGCTGTGAAGGGGAAGAAAAAGGAAGCATAATCTCGATTTAGAATGATATTGCAGTGTTAAGTGTTACTCCAGTCCTGTGTGGCTCCATGAGTTTGTCTGATACCTAGACATCACTGACAGGTTAGGCTATGGGAGAAATAGGCATATAGTATCTGTCACTCAGCACCTCACAGCATCCAACTTTCACACAATCTCCTTCCAAAGTGAACCTGTCACAGACATGCATTCATCATAACCAGAATCTCCATGATGAAGTCCTTCTGCGGAACAGAAGCTTTACCAGCCTGGAATTTCTTCATCTTCTGCTATTTAATTTTACATCCAAAGAAAAACAAATAAACTGGACACATTTTCTTGTCCTAGAAGATATTTTGTCTCCAGTACAAGTGACTTCTTCAGTTCAAACGAGTTAAAGGAAACCATCAAATATAAGTTCAGAAAATTCGCCTACTCCAGGCAACAAAGAGTCTAACCTAATTGACGCTCAGAATGCAAATTTCAGCAAGGCTTGGTGTACAGATGCGCCAGAGTAGAATAAAAATGTTTAAAAACCGTCTAAAAGAGGGGGATGTTCAGGCGCTCACTTCTGCATCTAGACCCATTGAGGTATACTCCTGTTTGCCTGATGAAGCAGGACCACACCTGCAAAACGCGCTGCACTAAGTGGAGTTAAATAAAACGTTTTTTTGTATTGATATATTGTGACTCAATTGAGTTCTATATTTTTGAGGAAGGTAAGTCCACCTGAACATCCCCCTCTTTTAGATGGTTTTTAAACATTTTTATTCTACTCTGGCGCCTCTGTACACCAAGCCTTGCTGAAATCTTGATTCCACCCTCAGTGGAGGGGTGCTACCCCGTTTCCTATCTACAGAGAGCGACATCTTTATAACCTGAGCGGGGTCAGGTTCTAATACTCCCCACCTGCACTTGGAGTGGTTGCCTATGGGTAACCCATGTTTGTGAGTATTTCTAAATATTTTGCTTTAAACCACAACCAACTTAACAATACTACACCATATTGGGCTCTCGATTTCTCTTTGTTCTTCCAAGCTCAGAATGCAAATGTTACTTGTTCAATCTGCCTGCCTGATGTTTTGTATTGTCTTTAAAATGTCTGGACAAAACAGTGTGTTGTGGTGACAAATGCTGTCCAAGGCCTTATCAGAAATACAGTAGTTACAGTTTGACACATAAAAGTGAACCTGAACCAAACTTTTTCCACTTACTGTATGCTGGGCATACACGAGTCGACCCGGCAGCTCGATAAGCCGCTGGATCGACTCCCGCCGCATCCTCGCTCGCGGCCGGATCGATTCCTGCTCGTCCCCGCGGGTGCTCCTTATCTTCCACTCGATTCCCCGCTATTGTCTGCCCCCGGGGATCGAGCGGGGAATCGATCCGGCGGGTCATCGGACCTGTCGGATATTATCAATCGAGCCATCAGCGGCTCGATTGATGAGGAGGTGTCGACCCGTCTATGCCGAGCATTATGCTGGAGAATCGATCCGGCCACCCATGGGGACGAGCGGGGACGCGGCTGGAGTCGATCCGGCGGCTAATCGAGCCGCCTGGTCGACTCGTGTATGCTCAGCATAAGACTCATCTCCCCCATGTTCTAATGGCATCTCACCTTCCAAAAGGGGATCATGCTGTCAACACAAAAGGATTATTTATGGTACACACCATGCAATTTCCTGTCAGATTTCGGGTTGAATCAATAATATCTGGCAGGTCCAATCTGATTGCCGATCTTTTTTCTGATTGATTCTGTGCAGAAGTGATCGGAAAATCGATCGGGATCGGACCTGTAGAAAATGGATTGATTCAACATGAAATCTGGTTATTGCATGATGTACCAGGCATAACAGCCCTTGCCAGGAATTTGTTTACACTGGAGAGGTACACAAAGGGACTATTGTCAACAGCAGATGTGTAATATATGCAGATCAGGCCAGCAGCTTCCATGACACAGAGAAAGCAGATTTTGGTCAGGAAGGTTACATGACAATGTAAACTAGAAAAACAATCTTCTTAAACAGGTTAAGAAGCAGACAATATCAAGTTAAAGAATGTTTAGATCAGGTTCGCTGACATCAGAGACAAAATCTGTTTCAGAAGAGGCCATCTAGGCATCTACAGCAAACTGGAACTGTCACCTCTAACCAGCGAAGAAGGCTTCAAAACCATTTATCATGAATATATAATGTTTTAACATATTTATCTGGACAGTTTAAAGACCAAACACACATTCCTCCAAGAAACTTGATCAGTTAACAAGTGTATATTGTGTGTCAATTTGTGTAGACCAGGGGTTCTCACATTGGGTGCCGCGGCACCCTGGTGCACCTCAAGCACCTCCCAGGGGTGCCTCAGCACGCATCCCCATCCTTTGTGAATATCCATCAGGTAATGTAACCGTACATTGATTATATATAATGCGGCTGCATTATCCACCAGTTAACCAATGTTCCCGGTAGCAGTTTCTGAAGTTGGACATCGGAGGAATCGGGGTGGAGTGACGGATCAGTGCACCTTGGCCTGGATAAGTAAGGAAATGTTTATTCAGCTAATGGGGCTCACTTACAGTCTGGAGAGGGCGCTGAGGTGATGCTGCATAATTAAAGGGGAAGTTACTAACTGTAGTCCCCATGTGGGGAAATGTCTATGTGCTCTACAAGATGGACTCTATCCTTATTCTCATTCAAAGGGAGTGCTGCATAATGGTGGGGGTCACTGACTATTTGGAGGGGTAATGCTGCCTAATGTGGGAGGCACTAGCTATTTGGAGGGGGGTGGATTACTGCTGAGGGGGGGCCGTCATTGACTACTTGGAGGAGGAGGTGCGGCCTAAAAAGCATCACTGGCTTCTTGGAGGAGTTTGCTGCCTAATAAGGGTCATAACGGCATATCTGTAATTATTTTTGCCAAGGGAAACCTTGAAATTATTTCTAAGCCATCAAGGGCGCCCTCCCCCCAAGAAGTTTGAGAACCACTGGTGTAGACTTTCTGTTGCCTAGCTTAGAGTGAGTGAACTATCTAGACATATATAAGTATCTGGCTATTCCTCTACCTAATTTGAACTGAAAATATCTCAAAAAGGAGTACTGCTGAAAATAGCTCATTGATTTATTGGATGTAGCATGACCTGTATAAATAAGAACATTCACAGACGTTAAATTGTATGTTTTTCCAGTTCTCAGCTCTTGTAACATTGAAAGGCACAAAAAGGCTTTGTAATGTGATTTCTGAACTTACTGTTTCTAATTAAAATAAATGTAAAGTTTTGTGATAAAGCATTTCCAGCCAAAAAAACTTAAGTATATAAAACTTCCAGTAAGCATCACAGAACTCTATTACCTTGTCCGCAGTGCAGATAGACATGATAAACAACTCCTATGTGAGGTAACAATAACATTTCTATAGGGCTTTTCTCCCACAGGACTCAAAGCACTTAGGGTCCGTTTCAACTGTACGCGGTGCGATGCGGCTATATAGCTGCATCGCACCTCGGCTGCACTGTAACCAATGCACGGCAATGGAACAGTTTCCATTGCACGCTGGTTTTGCTGAATCTATGATCAATAGGAATTGAAAAGTATGCAGATCGCAATATCTGTAAGTGAAGTATGGTCTGGTGTTAGTCGTGGAGCAGAAATGTAGACAATCAAACCAACAAATGCTGATTCTGGTAATACCTTTAGTAACTAACTATATATGGTGTATTGCAAGCTTTCGAAATGTTATGTTTCTTCTTCAGGCATTATACAGAACGGTATCAGAACCGTTCCAAGGTTCTGATCCAGTTCTGTATAATGACTGAAGAAGAAATTTTACATTTTGAAAGCTTGCAATAAACCATGTACAGTTATTCATTAAAGGGATTACCAGAATCAATATTTGTTGATTTGATATCTGCAATCGTATCTGAAGAGAATTGAATAATTGCCCTCTGATTACTTTTGATCCTGCAAATCGAATCAAATGATCGCGCCTGATGAAAATATTTTATTGTTAATGGGCACCTTAAAGGTAATTTATAATTACTTTAGATTACAAAATGGCTCATGTAGCACAGATATATCTAAAGTTATTTATTTCAACAAAACATTAGTTTTCCTTTAAATTCCTCTCCTAGTAATTAGGGCTTTGTCCATGCATAACGGACATGCATCTTTAGTAGTTGTCAGTCTTATAAAACTCAAACCCCTGGTAAGACTCCTATACACCTGCCATTCAGGGGAGAGTGTACACAGGGTAGAAAAGGTAAATAAACAGGGCAAACAGCTGTGCCTCGATGATACAACTTCAAAGTGGTAAGAGTAGGGTACAAGTACAGATGTTTACAGCATGCTTATTTGTGGCTGGTTCTTTTTAATGGTGTGGAAGGCTGGGTTTAGCTGGCACAAAAAATGGAGCATTGCATTAAAAATACCTTAAACCTTAGTAAGCAAAGAAGAACAGCGGAAGAGTCTGTATTCCCTACTCTGCTCCTACACAGCACAGGTGTATTTTGACACTCAACTGCACACAGGCTTTGAACTGTGAAAGGATCAGCCAGGCACATCCATTGTGCTGTGTCTGGGATCCCCTACAGTCAGTGCAGTTTGAACATGTGATGGACAGACAAGTCCAGCCCCAATGGACATACCCTGGCAAGAACAAATACAAAGAGAAGGGTTAAGAAATATGGAGACAGACTGATAATGTATAATGAATGGACTATCACATGCAAACTATGGCCTCAATTCACTAAGCTTATCTCCTGTCTTTAATAACATTTCTAGAGTGGTCACCATGGTGATGAAGCATGTCGTATTCAGGAAACATTTTACCTCAGGCAAACCTAAAGTTAACTCTTCTGTCTTTAAGTTAACTCTTCAATCCTTAAAATAACTCCACAGTTTAAGACAGGCTGTTTATTAACTGCGTGTGAAAATAACTACAGAGGAGGTAAATTAACTGCAGAGGAGGTAACTTAAGGAATGAAGAGATAAGATAACTCTCTTAGTGTGGAGGTAAGTTTTCTCTTGCCTTATTATCTCCAGCATGATCTTAGTGAATCGAGGCCTATGTATGTTACACATAAAAGTATCCATAACTCACGCCAGCCGGACCCCACAGCCTTCTTCCTCCACATCGCCGCTGCCTACGTTGTCCGTGTTCACAGACTCTGTCTCACTGGTTGGCATGCTCACTGTGAGAGAGAATCAATGTCAACAACATTTCATAGGAAAAAGAAACAAATAAAATGGTTGCCTAATTCAATAAAAATATATATGTGGGAATTTTCGGGAAATTTGGTAAAGGGTGAAAACCTAATTTAAATTTTTGTTACGGTACTGTAGGAATTTCCTCCACTTCCTCTCCAGTCAGGAAGTGAAGAAATCTCTCTAAGAATGGAGCTGCTTGTGTGTAGCACAAATCAAGATGCATGATTCTCAGATCACTTCCTGCTTTAGCCTACATGCAAAAAATATGATGGTGACCAGCAAATCACAGCCCTACAAATCCATAACCTGATCAAACTTATCAAGTTTTTTTTTCAGGAGTTCTGATACACCCAAGCAGCTCTGTCCAAGAGTGACAGAGACAGTAACATCTGCATTCTTTATAGAGTAGGGAACAGTTAAAAATCCCAGTCTGGTTTTTATTGCTGTACCTCATTTCCTGTCCCCAGGAAAAACAATGTTTGTATTAAAACCGCAGAACTTTATGGAAGTCTAGGAACAGAAAGTGAAGGGAAAGCTCCAATAGAACCACAAAAGAACCCCTAAAAATACCTGATACCTTTCAAGACCATATAAAATGTAAGCATTGTTCCCTCTACTGCATCTCTTGCAAACTCTGGCAATGAATCTCTGTGTTTCCGCATCCCCAGCTGCTGTACTCACTAATAGGTTGGCAGGATTAAGGATGTATCAAGTAGAGTAAATCTAAGGAGGGAGTGGGACATACAAATGTCCAGTCATCAGTGTGTGGGGCAACAAAACCAGGAACTGTGGCAAGCAGATATTGCCACGGGACTTCTTAACTCAACAATAGAAATATAGGTGGGAGCACTTCTAAGGTGTAAATGTATGAACCACTTGCCAGGAAATATATGAAATTATTCTCATCTTACTAGCAATTAGTTTATACATGTACACTTCAGATACACTCCCTCTTATTTCCCTTGTTAAATACATTTCCGCTAATGCGCTTGCGTATCTAGCTTGTGATTTATGCACATTAACCACTTCACCCCAAGGCGGCTTTTACTCTAACGGACAAGAGCGATTTACACCTTTTAGTGCTCATCCCTTTCATTTGCCAATAGCTTTATCACTACTAATCACAATGAAATGATCTATATCTTGTTTTTTCACCACCAATTGGGCTTTTTGGGGTTGATATTTGTTTTCAGTAATTACTTTATTTTCTATGCATTTTAGAGGGAAATACAAGGAAAAATGAAAAAATACACTATTTCTTCAATGTCATCCCCTATAGTTTTAATATAAACACTGCTACTGTGCATAAAACCCACACATTTTATCTTCCTATTTGTCCTGGTTATCACAAGATTTTAATTATGTCCCTAGTACAAAGTATGGTGACAATATATTATTTGGAAATAAAGGTGTATTTTTTCTTTGGTGTTTTTTTCCCCCACTATTTTCACATGCACGTGCACAGGAATGCACGTGCGTGCGCTCGCACATGCACCCGTGGGAGTGTTCACGTGCACGCGCACAGTGGCAGCAGCACTGTCTGACTTATAAAAATATCCTGAAGCCATTAAGAGGCTCTAGCAGAATGTTTTTAAAAGTAAGCATGTCATTAAGTGGTTAAATGGTAGCTTCAACTGGACTCCACTTCTTGTTCTAGATGTTCCATCCCTCCTACACAGTAACTAAATAAATAAATAAAAAATAAATAAATACATAATCTAATAAATCTCATTCACTCCTAAGAATTGAAAAAGTCACTCGGGCCCAGTTTCCACTGGAGTGCCACGTCCATCCCACACGTGAATCAGACGTAGTCTATTTAAATCAATAGGCAGTATTTTTTGTGTATGTGCAATGGGGCTGAATTCCCACTGGGCTCAAACACAGTGAAAACAAGGCCTAAAAGCGATCAAGCAGAAAAAATGTCCAGTTGTAGCTTCCTTCCTTTTTTTTTTTTCATTTCAGGGTTCTTGGGAAACAGTTACTCACTTCCGGTGAAATTCTGGACAGAGTTCTTTAATGATATTTGGGATGCTCCCCTGCCTCCATAAGTCTACACCTGTACATGGAATATCATTTCTGGGTGGAATCATTCTGTCAATAAGCTGTGGTATAAGTTGCAGAACAGTCTGGACAGACAACATGTTGCTAAATTACAAAGTACTTTTGGGTAGAAAACACAAGCGACCGAGTAAACCTGGCCTACATTCATTTATTAAAAAGAGTTTTCACGCAAGCGTTAATTCACCAACCTTTTAGCTCATTAAAGTGTACCTGAGATTGCAAGATAAAAAGATTTTATACTCACCCAGGCTTCCTCCAACCCCATGAGCAAGGATGCGTCCCTCGCTGTCCTCCCGGAGGCCTCCGTTCAGCTGCTATCAGTCCCAGTTATCCTGCCCAGACAAGCCTCTCGCAGGATTACAGAGACTGATTGTGGCTGAACGAAGGCACCCGGGAGGACGGTGAGGGACGCATCCTTGCTCATATGGCTGGAGGAAACCCCGGGTAAGTATAAAATCTTTTTATCCCGCAATCTCAGGCTTCCTTTAAAGTCTGATATGACCCAGATGAGACAGTAAAGGTTTGATATGGAGTGCCGATGCTTTTGAATAAATTCAACCTTAGATAATCGGGTTTTTAATATTATTGATTTACCAAAATATTGTTAATAAAAACTATCGTACTTGAGTCCCAAATTTGACCCAATCAGGATCTTCTTTTTAGTTTTAAACCCACTCTGAAAGTCAAACCACAGCTAGAATTGGTAGGTTGCTATGGGAACTGTAGCCAGTCCTAATTTTGGACACGCTAATATATTGCCCAGTGTCTGGTGGACAGAGATGAGCCGGTGTCTGTATCCCCGGCATTCGGAGGAGCCCACGCAGGACGCCTTCCAGGGATGGATTTTCCACATAATCTTGTTAAATTTAGTGGAGAATTATTTTACGCTCCAGAGGATGTCAATAAAGAACGGGAGATGAGGCCTGAGAGAATTCACATGCGGCGCATGTTTCACTTTCGCCCTCCTTCCCTTGGACAAAACGTCTCAGCTCATTAGAGGCGAGATATGTTTAGATCAATGAGTGAAGCAGGTCATCCGTTTAGTGTCATTGGAGGAAGAGGTCAGGCCATAAATCACAGCACAGACACAAATGGAAGAATCCAAGACTAAAGTCCGATGCTTCCAAATAATGTGCCGCAGGCTTTCTACTGCTGACTCTAAAACTGATACTTCAGGTACAGGCAGGACCAGATTTACTCAGAGGCCCGTAGGCACAGGCGTTTGTGTACACTAAACTCCAGCCCTGAACACAGGCCACACCCCCAAGTAAAATATTCTGAACTCTTATCCCTTCCTTATGTCACTAATTGCCCTTAGAATCTTACACTCTAATCACAGTCTCATATCATCCTTAGTGACCTGAGACAAGGATTAGGGTGTAAGTGCTTGAGGTTAGTGATATGAGGCAGGGATTAGACTGTAAGCTCCTGAGGTTAGTGATCTGAGGAGGGGGGCTGCCTCTCCCACATAAGGTGCCTGTAGGCACGTGCCTACAGTGCCTTATGGAAAATCCAGCCCTGGTTACAGGTGGAGTTTGGTGGGCAGCGGGCTGAATCACCTGCTTACTTTTTACATCTCTGAATGACTCCAGCACTTGGTAAAGCGGTTGTACTCTGTGCCAAGTTAATGCCCGGTCAGTCTAACACATTTTTGACGTGCACACACCATCCAATGACTCCACTTTATTGGAGTGCTAAACAAAACTGCAATGAAATGACCTTGGGACCAAAGTAAGAAATGTCAGCTCTCATCTTTCTGAGGCATCAGGTCTTGAGACAGCATAGCTGTCAATCTCAGCCCAGTTCATTTCACCAACAGGTAGTTTATGCAGAAGGCTTTAAGTGATCTCAGTGCCATGGATTCTAATGCTGGTCTTCTTCATTGGGTGAGAATCTTGGGGCTTTATGGATTTTATTGTGGAACTTTTGGCTTTAGGGTTAGGTGGAAGTTCAAAGAGGGGGAAAGGTTTCTTACATTGTGGGTTGGTTTAGGTTAGAGGATTGCTTAAGCATGGAGCAAAAATAGTTACTATTATACACTGGACATGGAGAGGGAATAGTATATTATATTAGGCTTTATTATTATATTATATGAAGGCTTGCTAGCACATGGAAGGGAAATAGTAACTTACAGTATATTGGGTCGGAGGGTTTACTAGAACATGGCGAGGGAAAATTATATATTAGCAAGAACGTATAGTGTATATGGAGACTCTTCTTATCAAGCTTCATGGTATATCTAATGTAAATTCCAACGGATATATTAAAGGGGACACATGGATAACATACAAACTTCTCACTGGGATTCAAAGCGTGGAACGCACTGCAAGGCAAGAGTGCTTTTCACTACACCAATGTGCTGCCCAAGTAATGTGATATATAATAACTAAAATACATAATAGGAGAACTGTTAAAAACAGATCAAAAATGATTAGTATTTCCAAAGACATGGATACTGAAGTGAAATGCAAAATTTGCCTCTTTTCTGGTACAATCTCCCCTTCTCGGTAAAAGTTGATCTTCCACCTTCCAAACTTCAGCAGCCTGTATCTCTAGAGCAACTAGGTTTAGTAGTCTTCACATCTCCCTACATGCTACTATGCTATCCCTGGACAGGGGAATGTACAGAACCACTACCATTTTCATTGAGGTTTATGGTGCAAGATAAACATAGAAGGAAACGCTCACTGTTACGAGGCTTGTCCTCATCGATGTCCTCATCTTCATTCTCAGGGTCTATGTCTTCGGCCTGCGTGATCCAATCTAGGTACCCCTTTAAGTCTTCCTCCAGCTGCTGTTTCTCCCTCAGCTTCTGGAAGTCACCCCGAGCCTTGGCCTTCTCTCGCTCCTTGGAAAACTCTCTGGTGACACAAAAGTAAGTCAAAGATGAGTGCAACGAAAACCATGCAAGAAACCCAAAGGTTGTCAGTGGATCAATGTGCAAGCAAGGAAATTCTAGCCAGCTAGGTAGATCTGGTTAGACATGGCCAATAAGATGCTAACGATTTTGGGGTTAGGAGAAAAATAATAATTGTAAAGAAAATGATGCCGCTTGGAACCAGACCAAACAAATACAGTAGTGATGGTTCTGATCCAGTTCTGAAACATGCTTGAAGAAGGTACTTAATGTTTCGAAAGCTTGCACAGAAATTTTGTACAGTTAGTCATTAAAGGTATCACCTAAACAACTTTTGGTGTTATGTCTTCGGAAAAGCTGGCCAGTCTCATTTCCATGAAGGAGATACATTTTAAGCTTGTGTAAAAGACAAAAGATGAGTGTCTCCTGACCTTATATCTGTAGGTTCTCACCACCTGTGTCAAACTGTGGATGACTTTTCTTGCAAATAGACTTATTTTCCTGCTGCCTGCAGCTAACCAGGCACATATCCACTTCCTGCATAGTCCATTGTTTTATGCCTGTAAGCCACTTAAAAAGTACTAAACTTACAAGACCAATTGATCTCAAGCTATTGAGTCTTTCCACAACCATCTTCTTAGTTTACATATAATAATTCCTAATGCACTGCCGTACATGTCCAATCATGCAAGACAATTAGCCCAGCTTTAGCCACAACCAGGGGCATAACGATAGCCCCTGTGACATTGCGGGGGGCCAAGGGGGCTAAGAGGGTTTCTGCCTGTGGTAAGGTGCAGAGCAATGACAACAGAGGGTGATATCTAACTTACTTTCAGCGGCAGGAAGGGTTCTCCCTCTTCCCTTTAAGGCCCATACACACGGGCTACAACTGTTGCTGGAAACACATGGCGTGCACATGTTGCGGCGGCAGGTCCTCCGTGTGTATAAGGCGAGCGCAAGGAACTGTTGCTAATTAGAGCTGTCGCCAGGTGATTGACTTGGCCAATCGCCGGTAACAGCTGTTGCAGGAACCGTCGCTAGTCTCAAGTCGGTGCGGTCGTGTGTATGCTAGTCTCTAGCAACTCTTGTGAGTCCGACAGTTCATTGAACCTGAGACAGAAATTGCTGAGCAACAGTTTCCGCTATGTTGCAGACAGGTTGTTGCCACGTGTATACAATCTTCGCTTGTATACAACTGTCGTTGCTGGAGACTTTCAACTGTTGCTTGTCTCCATGCAACTGCAGACATCCGTGCCTCGTGTGTATGTAGCTTTAGTGTAGCCATGTGCCGTGTAGCTTATCTTCTTGCAACTCCTGATGCATGTCACGTGACATGCAGAGACCCGTCCTGCCACTGGAAGTAGGTTAAGTATCACGCTCCGCTACCACTACTCTGCTAAATCAGGGGGGAGGAGGCACACTAGCTACTTATCGGTGGGGGAAGGAGGGAGGGCTTTGCTGGGAAGCCTGGCAAATTCTAGTTATGCTCCTGGCTGCAGCTATGGGTGGTGTGTGTGTGTGTGTGTAATGGGGGGGAGGGGTATAGGTGCAGACAGGCCATTTCTGGAGGGTATGTGCACACAGGATAATTCTGAAACCTTGTTTGGGAGGTGGGGTCAGGAAGGCCTGGCAAATTCTAGCTACGCTCCTGGTTAAAACTATTACACTGCAAACTCTTTCCTACACTGCAATATATAATATATACTTGCGCGTTCAGACTGCATGGAGGGGTGCCCGTTTGCAATACTAGTTCTTAGGTTACTTTGTTTCCATGTAGTTTTCTCTCACTGATGTTTCTGAAACTTTTTTTTTTTTTTTTTTTAACTTTCCCAACAAAGATCTAGTGACCACTTCTTATACAATCTCCCATGACTCCCGAATAATCGTCCTCTTTTTCAGCAAGCAGTGCTGCTTGTAGTTTGTAAATGTCAAACTGTGATCAAAGTAAAGTAAGAAGGCGGTGATGTTGGAGGTAGAGAGGGCACAAATCCCCCAGTGGAATATCGATACCCAAACAATGGCTGTATCAGGCTGGACGTCAGTTTATGGCTTTAAAGGGAATGCCACTTTTATGTCACGCTTCTGTGGAAGAAAAGGCCGCAGGCGTGCGAATGTCTTACCGCTTGTGAAACTCATCAGGAGGTGTCACAAGACCATTTCGTGAATAGCTGGAAGTCAGGGAAAGCAGAATTGCCAATCTGACCCTTTCTAGAAATGATGGTTGAAAAAAAATTCCAAAACAACTTAAAAGACACATTTCAGATCCCACAATAGTTCTACATTTACTGAGCTGCTGCTACAATACCAGTTTATGGTGCTTTCATGTTGTTGTAATATATACTCTCTAACTACATTATTACTGTACATATAGTAATACAGCCGTGGGGACACTAAAGATTTTGAGATGCCAGAAAGGATAGGTAACACCATATACTGCATGCCTGTTCTGATTCTTAATAACCATATTTATCATTTTGATCAAACCTGCCAATAAAGTTGGCCTCTTCACAAAAGAAAAAAAACATCAAAAAAAGAAACAAAACGAAAACAAAACAACGAGCGCTTGCTAACTTCATGAAATACAATAATCAGGTGAGATGGAAGATTTTAATCTGCAGATAGGCTGGGCGAGAGGTGGAATTTTGGTTCTAAAGTGCACTAGACAGAACATGAACAGTATGGGGGCAGACTTAACAGATTCCTATCACTTTTCTTCTATTAATCTGATGACATTTTAGTGAATATCAACTGGGAACAACTATCTGTCACCTTTCAGACACTGTATGGTGAGGTTACAGGATCAATCCAGAACCAAATGTTTTCCTAGATCCATGCAGGCACTCAGTTTTGGATATTGTTCCTGATTGTGTTTAAGCTCTTTAATTGGCTGATATCATATTAATCAGCTTTAGGTTTTGTTCACAGTGGTGTTACAGGCTAATATAAGTGACCATCACTTTGTTGCCATCTGTAGTAGTCATTTTAGAGAATTTTACTATCACTTGTGCCAACCTGTCACATGCCCTGTCACATGCCAGGGAAATGCAGATGCAGATTTTTATAAATTGTCGTTTGGCTAGTAGGTTGCAGTTAATTGTTTTCTTCCTTTTAGAAATAAGCTCTTGAGATTTCTCTATTTCATCAATCAAGAGAGTGGTGGCAGCATTACCCTTGATTTCCAGCCCAAAATCGATAACTTTATTTTACTGATTGTACATACAATCAAGATTGTATAGTGTATGGACATACCAACTAATCTTAAACGCTGGTGCTCACAGAAGTCTCTAGTGGATGAGACCTATATGGCAACTGGTGCATAGTACAGCGGGATTAGCAGGTATTGTTACATGCCAGTCCTGGAGCCTCCCTCTGAAAGGCCCTGATGCACCAGCATTACAGAGTAATGCTGGTGCAGAGTGAAGCGGAAAGAGCGGAACTGTGGCGGTGGGCGTCCGTGCACTCTAGGCTGCTGCTCTGCATAAAGGGGAGAGGGAGAGTGATAAGCCCCCTTAGCCCCCTGACAGAGCTGCAGGGGCGACTGTTATGTCCATGCTTTATATGCTGCTGGAAATAAAATTGCTACCAAGTAGCTATTTCCCTCCTCCCCACTAAAGCTAGTTGGATAAAACATGTGCATTCTTTGTCTACCCTACAAAAAAATTATCTTCAAGTATTGAGGTTCCAATGACACATTGCATTTAATATGGGATAGGTGGACAGGATGCTAACCCAGCTAAGCATCTGTAAGTATTTATGTAAGCTTTGCAGTTGTTCACATTGCTATTGCCCCTGTGCATTGTGTATTAAAACTCACCATAGTCTACTTTTTTTTGTTTCCTGTATGCAACATGTAACTTTGTAATACTCTAACTATACTGCTTTGTGGTGCCTTGGTCATGTGCTGACTCACCAATACCCATCACACAGTTTATACGACTATTACAACTATTGTACTTTGATGCAATGTATAATTGTTTTCTGTATTCGTACTACTGTTCAAACCTATGCAAACCTCTACAAAGCCTTGTTTGCTCTAAAAAAGAATATTGCAGACTCCATAGTCTGCTCACTTCAAATGTTCTTAAAAGGATGTGCTTTAAAGTATATCAACAATTAATATATAGAGAAAAAATAATTTCTGTATACTTCCAATATTTTAACAAGCTGTGTTTGTTGTGGTGTTTAGCTTGATAACTGCTCTGAAGCTCCGCACAATTCACTGTGAAAGCTGCCGGTCTGTGAAGGGAGTCATTGCTCCTAACTGCGCATATGTGAAACAAGCATAGCTTTAAGCTGGCCTACACTATTCAATTTTACTGTCAGTTGTAATTACAACTGCTATCATGATCCAATCAAACAACCAAAAATCAACATTGAGATTTAGTGTTTTGATTGTAATTACGAATTATAAGTACTTCAATTTATGATCAATTAGACATTTCAGTATACAGTATTAGAATGTCTAACTGGACAACAAAATGGTTTTGTGTATGGCTACCGTTACAGATGTGTAGGCTGCTTGTTTCCTGCGTATTGTGTCATTGTAGCAAACCCAGAGAAACGAAGCATGAAAAGACAAGCCATACATTATATTTCCTGCTTTGTGCATACAGTACTTATAAACCAATGAAAAACATCAGAGAAGAATTTTCCTCATCTTGGACATTGAAATGTATAATGTTGCCATGGCTTCTAGTAAGTTTCCTTAAATAACCTTTTAAGGATTTCCTCACACAGACGCAAAATATGGCCAGCACTCAGTGCAGTAAACCCAGCAATGTGAATATTAACTGGAAGGGTAGAAGGGGTATCTGTAGAGTGCATAGTGGGACTGCTGATCACATTACTAACAGGTCTTTTCTATAGCAGTGATAGATGGCCACTTTATAGCTCGCCAGCAATTACTGCTCATAGCAAGACAAATCATCAGCATATTTGTAAAAGCTTTTGGGGCAATAATTCAGCACCATTGCAATGGACAGTGCTATTCCCCTAGCTGTTGGCTCCTCATTGTCTAGTGACCTAATTGACCAACAGGAAGCAGGCAAATATCTCACCCTCTCATTGAAATAACCGACAGTATGACTATTTTAATACCCCTTTCTAAACATACTGCAGGAAAGTTAAACTACTGATGATCCCGAGCAATCTAATAGCTCCATGTGTCTCTGCAGTTACCCACTACATGTTAAATCCTATCAGTATGGAAGAGGATAGAGACAATGCAGATGAACAGATGTTTGTTCATAGGCACAGAGGAAAGCTGTGTGCAGGGTATACAGTGATTCATGCAAAAACCCTGAAATCTCTTAACCACTTCAGACACCAGCCTCAGAATAGATTGCAAGCCCTCTGGGCAACCTCTTCTTCCGTTTCCTCGGTTACAGATTTGACAATAATGACGCCAGGTTATCTTGCAGGCTTCCCATCTTGTCACTTGAGTGTTTGGAGTGCCACACTGCGCTGATCATTATCAGTCATAAACATTTTTATTGAAGGTATTATTTGCCAGATGAAAAGGCAGCAATTGTATCTGGCGGGAGATAAAGGAGCTGCAGAGCCTGGCGGCAGCTGTTTATAGGGATCATGAATAAAGCTCAGAATTTCAAGTGCTTGCGTCTCTGAAACAGAGCCTGTAATTTCAAGTCTGAAAAATGGCAACAGTGTGTGTCAAGGGCTCCGGACGGGACTGGAGGAAACAGAATGCAGCGGAGGATTGTCCCAGCTTTCCTGGAGGATGCTGAGCGAGAGGTGGGAGAGCAACAGGAGCCACAGTCAGTATGGGACAAGGAGAAGTTACCTGAATGGAAAATTTCCAATATTCTGGGTTATTTAAGCTCGCTTTTACATCCTCCCCTACATAATAATAATAATTAAAGTATTTGTGTAGCACTTTTCTCCTGTTGGACTCAAAGCGCTTGCGAGGCAGACACTTGAGGACACTCAGTAGGCAGTAGCAGTGTTAGGGAGTCTCGACCAAGAACTCCTTACTGAATAGGTGCTGGCTTACTGAATAGGAGGAGCTGAGATTCAAACCCTGGTCTACTATGTGAGAGGTAGAGCCCTTAACTGTTAGGGTCCATTTCCACTATACCAAGGCGAATCCACATAGAAAAAGACGCTTGCGGATTTGCATCCGTATGCGAATTCTCGTGCGTTTGCATGTGGTTTATTCATGCAAATTTGCATGCGTAAGTGTTTTTTCTTTTCAATTCTTCACATAAACGTGGATGCATGAATGCGTAAACGCCTAAACTGCGTGGAAAATTGTTCCAGAGGTGAACTTTTTTTATTGACGGCGGGGAGAAGCAAATTTCGCATGCAATAGTAACAGGCCCATTGAAATACATTGTGTATGAGAATTCCCATGCGGCTGATGCATGCAAATTCACCATAGTGGAAATGGACCCTTATACTATCCAACCACTGCCTAATGCAAATAAGAGGCTGATGGTGTAATGGTTAAGGGCTCTGCCTCTGACACAGGAGACCAGGGTTCGAATCTCGGCTCTGCCTGTTCAGTAAGCCAGCACTAATTCAGTAGGAGACCTTTGGCAAGTCTCCCTTACACTGCTACTGCCAATAGAGCGCGCCCTAGTGGCTGCTGCTCTGCTCTGGCGCTTTGAGTCCGCAAGGAGAAAAGCGCAATATAAATGTTATTTGTCTTGTCTTGTCTATATAAAACTAACTAAAACAGATGTACATTCTGTATTTTGTACTGGTGTCACAAAGTCTAAAATGCATGAACTTAGAGTTCAAAAAATATTCTGTTTTCTGAATTCCGACTGGTTTCTGTAAGCTCAAAGGACTTGTCCCAGGCTCAACAGACAACAGATAGGTGACAGACATGGTTGCCTAGACAAGAGATAACACTCAGAGGTGAACAAGCAGTGCCTCCCTCTGACCTGATATTTAGGAGCAAAGCTAGTAGATAGTTTCTGGAAGGGGAGAGAGGAGCTTAAAATGCAAACCTTCCATGATAAAGCAGTTTAAAAGTCATTTATTTCATTTCAGCTAATCAGGGTGCTTCAAACACAGGTAGATGTTGGGCATTAACCTCCCTGGCAGTAATCCCAAGCTACGCTCGGGCTAGCCATCGGAGGCTCAATGAAAGTCAATTGAGTGCAGCCAGTGTATTTACCCACCTCCCGGGGGATCCAGACATCGGTAGCCATTCTCCTTCCTGTCCTCCAAAGCTCTGAATAACTATGGTGAGATCGCTGTCAGTGATCTCACTACAGAGTTACAGTGCCACCCAGAGGACAGAGGGAAAATTGCAGCACTGGAGCCCAGGGAGGTGAGTGAGTGCTGGGGCTGCTGCTGACATTCTGGAAACATGTTTTTTTCCTGATTTTAGGGTCTGAAACATGCTAAAAAGACCCTAAAGTCCAGAAATAATCATACCGCCAGGGAGGTTAAAGTAACCGTTAAAGTACAAACACCTGTAGCATTCTTAGAAATTTAAAAAAATAAAAAAATTGTTGTTTACTTCTGTTACTTTAATGCCCAACTTCTAGCACAAATGTTCTCCTAGGCGTGCGCGGCATACAGCTGGTATCTACCTGTGTTGAAGCACCTTCATTAGCTGAAAGGAAATGAATCATTTTTAAACTGCTTTATTAGCCCCCCCCCCCCCCCCCCATGCCTCCTGCTCTGTACACAGAGATACACAATCATTAAACATATGATATGTATATATATCTGAGTATAATCAACACAGATCCCTAGTGAAAGAGCATATATATCGTCTTACCCACTCAACACACCAAGAACCAGGTTCAGAACAAAAAAGGAACCAAAGATGACAAGGCTGACGAAGTAGACACATGGCAGCTCATATCCCATTGCGTCCTGCATCTGCGGAAAAACAGAAAACATGACATTAAAGCAAACCTGACACTAACATTACCCTTCACATGTATCAGCCCTATCCTAAAACATTACTTAGGTTTGAAAAATGTCCTCTTTTTTTCTCAAATAAATAGAGCTGAGAATCTATATATCCCTCCTCAAGCCAAGTCTGGAGCCAAGTAAGTGGAAGCCAAATAACCGCATATACAGTCAGGTCCATAAATATTGGTACATCGACTCCATTCTAACATTTTTGGCTCTATACACAACCACAATGGATTTGAAATGAAATGAACATGATGTACTTTAACTGCAGACTGTCAGCTTTAATTTTAGGGTATTTACATCCAAATCAGGTGAACGGGAATTACAACAGTTTGCATATGTGCCTCCCACTTGTTAAAGAGAAACTTCAACCAAGAATTGAACTTTATCGCAATCAGTAGCTGATGCCCCCTTTTACATGAGAAATCTATTCCTTTTCACAAACAGACCATCAGGGGGTGCTGTATGGCTGATATTGTGGTGAAACCCCTCCCACAAGAAACTCTTGAGTACGTACTCCTGGCAGTTTCCTGTCTGTGAACCTTGCTGCATTGTGGGAAATAGCTGCTTACAGCTGTTTCCAACTGCCAAAAAACATGCAGCAGCTGCATCACCTGCCAACCGTAAAAATGTCACCATGTAATAAATGTTAGAATGTAAATCAGGAATTTAAAATATTTTAAATGGGCAGACACTGACTAAATCAATTATACATATTTATTGTAAAAATGAAGCACTTTTTTTTTTTACATTATTTTCACTGGAGTTCCTCTTTAAGGGACCAAAAGTAATGGGACAGAATAATAATCATAAATCAAACTTTCTCTTTTTAATACTTGGTTGCAAATCCTTTGCAATCAATTACAGCCTGAAGTCTGGAATGCATAGACATCACCAGATGCTGGGTTTCATCCCTGGTGATGCTCTGCCAGGCCTCTACATTTTCCCTTCAGTTTTGTCTTCAGCAGGTGAAATGCATGCTCAGTCGGATTCGGGTCAGGTGACTGACTTCCCCATTGCATAACATTCAAAAACTCTGTGGTTGCTTTTGCAGTATGCTTTTGGTCATTGTCCATCTACACTGTGAAGTGCCTTCCAATGAGTTCTGAAGCATTTGGCTGAGTATGAGCAGATAATATTGGCCGAAACACTTCTGAATTCATCCTGCTGCTTTTGTCAGCAGTCACATCATCAATAAATACTAGAGAACCAGTTCCATACATGGGGACACGAATAGATGGAACCGCTCAGTGGATATGGTGGTGGATGGCACTTGTGGGGGGCACCTTTGTGTCGGTCCCATTGGTATTATTCAGACCATAAGATGCACTGACCTTTTCCCTTCACTTTTGCAGGAGAAAAAGTGCATCTTAGAGAATATCAGCTATTAGAACAGATAACATAGAGGGCAGCTTGAGAAGCCGATCGGCTATTAGTGCATAAAATTGCTTTGCTCCTTCTCTTTCGGGCCTTTGGGCACTGGATTTTCATGTAAAGATTTAAGGAGGTTAGTGTTAGGCACTAGGAGGGGAGTCAGTGCCATGCATTAGGAAGGGAGGTTAGTGTTTGGTATTGAGGGGGAGGGAGTGGGTTAGTGTAAGAATAGGTGTCGGGGAAGTCCATAGTAAAATAATGGTAATATTACATTACCAATATTTTAACTATGTGCTCCACCTAATCTCAGTGACAGGAAGTGTGGTCTTATGGCCCGTACTCACGGGCTGCAGAAGTAGCACACGTGAGCGTGTAGGCGACAGGCCGGCGACAGCTCCTCGCCAGGTCCCTCCGCGTACACACGCGGAAGAGGGACCAGCGGCGAGACGGAAGCTGTCGCCGACGTTCCTCCTCCCCCCGCCGGAAGCTCCATTTACCACAGTGGAGGTTGCTGTCGCTAGTCCGCGTACTCACGCGGACTAGCGACAGTTGCGGGGGAGGTGCAGCGGCGACTGTCGCCATGCGATTGAAACTTTCAATCGCATGGCGACATGAGCGACGGGCGACAGTTCGGGGTGCGCGCGCGTGCGACGGCCCATACTCACGGGCGACCTGTCGCCGCAACACGCGCGCGCCGCGTGTTGAGGCGACAAAAGTCCCTCGTGAGTATGGGCCATTAGCCTAAGCTAAGCACTTCCTAATTAATTAGACTGGCCAGTTTTGAGCTGCAATACATTTTCATGCAAGCTGGAAAATGAGCATCTGACTGACCATCTCTAGTGACCTGCTTTTTCAACAGTCATGCAGCAGATGTCAGCGCTTTACAGATACATAATAATAATCTATCTCAGTTTCTAGAACTGCTGAGTATTTAGACTTTGATTTATAACTGCAGGTAACCTGTGATTTTGCATCTGTTCACATGCTCTTATTCTGTTACCTAAGTTTGCTCCAGGGTAGCTGTAAGGTAATTCTTCACTTTACACTTAATATCCTTATGTCATCTGCAGTTAGACAGGGAGCAGATTTTAAAAGTATCGTTTTTTGTTAATTCCTTGAATTCAGTTTTGAAGTAAAATCTTTCTTTTGTTGAGAAATAAGTGATTCCTTTTACTTTAGTTTTTCATAGGGTTAGGTTGAATGACACACACACATTTTTAACCGTTGTCTTTCTAAAAATTCATTAAAATGCTCAGCTACTCTACTGATCATAACAGACTCTGACAAGACTGGGTGTGTCAAAGTCACTCAATGAAGGTGTGGAAAACAAGCATCAATTACTACTGCCCAGTGCAGCAAATTACTCATACAGGAAGAGAAAATGTAAGGTTAATCTGTACGGCACAAAAGGGTACAGATGCCAGACTGGAAAAACAATGCATGTTTTTTGGTAATTCATAACTGCCTGTAAACCGAAATGGAAAAGTAATTTTTAATAAAAAAAACTAGCAAAACCATTTGTGCTATACTGGCACATGTTGATAAAAAAGTTTTGGTAAAGGTGAAATTTCAATTTAAAACCAATGGCAAAAGGTTTCAGACTGACAGAACTTTGTTGAATCTAATGACAGCCTACAATATATGATGTGCCAACAAGGGCAACAGATGGTAAGACATCTGCCTGCTCTCAGTGGAATGGCAGCACTGCCAGAACCGCCATGACGTTGTCCTACACCTGGCTAACAGGTGGAAGTGAAGCACGTATGTCTAATGCCATTCCTTTCTGCTTCACAGAATGGCAGCAGTTTATACAACTGTATGATCTCAGAAGAGTTCTGAAAAATCTGAACAGGAGTGTACACTCTGCTTTCTCCCCCTCCCAGTGCACTGCTTCCTTACTGTTTTCTGTAAGGTCAAATGTCTAAATACTGGTACAGGAGACAAGAGGCAGAAGAACTTAACTACTTCATGCCATAGGTTTAGTATGCACGAGTACGCACACTCCCATGTGCTTTAGCAGAACAGTTGGACTTTATTAAGTTCCCTATTTACACTAAAGGTGCACAAATAGAGCATATACCGGTAAATGTCCATTTTGAAGGAAATTGTTAAAGAAGAGATAACACTGAAAGATGAATCTAGCATTACACCCTGCTAACACTGATAACCATACATTATATTGTGGATGCAAATTTTTGGACAAAATGAAAACAATTCCTAATAATAACAGGTAGATACAGTCAATGAGATGCTTATAATTTCTAGAGGATTTAGCTTGGAAATGGACCAATCAAATGCAGAAGATGATGACTTTAATTGAACCAATTTCGAGCTGCATACATTTGCATGAAATTAACACTGAGTTTGCATAAACGCAACATTTTTAGCATCTCATAGAGTATTTCTTGGAACAAGTTACTGGATTTTAGCCTGCCCACACGGAAAGCAAAGCTGTCCTATTTCTGTGACTGGAGATGGAGATACTTTTTAGCACAATTGTGAGAGTTTGCCAATCCATATGAAGAATTCGCTCAATTTGTATTTCAGCAGGTATTTGGCACAGGTGGATGAAAGGGGGGTCCCTTACCCAGTATAGTACATCCGTCCAGCCCTCCATGGTGATGCATTGGAAGACAGTGAGCATGGCAAATGCAAAGTTGTCAAAATTGGTGATTCCATGTTTGGGACCATCCCAGCCCGACTCACAGGCAGTCCCATCAGGACAATGGCGGCCATTACTGCTGTTGAGAGCGCAGGGGGAGGGGTCCTCCTCTGCCGGGAGATCTAAATGGAGAAACCGCAAGAGACAGGTCACCATTATGTGTGTTCACACGCTATTATGACATAGCAACTTAAAAACTAAACATTTTCCAGACCTTTCATGTTATTCTGATGTCCAATGACATATCTGTATGTCCTCCTGAGAGCAATCAAAACATCTGTTGTTCATCAGTATTCAGGGGTAGTGAATTCAAATATAACTGGAAATTATTAGCCTTTGGAATCTCCATGGTTTAAATGTTTGCATCACAAGGTGTCCAGTTAGGTGACTGAGAATCATCTGGGATTTGTGAATTGAGCCAAAAACACTCTGCTTAAAGGGAACCAGAGACGAAGCACCCTTGTGTATTTTACTATATATATCAGTTAGAGAAAACACTTACCATGTTCTCTGTTTCATCCTCACTGCTAAAAGTGTCTGTTATCAGCTGTGATAAGAATCCCGGACTGAGCATTCAGTCTGGCTTTGCAGGGAATAATTATAGCTGAGTCATTATAGCAGAGCCACAAGGGGGCAGGCGTGGGCTTGAAAAGACACCAGAGAAGACAGACTCAGCTATAATCTTTCCATAGCAAAGCTAGA
Source organism: Hyperolius riggenbachi (assembly GCF_040937935.1). Taxonomy (NCBI): domain Eukaryota; kingdom Metazoa; phylum Chordata; class Amphibia; order Anura; family Hyperoliidae; genus Hyperolius; species Hyperolius riggenbachi. The sequence continues at coordinate 375,178,723 of NC_090648.1, forward strand.
CTGAGTGCTCAGTCTGGGATTCTTATCAGAGGTGATAACAGTCAGATTAAACAGAGAACAATGAAACAAAGAGCAGATTAGGTGTTTACTGTCATGTTCCCACTGATTTATAAGGTAAAATACATGAGGGTGCTTCATCTCTGGTTCTCTTTAAAGGTCTGCAAAGTACAGTATTCGTTTCCTTTAGTTTTTTAATTTTTTTAACAGAAGGTAATTGCTGATCACCCCTTTCTAGCTCATATGTTAAAAGAAAGACCATAATGCAACACCTCAGAATGGCAGGTCATGCCATACTAAATTGTAAAGCTAAAACTATAGATGAACTATAAACCAGCAGAAGCACACTTGGTCTACCAGCGAATAAAAATAAGGATTTGCGCAGCTATTCCCACTGTTTTCAAAGCAATGCATTTTGGGCTTATCTTTAGATACTTTCTTGAAGCGATGACCTGCAATTAGTCACAATTGTCTGGCTTGCATCTGAATGCTCCAGCTTCCTGTTGCAGTCCAATTATATAAAAGCCTTCACTGCTTTCCTGCAGCTAGTCTGTGTAGAAACATGGGCCGCCATACTCACCACGGGAGTTTTCCTCTTACGCCCTTGCTGGAGTGTACATCCCCCCCGATGCCGACGTCAAATCTGCACTACTGGTCCTAAGGGAGACCATCTCGCAGTGGGAGATATCCCTTCCGGACTCACTGTTCATCATAGCGGGCGACTTTAACAAGGCCAACCTGCACCAGGAGATGCCACGCTATCATCAGCATGTAGCCTGTCCCACCAGGGGCCGAAGTACCCTTGACCACTGCTACATGGCATTAAAGAAGGCATACAAAGCAGTCCCACGGGCAGCTCTGGGCTCCTCTGATCACTGTCTCATCCACCTTATCCCTACCTACAGGAGGCGCCTAGAATCAGCTAAACCGATCGTCAAGTCCACCAAGGTGTGGTCGGATGAGGCCAAACAAACTTCAAGCCTGTTTTGAATGCACCGACTGGAAGTCCCTGGAAACGCCAAACCAGGATGAATGGGCGGATAACATCGCCTCATACATCAGTTTCTGCGAGGGCTCGTGTGTACCAACAAAATCCTTCAAGGTGTACTCAAACAACAAGCCGTGGTTCACCAACAAGCTACGGCAGCTGCGGAGGCTGCACACAAGTCCAGCAACCAGGAGGACTACAGAAGGGCAAGAAATGACCTTAATCGGGAGCTGAGAGCTGCCAAAAAAGAGTACGCTGAGAGAATAAGAATCAACCTATGCTCAAACGACTCACGCGCTGTATGGAAGGGGCTGAAGGCCGCCACTAACTACAAGCCTCAACCCCAGCATGCAACACCCAGCCTGACACTAGCAGAAGAACTCAGCAGATTCTACTGCAGGTTCGAGAACCAGGTAACACCGGAGAGTAACCTGGCACCGGTTCCCCCTCCTCTGTGCCCTGCAAACAACATCCGGAGCCTGCCCTCTCCCTCGGTGGTGAGTGAGGCAGAGGTCATGCGCCCCTTATCAACACTAAATGCCAGGAAAGCCTCCGGCCCTGACGGAGTATCTCCAGCCTGCCTAAAAACCTGCTGTCGGCAACTTGCTCCCATCCTCTCTGCCATATTCACCAAGTCCCTAGAGGTAGGCAAGGTTCCTGCATGCTTCAAGAGGTCCACCATCATACCTGTCCCCAAGAAACAAGGGGTCTCCGGACTTAACAACTTTAGGCCTGTGGCCCTGACGTCCGTCATCATGAAAAGCATGGAGCGTGCGGTCCTAGCCCACCTTAAGCTCTCCACTTCGCCCCACCTAGACCCCTACCAGTTTGCCTACAGTGCCAACAGGTCCACCGACGATGCAATCAACATCTGTCTGGAACTTATGAACGACCATCTTGACAGGCCAGACACGTACGCTAGGATACTACTCTTGGACTTCAGCTCGGCCTTCAATACCATCTGCCCACGCATTCTCCAACGGGACCTGGCTGCACTTAAAGTCCACCTAAGCCTCAACTCTGGATCACGGACTTTCTCACCAACAGGTCCCAAGTCGTCAGACTGGGCGATATCTACTCCCAAGCTGCAACCACGAACACAGGTGCTTCTCAAGGCTGCGTCCTGTCACCACTGCTGTTCTCCCTCTACACGAACAGTTGTAGATCTGAGGCAGACTCTGTCAAGGTCATCAAGTTCGCTGATGACACCACCATCATTGGCCTTGTCACCAAGGATAATGTCCAGGAGTACCGTCAGCAGGTGGAGAGAATCTGCAACTGGAGCAAGGAGAACAGGCTGGTGCTTAACACTGCAAAAGCAGTTGAACTAATTATTGACTTCAGGAAGTCTGCTCATACCCCACCTCCAATTTATATTGACAGCACTGAGGTAGCCAGGGTGCCCTGTGCCCGGCTTCTGGGCACTACCATCTCCAGTGACCTAAGCTGGAAGCCCAACATCACTGCCACCCAACGGAAAGCCCAGCAGAGACTTTACTTCCTCCGTCAGCTGAGAAAGTTCGGCATGACTCAAGTAATTCTAACCAGCTTCTACTCCGCCACCATCGAGTCGATCCTCTGCTCTTCCATCCTGGTCCGGTATGCCGGCGCCACCACCAGTGACAAGGACATACTACAGAGGGTCATCAGGTCAGCGGAGAGGATCATTCGGTGCCCCCTCCCTTCACTTGCCCTACTACACAACAAAAGGCTGAAATCCAGGGCGCTGAGGATCGCCAAAGATCTCTCACACCCAGGCCACCGCTACTTCAGCCTGCTGCTACTGGGCCGGAACCTACGGGCTATCTCCACAAAAACCGCGAGACATAGGAATTCCTTCTTCCCCTCAGCGGTCAACCTCCTAAATACTCTCCACATACTACCAACAATTCAGGCCTCGACGGACTGCGGGGCCGGCTACGGCTGATCAGCTGACCGGACCATCTGGCCCATAAGACTAACTGCCAGGCACCTCAGGTCACACTGGGGTCTGTGATGCATATATTGTTATTGTTATATCGGAATGTTGTAATGTTGTAATGTAATGTGAACTTGATGTTTTTGCTGACGCTGCTATCTATTTATGTCTCTTTACATCTATGTCTTTCCCTGAGCTATTTGTATTGTGCCAAAAATAATTCCGGGCATGACCCAGTCATGCTTGGCGAAATAAACGATTCTGATTTTGATTCTGATACTATTCATAAGGATCCCACAGCTCCCTCTATCTGCAGCTGCAAGCCATAACACTGACATCAGCCCAGGAAGTTGGAGGGAGCAGCCCAATAAATTAATCTAGCTGGTCTACCTTTTGGGGAAACATAATGCTACACAGGTGGGCCATTGTTTTGTCCTTCCCATTTTAGATCCTGATTACTATTAACATAACAATAAAATACCCAAATCACAATTAGGCTAAAGCAGCATCCAGATGCTTTATTCACTTGAATGCAGAAATCATCATTTCCAGCGGTAGTCCTATATCAACATTGCAATTGCCGACTGCTACCTTCTGCATTGGCAAACTGCTGCAAAAGTGGTAAATGCTGTGTCTGAATCTAATAACACTGATGTCTATTGTTCCCTGTAGAATGATCTCCTATGAAAGTAGGAAGCGCCATGTAACTCTTATAAAGCATCGATCAGCCTGTTTGCTACTTTATAAAGTACTGTGATATATTGGTAAACTGGTGATCATGCTGGAAAGTTGCAATCATTTCAGCCAATTGCCACTTTTGTCTATGTAGCGAATAAAAAAGTGCTGTTGATTTGAAGAAATAGTGTCGCTTTCTCAGGTGATCAGCATGTTTTCCCTTTTATAAGTAAGCCGGTCTACGTAGTAAAGGTTTGCAGCCCTCACCTCAGTTATATCAGAGCACAGTAACGGTAGCTGTAATCCCAGTGAATTATCGTTTGTGTATTCACAGTTACATGCAAGCATCTGTAATGTGAAACTTCTTTTTATACATTTAGGATGTCTTGGATTACAATATAAACAGATTTCTTTTTTCAAACAATATCTTTATTTAAGTTTCTAAAGTACAAATAAATAACAATTACAGTACTGTTCCCAGCCCAAGAGATAAACGTGCTGCTGTGGTTGCAAGCAAATGACTGCAGTCACTCAATCTTGAAAAGATCTCCTAGACCTCAGCCTTCATCAGATGTGCAATGTGTCTTGATCCCAAACTTTCCCCTTCCATAAACAGACTGCTGGGTCACATCACATGTTATTAATAAAGTTTTCCTATTTCTCATAGAACATTCACGGTGCAATATCTGTGCTCCTCGAGCCATCCACTCCTATAGGCTCATTAAGAAACAGACGTTACATCTCGCAAAACGACAGCAGCATCCTAATGAGCGCGGCAGATAAGCGGACTGCTGGTTTACTCCCATGATAGGTGGCAGTAGTGTATTTTATTTTCCCAGAATTCCCGGGTGACAAAATGAATAACTGATCACTGTCTGGAGGCGATGTGTGAGATTTCCGGAGCCCGGGTCTGGACACCGCTGTGGGACTTGCAATTAACATGTCATTAACTAATTATTTTCAAACAAGGTAGCCGTCACACAGCTGCCCTGGGTAAGAAAAGGAGGTGCAAATCTGCTCCTATATTTTGTTATTTATTAAAAGGCAATGCTACATTTTAGTACCAGAACGTAAAACATACTGTATTCCAACTACATTTACATGCACCGCACGTTATAAGGATAAGTACACTTATTCAGCGCTTTAGCCTTTGAAATGCGTTCTTTTAGGTGGAGAGGCACTGATCCTCTCTTGGGTTTAGCCCAACTCAACCTAAAATTGAACAAGTAAAAATTCTAACACCCATTATAATGATAAGTGAATACAAAAGGTGTCAAGAAGTGGTGGACAGTATGTCAATTTCATGGGCCATGAGTTAAGAGTTGCTTCTTCTACTCTCTGGATTCTGCTGGTGGGAGGGTTGGTCAGATGTGACCAAGCACTGCCCAGAATAAGAGGAGTCTGCATGAGGAAGCAAGACTCGTAGTTGACAGGAAACAGATGATGAAAGCTACTAAGGCCGCAAGGGTATAGAACTTGCATGGACAGGTGCACAGCTGCAGGCAAGCAAGGCTACACAATGGGCCCGAACCAATTCACTTTTTCTCCTGAGTTTTATCCCAAGTGAATTTTCACATCTTATCAATTAAACATATTTAAAGCCAACAGCAAACAAGAAAATGCTCAGAATAATTTTGACAGTACTTTTACACCTTATTTTTGGTACTTTTTAGTTGTAATAAAAAGTTATTTAAACAGAAGACAAAAAATGATCTCCTAGGAGAAAACGTAGGAGGAAAAGTGAATTAGATCGTGCCCAATGGGTTTTTGAATTTGAAAAGTTCAGTTCTAAAAGAGATGCATATGACTGTGTTGAGAATAAGCATTGTCCAAATAGGGGTTAAGTTTGACTTTAATATTAAGAAGGAAATGACTTACATATGAACATTTACACCTTTACTGCTGATCAAGTCTGCAGGGTGAATTCCTAGAAGAGCAAGCAGTCAATTTATCAGGTGATTGATTCATACACCTCTATCTGGACACAATTCTAGGATGATGTCTCACTTCTGCTTCCTGTGTTTGCTGTGTTTGCTGATCATTACTAACCAATCAGAGGACCGCAAAGTGATCATCTCATAAACTGTGTACATTTATATTAATTCCCCTGGAAGTCCTTAGGTTTTATATCTTCCTGTCCTTTAGGAATAAGGGAGGGGCCAGTTCCAGCCTCGTTTTGGGTTCCTCAGGGCTTGATGAGAAGCATTGCCTATAATAATGTCTTCTGAGAGACTGCTCTTACTGCAACTTATTCAATTCCATTTTCAAAGTGCAAGCGCTTTTCTGATCACAAAGACATTTTCTTTATGATGTGAATCACAGTATTCCATTCCTCCTATTGCAACACAATTCTTGCTGAGATCAGTCAGAATAAGTAGACTTGGCTGGGATGCTGCACACCATTGGTTCATAACACAGAGTAGGGACACCAAGAGCCAAATATAGTGTAGGCTGTACTGGTAGTTGAAATACAGTAATAAGCTATACTCACAAAGCAGGGTTACCTCAAAGGCAACCAATGTATAGGCAGGTGGGGAGATTAGACTTGACCCCACTCAGGATTAAGACGTCGCTCTTCGTAGATAATGAAAAAAAGTGGGTAACACCCCTCCACCAGGGGTCGACTTGATATAACATAGTATGGATAAAGAGGCGCCAAAAGGATAAACGTATCTAAAAAGTTTAAAACATGAGGAGGCAGTGGTGGACTTACCTTCTCCAAGCAGACACAAAAATTGCCAATGTGTTTGTCAAATACAACAAGTTTATTTACATACTAAGGGGGACAATGCAACGCGTTTCGCAGGTTTGATCTTGCTTCATCAGGCAATAACAACAGATCAATAGCATATGTGGTCAGTAGAAGAGCTAGGCACCTTAGACAGAGATGTTATTGTTCTCAACAGATTTCAGAAAAAACATCTGTATGGTAGTATACTCTTATGCTTAATATGGACAATGAGATTTTCTGTCAGATTTCTTGTCAGATCGATTATTTACAGCATGTCCAATATGATTTCTGATCAGTATTCCGATCGATTTTCCATTCACTTCTATGCAAAATTGATTGGAAAATCTTGCTGCAAGATAAAATGACTTATCACAGGCATGGCACATGAGAGGCAGATTAAAGGAGAAAACAAGGCAATGTTTGGAGTGCCTCCCTCTGACCTGAAATTTTCAAATGGAGAGAACCGTTTGTTTTCAAGGTTCTATGCGTTTTAGAGTGGTATTGCATTGCAGTGATTCCTGGTCATGCAGGAACAGAGGCCTACTCACCTTTGCTGGTCAGGAAGTAGCAGGTTTTGTGCATCTTTCCCATGAAAAGCTCCAGCCCAATGATGGCGTAGATGATAATGACAAACAGCACCAGCAGGGCAATGTGCAGCAGCGGCACCATGGCCTTAATGATGGAGTTCAACACCACCTGCAAACCTGGAGGGAGATGAACAGCATGTGTGAGCTTTACATTTATAACAGCAACACTTTATTAGTAAACAAAGACGTTTTATAGCAATTTTTTAAATTGTGTTAAAAATTAATTTTTACAAAAAAACAGGATGCAGCCTTGTTATACATTTCTCAAAGTGTGAGGTTTCAAAGAATAAATTACAGCAATTGCTGAGTGCCTTGTGGCATCTCTCTACCAATAAGCTCAAGAGAAGGTTAATCCAATCTAATGGCTTACATAAAGTGACACTATTTTCAGTCTCAGTTGCTTTGACTGCCCCCTCCTGGCATTACATGATACATGGGGAGAACATAGCAAGTGCTAAGATTGGTTGTTGCCAATACTGCTTTTTGTCCTCTCTTATTGGACAAGGGGTAATTAGAACTGATTGATTTTATCACTATAACATACTTTTTCTTTCCACCAGATGTGCTGAGAAACATTATTATTGGCTGATCATGGAATTGTTTTAACACAGGATCCTTTGAATAGGTTGAGTGGATACTTGACATTGGCTTTTTTGAGTAAGAATCCTGAGGAAAGGAATCCTTGAGGAAGGGAAAGTGCTTTGAAACATCTTTTATGGATTCCCAATATTCAGATAGTGCTGCCTTATGCCATATTTCATGTTGCATAAATTATTTTTTAAAAATGCAATTTTACCCCCTTTAAGAGTAAAATCCATGAAATCTGAGAAGGCTTTTCTATACGTTCTCATTTTCTTTCCTGCTGTCTGTTGCAAGTGATATGTAATTTCCTGCGGCCGTTTAGCATGTCTCCATTAGAACGCAGACATTAGAATGAGTGCGATGTGCCTTCAGGCTGATGATTATATTGCCAGTTTAGCACATGTCGCTGCCAGCCTCTGGGAATTGAGACAGGAACGGCCGGCAATCACTGAGAAAGGCGCAGAGTGATTATGGGATGAAAAACATTTCTCTGACAGTGATGGAGGTTTCTCAGAATCTGGCCCGGAGCCCACGGCTAAATGATGGCATTGCACACTGTCACCAGGCACCCTGGTACAAGACCTGGCATGGGAAGCCACTACCGCTTAATTAGCGTGCTTGTGGATGGTAAGGCACAGGCAATGTGTCAGTGCTATGATGGCACCAGTTCCTCAGGATGGCAGCCTGTGATGGAGATTACAATAGATGAGGCAGACAATGGGTCACAATATGACATCATGCCGTGCTCATATCACGCTGTGTATCCATGTTCCTGCACGTCTCTCACAGCTGTCTACATTACTGGTCAATAAACTGTCAGTGCTACAAACATTATAAAGAGTTATTTTAAGTATCAGTCTCCTCATGAGGCCATTTTCTCTGTTAAAGGGAAATCCCACTTTCTTTACAACATTGCTATTATTATTATTATTATTATTTAGTATTTATATAGCGCCAACATATTACGCAGCGCTGTACAGAGTATATATATATATTGTCTTGTCACTAACTGTCCCTCAAAGGAGCTCACAATCTAATCCCTACCATTGCCATATGTCTATATTATGTAGTGTAAGTACTGTAGTCTAGGGCCAATTTTAGGGGGAGCCAATTAACTTATCCGTATGTTTTTGGGATGTGGGAGGAAACCGGAGTGCCCGGAGGAAACCCACACAGACACGGAGAGAACATACAAACTCTTTGCAGATAGTGCCCTGGCTGGGATTCGAACCAGGGACCCAGCGCTGCAAGGCGAGAGTGCTAACCACTATGCCACCGTGCTGCTATAAAGAGCGGAGACTGTGCGATAGTGTGGGAAGCCAGCCGTGACTCACACAAGCAGAGAGGGATAAGCTATGACTGACAGGAGCACAGCCAATAGAAATAGCCCCTGTCTCCTGCAAGTCCAGATGCTTTTGATAGGAGTTTGATAGGTTGCACACGCTTCTCAGATGGAACTAGCTTTTCTACCCCCCAGACAGCAAGCAGAGAGAACGGAACAGAAGAGGCTTCCCCTGCAGCCGTTCGGCGTTTCACCCCTTATGCTCCTGTTTAAAGATGCGGAGGGACTAGTGGTGAAATCACCTAAGCAGGGCATGTTTCTTGGAGTTCATCTAAGCTGTGGCAAATAAATAAAATGATAAAGGACAACTGAGGTGACATGTGAAATAATGAGATAGATATGTGTATGTACAGTGCCAAGCACACACATAACTAGGCTGTGTTCTTTTTTTTCTTTCTCGGCCTGAAAGAGTTAAACATCAGGTATGCAAGTGACTGCCTGGGTCTGGACCGGGTTGGACTGGGTCAGACTATCGCATAACCCTCACTGATCAGTAATTACAGCCATAAAACACTTTCCTGTTAGTAAATGGCTTCTGAGAGCAGGAAAGAGATACAAAGGATCAATAATTCATAGATTTGATCTCTGGAACACTTCAATGAAGGTGTCATTGAGCAGAGACAATGAAACAATAAAAACTTAAAAACTAGATTTAAATATAAAATAAAACTGTGAAATATCTGAAAAATTATTTTTTAGGAAAGAGATACAATTGTTTTTCTCAGCAGTTTATTTTCACCTTGGATGTCCTTTAAGAATGACTAATAGATTCAGAGCAAGCAGAGGCAGTATAACAAAACATGTACATCTAAAGGGATATCAGGATGCCTTTTACTATTGTAATGCCCTCACTGCACGAAACAGCTTGTAATAAAACAGACAGCTTCACACTTCTCTGCTGTTACCGACCAAGTTTTTGTCTATTGAAGCTGGTAAATTACCAAACTTCTACTGTTCCTATGAACATTTTTATGAAATAGCATACAAAAGTCTAAAATACAGAATGTGGTGATTTAGCAAGCATTTTACATTTACCGCACTGTGCTCTATGAGGCTATTGTGGGTCAGCTGCACACATGCTAGATTCTCAGCCAAGACAGCAAAGAACAGTGATCTCAGCTGAGCATTATCTAGCCTGTGACCATTTACTGTCAGACAACTTTGACTCCACTCCCTGTCATTTTCAGTTAAGGTAGCCATATACCGTTTGATTACCGGCAGATTTGATTATTCTGGTTTAATATGCAAGAAATATATTGCGCAATATGTCAAAACAATCAGATTTTGATTGTGACCTAAAAGAAAGCTATCGATCAGACAGTGGGTGGGGCAGGAGTGGCAGTTCATCGATGATCCCTCTCTGATCAGATTCCCACTGGAGAGAGATTGATCGTTTTTCTACATTTGGTGGCAATCTATTAGTGCATGGCTAACTTTAGCAGTACTGTGCCATCACTGTGTTTGCTATGCACATGAAATTAAATAAGAAAATGTAAATAATGTTTGCCTGTTAATGCTTGCCATACAATTACATTAATGAATAGAATACAATTTAATATATAATAATAATATATTCGAAGACTGCTATATTTATAAAGGTGCAATCAGCTTTTTTTCGGTGACTCTCATTGCTTTAACACCAAAAAAGGGTGTCTATGGAGTGTTAGGCAGAGAAACCCAATGCAGACGAAGCCTCACCATCTGCACATCTTTGTGGGGTTGCAAGACAGTGGAGGCACCCGGTAGCCACAGGTCAGCACTTTTTAAAGTGGAATCGTGCAGCAAATGTTTTTAAAGGGAAACCGAGATTATGGAAGGATATGGAGGCGGACATGTTTAATTCCTTTTTAAATAATGCACATTTCAAGGCTGTTTTGCTGATCCTCTGCCTCTAAATCTTTAAGCTAGAAAAGGAGACAAAAAGAGCATCAAGAGAACCAATAGTGCAGTATTTCTGGGAAATGCGAAATGTAAAGAAATAACAACTAATCACAAACGTGGGTTACTATAGGCAACCACAATTTTGGACATGAGGAGAGAGACCGTCCCCACGCGGTTATGATGACTCTGTAGGGTCAACGTGGGTCCTGATCCTGAAAAAACAAAATTGGATGTAGTCATTGAGGTTACCCTTGGGACGCACGAAGAGACAATGCAAGATTGGGGGAGATGCCCTGATTGTGATACAATATATAGTGAGTGGAGGTAAGTAATAGGAACAGTCTTACTTTGTGATAAGAGGTTAAGATTTTTATTGTTAAAACACATATAAAAAGGCGCTCTGAAAACGGAGATACACAGCTCAGACACTGTCTCATATTGACCTGAGAAAGCACGCAGGTCCCGTGAAATGCGTTGTCTTTTTGTGTCTAACAATAAAAATCTTCACCTTTTATCACGAGGTAAGACTATTCCTATTACTTAGCTCCACTCACTACATATTGTATCACAATTAGGGCGCCTCCTCCCATCTTGCACTAAGACTCCAAATGAAAGCCAAAGCAACATTGCTGGAGCCTACAGATCAGTGAAAGGATTACCTAAACTGTTGGGAATTGAGGGCTGTTAAAAAGAAGACAAACCCAAAACTAATGAATGTTAGTTGGTGGGTTTGGGTGTGAGGGATATTTGTAAATTTCAGGGTGGAAATAGACTTAAACATTTACAGCACCAAGAGCTGATATTTCAGCATATGTCTGCAGAGATAAACTATGTAAGGGTCCCTCATGTCTCTTGGGGAGTCTGGAGGTGGGATCTGTCCCATCCTGAGTTCTCAGCTGTGCAAACCTTTTGCACCTATTAAAAACCCTTAACCCTCCCCCCCCCCCCAGCTTGGCTCCTATGACAAAATCAGAAGTACTGCGGCAGTAACACGCTCATGTGTACGTGCCCATTGTCTTCTCATTGCAGCGTCTTGCCTTGGCATTACAATTTATAAAGCAACACACGTGGGATGAACATACCCTTAGAAGTAGAGCTTCATTATAGCAGCCAGGTTAGAAGTATTGTTTTTAATTACACAAGCAATAGTAGCCTCATATTGATCTCACTTCACATTTCCTTTGAGAACAACAATATTAGCCTCCCCATAACATGACTATTGGATGTTTTTAACTTACTGGGTACCCCTGATACCAGCCTGAGGGGTCTCAGGACTCGGAATGCTCGCAGAGCCTTCACATCAAACCCCGCCCCCTTCCCTCCAAGGGCACTGCCTCCGTCTGCCTTCGTTGCTTGTTCCAAGATGGCACTGAAGAGCCTAAAAGGAAAGAAAAGATTAGCAATAAAAGACTATAACGAAACAACACAACAGTAAATTGACAGCAACAAGCTAGTGATGTTGTAAGTAAGAAAGAGGAATGGTGTTATGGTCGAGTCAGGCAAAAACAGCCCTGGAACTTTGGAGACGCAGCCCAAATTATGATGAAAACAGCATAATTCGGCTTCTAGCAATAACTGGAAGCCGAATTGTGTCTTGCCTCAGAGTCAATGGCGGTCTGGAGGGGGATTAATAATTAACGCCGGTGGAACTTTTTGCAGGAGCAGGGTGAGCCGTTTTTCGGCTTCACCCTGTGCCCATATTTCCTGGCATCTCAATTACATGCAAGCATTATGGTCGTGAATGTCTTGCTGACCTTGCCACTGAGGTGAGGGTGCAGCGTCTCAGTGACCACGGGTTTTCACTATCCTGACCCGCAAGGGTTGATGGACTTTGCTGCCTAGTGTCCACCAGGTTGCACTCCAGGGATACCCTTACAGTGGTTTGGAGAACAAATTATAATGCATTGCAAAGATCATAGAGCAGAAGGTCAAGGGTAGGCTGCTGATAAACAGGGTTGGGTAAACAGAACAAAAGTCAGGTAAGGCAGAGATCAGACTTAATATGGAGACGTAGCCAAGGTCAAACACGGTAATCAATCATAAAAAGGTGGGACAAGTACAAGTACAGGAGGCTAACCAAAGCTGAAAAAACTATTATTATTATTGGGGAGAAGTTTCGAGTTTAGAGTGTAAGCCTTTGGCAGGGTCTCTACACCCCAGTGTGTCCTTTTTGATCTTGCAACCCCAGCTATGACACCCTTCTCATGGACTAGCCCGGACTTGAATTGCTGGGTCTCTGTAAAATCACATGATCACGCAGCTTATGCCCTGTTTGCATAGATAACCTTGTACTATGCTGTATAACCATTTGCTACTTCTCTGCTTGTCACCTCTTGTTTACATTGTATGTATCCCTATGTATTGTCCAGCGCTGCGTTATATGTTGGCGCTTTATAAATACAATAAATAATCAGCACAGGCTACAGGAAGTGACTGGCATTTATAACTGTAGTCTCTCTCTCATTCACACTGGGGCTTGTTTAGGTAAAGAGTGTGGTAATAGATTGGGGTATAGAGGCTGAAGGAAGGTGAGAGATCTGCCAGGCTTACTTACAGCGGCATTTTTTATTTTAATACTATAGGGAATAGAATGTGAGAAAGTGTATTTTCTATTTTTTCCCCTGGTTTTCCCTTTAAGATGCATAGACAATAAAGTAATTACTGAAAACAAGCATCACCCACAAAAAACCTAAAATAGTCTGTGGCGTGAAGTGGTTAAAGGACCACATAATGCACATTTAAAGCACATGTGAACGGAAAATAAAAACATGACCATTCCTACAGCTTTTTCAAGGTGTCAGTTTTTAACTGGGGAGAAAGCACCACGACCGGGAGTGAGCTGGCAAAGCTGAGGGGCCACAGAGATTATGGGGGCCTTGAAGAAGTCCAAGGTATGTCCATCTCAAGTTTTTATTTACAATGTTAAAGTGTTACTGTACTGAATAGAACATAATGAATAAACTTGCTTATTTTTTTACAATGTATTCAGTCAGGGTTTGACTGTAAAATATATCCTCACCCTGATTTACATCCTGAAATGTATCACACATGGCAACAGCTTTAGTCCTGTCAGGTGCATTACTGTGGAATGTTTGTTTGTTGAGCTTTCTGGAGCCAGTGAAAATAATTCCTGGCCTCTCAGAATGTTCTGGTCTGAGAATTCCACACAGCAAAACAGCCTAGACTGTGACATTACCCGGGGCAGGGCTACATACCAATACACAGTAATAAATATACATAGACAAGAAGGGTTTCTGATGCGGAAACCAGGAACATTACCATAAAAGTGGTATCCTGAATAATGTACTACATTCTGCTATATGTCACTACGGTGCATTTAAAGGGACCATGAATAGAGCCAAAAATGGAATACTGAACCTACCTGGGCCTCCTTCCCCCCCTCCTCCCCCCCATAGCCCATGAGGTCCCCTCTGCGTCCCCTCCCTTCTCCCTTTGGTGGCTCCATAAGCTGCACAGCTTGTCCACTTGTCCACACAACTGTCGGGATCACGTGCCCGTTGCCGTGAGCGTTCTGCGCAGGCGCGGTACTCGAAAGAATGAATTGCACATGCACAGTGCACTCATGGCGATGATCGCACAGATGGGCAACGCATGTGTAGTTGCACACAACTCAGACCATGTTGCGCAGCTTGTGGAGCCGCCAGCACATAGCAGACCAAGAAGACACCGAGAGATCGTACAGGGGCTGGAGGAAGCCCCAGGTAAGTTCAGTATTCCATATTTGGGCTCTGTTCAGGGTCCTTTCAAACTTAGTGCTATCCAGCAAATGTTATGATAGTACATACATATTTACTTAAAATATCATTTTTATTTAATGCTGCAGTACCGTTTTAAAAACACTTTTCACTGTGAAAAGCCATGTTTAGAAAGCAGGATTGCCAAAGATTTGCTGCGTTTACTGTAGCCATCGCCCGGAGCATAAAGCTTCATAGCAATGGCTGGGAATCACTTAACAAACCCAGGCAGTGTCATCCTAGGTCATGTGCAGACACGCTCGCGGCACTTTTCTGTTTAGCAAATGCATAATGAGGATTTTTTCTGGATCATGGGTCATGTTGCTTAACATGGCAATAGTAAATAAAGCCCGGTGTGTTCTAAGTAGCAAAATGTTCTTTACTAGAATTCTTTAAAGGCTGACTACTGAATAAGCAAGGGAAAAATAACTAATATAACTAGAGTGCCCTCCCCTTGACATCTATATTGTTATCAACAACACACCCATCTGCCCTGTCCCTCAAACCAGCTGCCTGGGTGTCACCCTTGACTCAGCTCCTTATCTCCCACATTCAGAATCTCCAGGTCCTGCCACTTCCATCTCTGCAACATTGTCAAAATGTGCCCCTATCTAATGCCCAACATCGTCAAACTCCTAGTGCATGCTCTGGTCATGTAAGCAGGGGCAGCTTCCTCTATTGTTACGCCCCTGACTTTATAACTAAAGTTTATTAATAATAACAATTTCTTGTTTTTTCCTCTCTCTTTTTCTTTCCTCAGTCTTTCTCTTTTATCCCTTTCTCTCCTTTTCCTTTTCCCCTTTTCTCTTCCTTTCTCTTTTCCTACCTTCCCTTTCTCATCTTTCCCCTTTCCAAGCGAAGATTTCTCTTGAGATAATTGTGGCGAGAGGAGACTATTTTTGATGTGTGCTTTCTGATAAGTATTAAAGAAAGTAAATTGGCTATAAATGCCTGACCTGAGGATATACTGTATGTGTAAAACAAAACCATTGCTTTTCTTTTGACTACGAAAGGTGTTTTGGTGGGGGGGGGGGGGGGGGGGAGGGGGGGGAGGGGGGGAGGGAGGCCAAGAGAGGGAGGGGGAGGAAAGGTTTGTTTGTAAATTCACTCTTTGAAAGTAAAAAAAAATAAATATATATATATATATATATATATATATACACACACACACACACACACACACACACACACACACACACACACACACACACACACACACACACACACACATATATACACACACCGTATATTCCGGCGTATAAGACGACTCATGTATACGACGACCCCCAACTTTTCCAGTTAAAATACATTTTGAGATATACTCACCCTAGAAGACTACCTCTTTTGACTCTAGGACATTTGTATACTGTACTATATGTGCTGGTGCTATACTGTATAAACAGGTACAGATACTGTTGCTGTACTGTATGTAGTACCCAGTATACAACAACCAACCAATCACGGCAAGCGATGTATCTTACTACCATACCGGGGATTGGTTGGTTGTTGTATACAAAGCCTTCCACCTCACCTAGTCATCCTTTCCAGAAATCCTGGTGAATGGATTTTCTTCTACCATACTTGTACAGCACCGCCCTTGCTGCTTTCATACGGTCACTGCATACGGTGGAGATGCGGCTGCGGACGTTCTTGAGCTCCCCCTACCGTATGCAGCAACCACAGATCCTCCAGTCCGGCTCGGACACTCGTCCTATAAGATGACGCCCGGCGTCTAAAGCGACCCTAGGCATTTGAAAAGATATATATATATATATATATATATATAAAAAATTTATACTGCTGGGCGTTTTCCTCTAAACCTGTTATTATCTCAGATTTAAAAAAAAATGATACAATTTTCCATCAGATCGAATCTATTATGGTGGCCATACATGGTACAATTTTTTCATACAATCTTACCATTTCTATGTAATATAAAGGAACTGCCTAAATTATCCTTTCAGTATATTTACTTAATTTACCCTTATACTACATAGAAATGGTAAGATTGTATGAAAAAATTGTACCATGTATGGCCACCATTAGACGGATCTATTAGATAATTTCCAACCAGTCCAATCGGATTGCATTCGATTTTGCATTAGATTTTGGTTACTTATCAAAGCAAAATCTTTCACAAAATTGATCTGATGGAAAATCTGACCTACCTGATGGAAAATTGTACCGTGTAGATGAGGCCTAAGATATCACCATATTTGTAGTAGCGTGGGTGTCTCCCAGTAGGGCTGCACACACAGTATTATGAAGGTTAAAGCAAGACTCTAATTCCAACAACTGAATGGACCTGAGTATTTACGGCAGGCAAAAATTTAAGCAAATTCTATGTTATTCCTTTTTGTTGTTTGTTAGATATTTTGTCATTTTTCTAGAAGCTTTATATGCAGTTTCAGAGAACAAAGGGATGAACAAAAACTTGTTTTGCATTTTTTTTTCAGACCATGTACCTGTGTTGATAAGTGATGGCACGCCACTGATTGCCTGTGTGTGAGCAACAGCTGTCTGTGATCCTGCTCTTAGCTGGCTGGCACATAGATTTGTCAGTGCTCAGGACAATAATCTTTGTGCAGGATGGGGCTGAGATAGAGGTGAGGTGATGGCAGAGCTGGGACAAGGTCCTTCAGCACCCAAGGCTGAGACACCAAAGTGCGCCCCTCCATCCCTCCGCCCCAGCCGTCACACACTGATTGCTACTAGACTAAGAGGCGCCCCAGGGCCCCCAACTTCCCCAATACCTTAATCTCTAGTTATCTCACTTGCAGTCACTGCCATGTATTCCCTTTTCCTATTTCTTTCTGCTTCAAACACAATTGGGAATGACAACTGAATGAATTGTGCGCCCCCTCCTACACTGCGCCCTGAGGCTGGAGCCTCTCCAGCCTCTGCCTCGGCCCGGCCCTGGGTGATGGACAGTGGAACCCTAATGTCATCTGGGTTCTCAGCACAGTAAGAATTTCTTACTTTGCACACAGTCATAATTTGAGCCCCCCTCATCCCTCTAGTGCAGCAGGTGGGCAGGGTCAAGCATTCCCTGGATCCTTAACAAAGCTCCTCCCTTGATGATGGAATAGGGGGAGGTGCTTGAGCAGCTCATAGATGACTGTTCAGTCCAGTCAAGCTTAATCTGACAAATGCACAGGAATGTCAACATTGCAAACCCAGCCAGGCAAGAAAAAAAGTTAATAAAGAAAAACGCTTTCTGAACAATGTTCAGAACTTTTGCTTTGCTAATTGTGATGTATATCACATATTATACAGGAACAAAACAAAAAGTAAATCTCCAATGTACTATTATATGCACTGAAAATGGAGGGGGGGTTGAACTATGGCATTAAACAGTGCTGTAGTCTAAGGCCCGGTTCACATCTGCGTTTGCGAGCCAAACGGATCCGGAGAGCGGATCCGATCTCCGCTTCACCGGATCCGGATGGCTCTGTGCACACTGCCAAATGGAAAGTGAAAACGGATCTGATCAACGATCGATCAGATTTCACTCAGTTTGCTGGCAAATACATACCTAATGCTCTCTTGCAGCCGGCGGTAGAGGCTTCCTCTTCTTCCGCTGCGACTACACAGCGCGTCATGTGACTAGTCACATGACGTGGTAGAAGACGAAAGTCTCTACCGGTGGCTTTAAAAGAGCATTAGGTGTGTATTTTACCCTCCCTCACCCACCCGCCTGGCTGCTGCTCCCTCCCTCACCCTCCCACCACTCAGGTTCGCGTCCCCACATCCCCCAATCTCCCATGGAACAGTGCGTTTTTTCACTAGTGTAAAGAAACTTTCCGTTTTCCATTGCCCCAATGCGGCAGCATTTTTTGTCTGGGCTGGGCAGAACAGCCTGGAAAATTAGTAATTTTTCAATCCGGCGACCGGAACGTATCCGCACCAACGGACGCATGTGAACGGTCCAATAGGTTAACATTGGATCCTTTCACATCCGTTCCATTTGTACAGTATACGTTCCGGTTACGTTCCGCAAAAAAACACAGATGTGAACCGGGAATAATTCATAATAATGGCCACTTCTATGTATACACAATTGTCAGAAAAAAAAACAGTTCCAAATTGATATCTAGGGTCTGAGTATGATGTGCATATAAATCAAAAATTCTTGTAAAATGCGTGGTATAAATGCTGAATGACCACGGTTAACATCCATCTACTCTTGTCTAGGTTGTAGTTTTAAGAAATGGGTATTTCCCTTACACATCTTTTTTTATATTGATCATTTTACATCTCCCTATCTTTGTAGTCACGTTAGTGTCTATGGCTAGCTTTGCATTTACTCACACTTACCCTACAACCACGATGATGAAGTCTAGCAAGTTCCAGCCATTTCGGAGGTAAGCGTTGGGGTGAAAGAGCAGCCCATATGCAATGACTTTTAGAAAAGCTTCCACGGTGAAGATGATTAGGAAGAGATACTCCACCCTCTCCTGCAGGGAAGACACAAAAGAAGACAACATATACATTACTCCAGGAGATCAGACCAGTACATTGCTGCAGTAAATACATCAAATATTCCATATATGGATATACTAGTTATCCTCCGGAGTAGTCTGCAGAAGAGAGGCCGGAGACAACAAGCTTTGGTCAAGCCCCCACCCTTTTCAGGCTAAGCCCCTCCTCTAGTAGAATACCTGGCTGAGTAAATGGCTGAAGCCAGGCTTATTACCAGAGGAAGAAAGCTGGCACATCCAAAATTAATCTTTATTGGTTCCATGTAAAAAATATGGCCAACGTTTCGAAGCTGCGTAGGACCCCTTTATCAAGGCAATATTTGCTCTGAGGCAAAGATCTGTCTGCTGCTGTGCAAAAGTTCCTGCATAGGAAGTTGGGAGTCTGGCTCTTCTAACACTCACTGACAGCGATGTGTATTGCCTGCCTCCGAGCAAATATTGCCTTGATAAAGGGGTCCTACGCGGCTCCGAAACGTTGGCCATATTTTTTATGTTTGTCATTTTTTGTGTTGCGATGGGATGCGGCATGAGCATTGCATCTCCACAGCAACGCAAATAATAAGTGTACAAGCAGCCTCAAGTAAAATTGCACAGCTGTAGATTTCCTTTAATGCAGTCCTGAACTAAGCAAAAAGAGGATTGATAAGAATACAAGCACAGCCTTGAAGGGAGAAGAAAATGGAAACCACCATCTTTATTTCCATTGAAAAAGCTATCATGCTGATCACTAAGTTTCAGTGCTGCCTGAGACATACCTGGAACAAGCAAGCACCATGTGGCGTCAGAACACTGATATGCATACTGGTTCAGGATCAGTGACTCATAAGCTATTAAAGACAGAATATCAGCAAGACAGGCAGGTAATTTGCATTTTTAAAGTAATGTTGACCAGGGCCCGATTTCTGGGAAGGCCAAAAAGGCCATGGCCTAGGGCGCTAAAAATCAGCAGGGCGCAGGAATTGGAGAGATAAGAGGTCACATGTCAAAGTAAATCATCCCTCCTGCTTTGCTCTGGTCTGCCTGAATTCCAGAGATCCCTGCATCTCTCTTACTTGTGCATGATGCAGGGGTGTAACTAGGAGCCACCGGGCCCCCCTGCAGAGATTCTGATGTCCCCCCCGGTGCCCGCTCAGGGCTGTTTTGGGGGTCTGGAGGGGATGCAGCATGAGGGTAAAGCTATGGCCATACATCGGCGAGGAGGGGGGATGGTCCTCTCCCCTCATCTCTGGCTCTCCCCTCTGCGCTCCCCTCCAGCTTTAATAAGTGTGTGTGCAAGCGGTGGTCAGCGGCAGATATACATACCTTCCTTGTGTTCCACCGCGGATGTTCCTCGCTCTAGTGTCTGACGCTACTTTTATGTTGGAAATAATTGATCTGACAGTAAATCTGTCAGAAAATTGCATCATGTGTACCAGCGTGTGTAGTTTAGGATCCTTCTACTTACCTATTCTCTATTTTGGATGGGCTTCTCTCCATTGCGCTGCACTGTCCCGTTTTTGTCTCTGACTGCAGCAAGTCGCACAGAGGTCAAAGAAGCAGCGCATGTTCTGTCCTTTTGCTCTCCTTGTAATTTTGCACTCCTGTACAGATGTGCACAGCAGCTGAGGCTGGGAGTGTTATGGGTATGCGTACTTGACAAGTACTCACACATGAGCGTCATTCCTGATGGAAGCAAGCCCAGAACACTTTAGGCTGCTGTGCATCTAGACAGGAGTGCAAAATTACATGAAGTGGACAGAGCATGCACTGCTTCTTTGTTGAACAGGGGGCAATGCAGGAAAATAGAGGGGAGCTCATTCAAGCCAGTAATCACTAGTCAGAGTTGGACAGAATGGGGGGGGGCAGTTGGTGACAGCGGGCCTAGGGCCCTAATGTTGACAGTAGCATCCCCCATGTTGCTCTCCCTTCATGGTGCAAGTCTTCTTTAAGATATGGTATGATGGACCAAGACGATAAGCCATTACATCTTCTTTACCCATCCAGGGAGGCAACAGTGAAATGAAGAGGTCGATGGCCAAGTGCAGGATAAATTCCACTCTGCCTGTCGATGACATTTCTAAGTGAGCCATTAAACAATGGGAAGGCATGCAATGCTCTTTCTATTGGTCTCCTATTAATCTTCCCCGCACAGCAGGCGATCCGGAAGATTGGAAAGCAATATATTGATTGACTTTGAAACGGATAGTTTAGATATAAAGAGCTCAATTACACATGATGATGCAACAAGACGCCAGGGACTGGAAAATATGTCAAACTCAAGAAGAACGACCGCCAATCACATCATTACAGGGGCTGATGGGTTATCTTACAATAACAATCTTGCACTAGAGGGTTTTTTATTATGAATAGCTTCACAAGTGAACAGAAAAGCAAGCCAATTTCTGAAGAAATCAGTAAGCCGACCTTAGGCCACTGTCACACTGCTTATGGATCTCACAAGACGCCTTCAGAGTGGGGTCAGCCATGTTTACTAATTGTACCAGGCTTCTTTTTGTCACCGCTGTCACACAAATGTTATCTTACTTAACTTGAAATTTCCACTATTGTCGAGAGAAAAAAGGGGAAAGCTTTTAATTCAAATTGATTTTGTTCGCTTCCCTCGGGTTTATGTGCCACAATCATAACAGAGTGTTCCTAAAAGAGACGGTCAAATGTAAATGATGCAGCCCACTGTCAAGAAATGGACTGCAGAAAGAGAAAAACCACTGAAACAACACTGAATCCTGATGGATGGTGTCTCTGGCAGCTCTGCTGGCCATTGGCTGACAGTGGAAGGAATACAATAATAATAAAAAGCTAACATTAGTATAGAACTCTTCTGCTATCAGACTGAAAGTGCTTGAGAGCCGCAGCCACAAAGATTGCGCTCAGTAGGCCACCCACAGAGTTAGGGAGTCTTGCCCAATTATTCCTTATTAAATAGGTACTGGCTTACTGAATAGGTACGCCATATTTAAACCTTGGTGGTACACACTCTCCAGCCATATTCACACAATAAGGCTTCCTGCACACTGCATGCGATTCCGATTTTTAATCGTTACTGCATGCTGCATTTTTTCCTCCGTTTTTCTGTTCATTGCATTCAGGGAAAATTGGAATTGCAAATCGGAATCGGAAACGGAATTGGAAACACAAAATGGATATACAGTGTGCAGGGAGCCTAAGAATGGCCATGTGGATTATTCTTGCTGCGGGGGGGAGGCGGGGGTATATGGGTGTGTGTGTGTGTGTGTGTGTGTATATACACTGTATATGTATGTATATATATATATTTATATATATATTTGCAAGCATGAAACTATTTTCAGGAGATGATGATCTTTTTCCCTGTATAAGGAGGATAAACAGCATAGCTTAGGTTCTTGACCATGATCTTATTAAGGGAACCAGAGAGGATCAAATATACATACCTGGGGCTTCCTCCAGCCCCATACGCCTGGATCGCTCCCACGCCGCCGTCCTCCGGTGCCTGGACCCGCCGATACCGGGTCCCGTCATTACCGCCAGTCGGCCGGCGGACGCGTCCAATTCTCTGCATCACAGTGGGCTCCCTCCATACAGGTACGCGTGCGGCTGCCTACTGCGCAGCCGCATGCGTACGGGTATGGAGGGAGCCCCTGTGATGCAGATAATTGGCCGTGTCCGCCGGAAGTGACGGGCCCGGTACCGGCAGATCCAGGAAGTGGAGGACAGCGGCGTGGGAGCGATTCAGGCTTATGGGGCTGGAAGAAGCCCCAGGTATGTATAAAATCTTTTCCTTTTTTCACCCCCCATTCCTCTCTGGTTCCCTTTAAAGTGTAAACAAAGTGTACACAAAGTGGTTTCAAGTAAGCTTGGAGGCAGAGATAACTCTTTACTGGATGTTCCAGCTTTCAGATAACTCTAACATCAGTTCTACATGTAAAGTTATTTCCAGTACCTGTAAAATGCAAGATGCAGTGGCCATGAAACAGAGACAGCAGCTTCTGCAACTCTGGGCAGAAATATGATCCAATAATCCTATATAATAATAGCCCTGTTGCTGCGGCCTTCTGCATCTCTGTGTTTGAGCATTGCGCCTGGAACGCACGCATGGCATGTGGACAAACTTCAGACAGCAAGGAGGATTGGTGCTCACGTACGCGCGCGCAAGTCATGCCCGTACATGCGTTGCAGGGGGTCACGGCCAAGCGTACAGTCAAAAATGGCATGGGGAAAAAATGGCACACAGTGCTGCCGATAAATCTTTTAAAACAATATTTATAGTTTTAAGGATATGCAGTAACTTTTAAAATGTTATTTATCTTTGGTCTGACCCCCGCCCCTCATTTCCTGCTGTGTCCCCCCATTTATTGTCTTCTGCCACCCCCTCCCCCCTCGCATGTCCAATTTTGTCCCCCAGTGATTTCATGTAACCGCGCCCCCCTCTGCCCCGGCCTTTAGTGTAATGCTACAACAATCCTACCCAAGCAAATCTTACAAGCAGCTGGTGGATGTATGTGCACGCTGCTGCTGGAGACTTTCTGATCCAGCAATCAGACGGGGGCGCTGTTCCAGAACCGCCAATCACCGCTACTCATTTCTCTGCTCCGTCTGCTAATTGGACCCAATGCTCCCGCCTCCGAGACCATTGCGTCCAATTAGCAGACGGAGCAGAGAAATGAGTAGCGGTGATTGGTGGTTCTGGAGCAGCGCCCCCCGCATGATTGGTGGATCAGAAAGTCTCCAGCGGCAGCGTGCACATACATCATCCAGCTGTTCCTAAATTTTGCATGTGAAGGATTATTGTAGGATTACACTCCAGGCAGGGGCAGAGGATGTACACTGGGGGACATATGGGGCGGGGGGGGCGTGTTAGAGGACGATCACCGGGGACACAGATTAGGGTCAGAGGAACGATACATAATTTTTTAAAGTTGCTACATATCCATAAAACATAAATATTGTTTGACCTGCGCCATAATTTATTGGATCTGGATGTGCGCCATAATTTAATTTTTGCAAACGGTAAACATAGTTTACCATTGATTTGAATGGCAGCGCCATAATGGTCCGACCAGAGCTGTGCGCCATATTTTCCTGACCTGCATGGCCAAGGCCTAGTGCCTATTTTTCAACAGGTGGGCCTTTTAACCAGCAAATAATAATTATGTAACTTAGATATGTAGACATGGCTGGCTGGGATCAAATGGAGGAAGCCTTACTACAAGAACACTTAACATAAAAGTTCTCAATTAGGACAGAAAACTGAACGCATATGAATATATACGTGAATAGCTAAGCAGTTATTATGTCTGCTTACTGTTAACCACTTAAGGACTGCAGTCATAAAACCCCTTAAAGGGATACTTAAGTCAAAATTAAAAAATGACTTTTACTCACCTGGGGCATCCCTCAGCCCCCTGAAGCTGGATGGTGCCCTCGCAGCCCCGCTCCTATCGTCCTGTCCCCGCCGGCGGCTACTTCCGGGTTCGGCGACAGCCGCCGACAGGCTGGGAACGCGAGTGATTTTCCACGTTCCCAGCCGCTATATCACCCTCTATGCTGCTATAGCGTATATAGCAGCATAGAGGGTGATATAGCGGCTGGGAACGCGGAAAATTATGTATCGTTCCTCTGACCCTAATCTGTGTCCCCGGTGATCGTCCTTTTTTTACCCACAATTGTCCATTTACAGAGATATTTCTCCCACTCAGCATGGGTATGTGTAAAAATACACCTCAAAACACATTATACTACTTCTCCTGAGTACGGCGATACCACATGTGTGGCACTTTTTTGCACCCTAACTGCGCTAAGGGGCCCAAAGTCCAATGAGTACCTTTAGGATTTCACAGGTCATTTTGCGACATTTGGTTTCAAGACTACTCCTCACGGTTTAGGGCCCCTAAAATGCCAGGGCAGTATAGGAACCCCACAAATGACCCCATTTTAGAAAGAAGACACCCCAAGGTATTCCGTTAGGACTATGGTGAGTTCATAGAAGCTTTTATTTTTTGTCACAAGTAAGCGGAAATTGATTTTAATTGTTTTTTTTCACAAAGTGTAATTTTACGCTAACTTGTGACAAAAAATAAAATCTTCTATGAAGTCACTATACTCCTAACGGAATATCTTGGGGTGTCTTCTTTCTAAAATGGGATCATTTGTGGGGTTCCTATACTGCCCTGGCATTTTAGGAGCCCTAAACCGTGAGGAGTAGTCTTGATACCAAATGTCTCTGTAAATGACAAATTATAGATTTTTTTTACACACAGTTGTCCATTTACAGAGAGATTTCTCCCACCCAGCATGGGTATGTGTAAAAATACACCCCAAAACACATTATACTACTTCTCCTGAGTACGGCGATACGACATGTGTGACACTTTTTTGCAGCCTAGGTGCGCTAAGGGGCCCAACGTCCTATTCTCAGGTCATTTTGAGGCATTTGTTTTCTAGACTACTCCTCACCTTTTTTTTGTGAAAAAACAATAAAAATCAATTTCCGGTAACTTTTGACAAAAGATAAAATCTTCTATGAACGCTTCATACACCTAACAGAATACCTTGGGGTGTCTTTTTTCTAAAAAGGGGTCACTTGTGGAGTTCCTATACTGCCCTGGCGTTTTACGGGCCCAAAACCGTGAGTAGTCTGGAAACCAAATGTCTCAAAATGACTGTTCAGGGGTATAAGCATCTGCAAATTTTGATGGCAGGTGGCCTATGAGGGGGCACATTTTGTGGAACCGGTCATAAGCAGGGTGGCCTCTTACATGACAGGTTATATTGTGCCTGATCCGATGGATAGGAGTGCTAGGGGGGTGACAGGAGGTGATTGATGGGTGTCTCAGGGGGTGGTTAGAGGGGAAAATAGATGCAATCAATGCACTGGGGAGGTGATCGGAAGGGGGTCTGAGGGGGATCTGAGGGTTTGGCCGAGTGATCAAGAGCCCACACGGGGCAAATTAGGGCCTGATTTGATGGGTAGGTGTGCTAGGGGGTGACAGGTGGTGACAGGAGGTGATTGATGGGTGTCTCAAGGTGTGATTAGTGGGGGGAATAGATGCAAGCAATGCACTGGCGAGGTGATCAGGGCTGGGGTCTGAGGGCATTCTGAGGTGATCAGTGGGTTATTATAGGGAAGAACAGATGTAAATAATGCACTGGCGAATTGATAAGGGGGGGTCTGAGGGCAATCTGAGCGTGTGGGTGGGTGATTGGGTGCCCGCAAGGGGCAGATTAGGGTCTAATCTGATGGGTAACAGTGACAGGTGGTGATAGGGGGTGATTGATGGGTAATTAGTGTGTGGTTAGAGGAGAGAACAGATGTAAACAGTGCACTTGGGAGGTGATCTGACATCGGGTCTGCAGGCGATCTAATGGTGTGGGTGGTTGATCAGATTGCCCACAAGGGGCAGGTTAGGGGCTGATTGATGGGTGGCAGTGACAGGGGGTGATTGATGGGTGGCAGTGACAGAGGGTGATTGATAGGTGATTGACAGGTGATCAGTGGGTTATTACAGGGAAGAACAGATGTAAATAATGCACTGGCGAATTGATAAGGGGGGGTCTGAGAGAAATCTGAGCGTGTGGGCGGGTGATTGGGTGCCCGCAAGGGGCAGATTAAGGTGTAATCTGATGGGTAACAGTGACAGGTGGTGATAGGGGGTGATTGATGGGTAATAAGTGGGTGTTTAGAGGAGAGAACAGATGTAAACAGTGCACTTGGGAGGTGATCTGACGTCGGGTCTGCAGGCGATCTAATGGTGTGGGTGGGTGATCAGATTGCCCGCAAGGGGCAGGTTAGGGGCTAATTGATGGGTGGCAGTGACAGAGGGTGATTGACAGGTGATTGACAGGTGATCAGGGGGGATAGATGCATACAGTACACAGGGGAGGGGGGTCTGGGGAGAATCTGAGGGGTGGGGGGGTGATCAGGAGTCCCCGGGGGCAGTTTAGGGACTAAAAAAAAATAGCGTTGACAGATAGTAACAGGGAGTGATTGATGGATGATTAGGGGGGTGATTGGGTGCAAACAGTGGTCTGGGGGGTGGGCGGGGGGGGGGGGTCTGAGGGGTGCTGTGGACGATCAGGGGGCAGGGGGGGGGGGCAGATCAGTGTGTTTGGGTGCAGACTAGGGTGGCTGCAGCCTGCCCTGGTGGTCCCTCGGACACTGGGACCACCAGGGCAGGAGGCAGCCTGTATAATACACTTTGTAAACATTGCAAAGCGCATTATACGCTTCCTATGTGGCGATCGTCGGGTTAACAACCCACCGGCACTTCCGATTGACCGGCAGGTTGACGTCGCGGGTGGGCGGAGCCTATTGCCGGCGGATGAGCGTGCATCCCAGCGCGCGATCCCCGACAAAACAATGTCCCAGAACCCGACGCCATTCTGCGTTACGTGGTCCTGGGGCTGCCACTTTGCCGCCGCCAATCTACAGTGGGCGGTCGGCAAGTGGTTAAACTAGGATGGATCAATATACTGTAGGTTTCACTGTACTAACAAAGTAGTTATTGCACAATGACACAATGCTGCTGACCGGCTCAGGCGACTGTGCACATGAGCCTGAAAATTACAGTGACTTTTACCTGCTTTATGCACCATCCTACCATCACTAGAAAGACAGATAAGGGATCAGCATACAAGGTATATAGTATATGATCAGCATAGGTACAAGCATAGTAACATTATATGCACTGTTTACCTGCATCTCTTCATATAGACCTAAGACAAGGGGCGTAGCAATAGCCATAGCAGCTGCTACGGGGCGCTGGAGCATAGAGGTGCCCAGTGGGTACTTAATGTATTTCCCATTAACTTTCTTGTGTTTCTCTACCCTCTGACTTTGTCTTAGTGCCCATGAATTACATGCAGTTTTCATTGCATGAAAAAATTAGGGACAGGTGGCATTGCTTAGGTGTGCCTCCATCTGAGGTCCCCATGAAAGTTTTGCTATGGGGCTACATGATCTCTAGCGACCCCTCAGAATAGCTAGCAGATTACAAATGCTAAGCACCTTATTCCGTAGAAGCACAAGCCCCTCCTCCTAATGCTGAATACACACGATGCGTTTTTGCGTTCGTTTTTGCGGTCGATTCACATCGATTCGATTATTTCCAACATGCTCGATTCGGATTTCGATCGTTTTTGCGTCGATTTGCATGTTAATGATGCCAATTTGACGGCAAAAAAGATCGAAATCCTAATCGAGCATGTTGGAAATAATCGAATCGACGCGAATCGACCGCAAAAACGAACACAAAAATGCATCGTGTGTATCCAGCATAATGTAGACATGTGGTTTTTACTGTAATGAATGCATGCTAGAAAATGTAGCCTGGCATCTATTGTTCTGCCTACTTTGGGCGTCGAATGGTTCCAACCTGATTGACCTGCACACGTAATGAATCCAGGAAGACAGGAAGCAAGCTGCACTGCAGCGGCAAATACATTTGGCTCATGAGAACAGGTCACGCTACTTTGCTTTTGGAACACTTTTATGTTTATGTTCTATGTTTATATCCATTTATTAGCCTGATTGATATCAGAATTTTCTTGTTCAGTTTAAGGTTTAGCTGGACTTTCTTAGTGCACTTTACCTTTAAACATATATGAGTATGACCTGCCTTTTTTTTTTTTTTTTTTTTTACATTTTGAGTGGAGTTCCTCTCTAAACTTACAAGTCCATTTGTGGAAAAATGTAACCAAAAACAATAATTTGTGATTGCTTGGGGTGACAGCATACCCCTGGATCAGTGGACAGATGAGCTGTTGTGTCCTATGGAGAGAGAACGACACAGTGAAAATCCCAGCAGCTGTCAGACGAGTATTATCCATTTAACTCAAAGTCACAGTATAATTAGATTATCACCCAAAATGATCACAAATACGTTTTAGAAGATTTATTATGTGTACATTTATGCCGGTCCACTAGGCAGATTGGCAGAGGTGGATCCTCTTAGTTTTGCTGACAAGTCCTCCATGGGTGAACAGCGCTGGACTAGCAGATTTACAGACTTGCACGTCAGACCAGGCTGCTGCGGTCCCACTCAGAGGACGTCATACAGAGCTGCAGATTACATTGTGCATCATGAGCTGCAAAGGTGAATCATTGCAATCTGCGAGTGCGGCTGTAAATACGCAGACCCAACCGACACGCCACCCGGTGCTTCTTAATAAGCTGATATAATTTATTCATAAACACTATTAAGAGAGGCTCATTAGTGCACCCTCAGGAAATCAGCCCTGCTCTGTGCAACTATATTTATTAACCCGTCACTCACCGATGGCGGCTGAGCGGTCTACAGATCTAAGGGGGTTAAAGAGGAACTCTAGGCAAAATATAAGCCATATGAAGTTACACAAATGTATTGCACTTTGCTTATCTGTTAACTCTTCTATATTCTTAAGATGCTGATGAAAAAAATCAATATGCATGCATTTCCTGGTTTAGGATAACAAGGGGAGTTATTTTTATTTATATAACACCCAAAAGTAGCAAAATGACCAGCACAGGCCGTTTTTTTTTTTTTTTAATGCAGATGTTTATTTGTCAAGTGTTAATGCCTAACACTTGACAAAGAACGGTTTACCCATTCGAGATGGCAACTGTCCGTTGTGGGGCAGATTGGGCTGCAATGGAGGCACATTCCAGGTCCTACTGATGTCTGTGGCTATTTTCTGCAGCTAAGAGCTATGAATACTAATGAGCTATATTTACATCTTTGAACTTTTTTGGATGCTGGTCATTTTGCTACTTTTGGATTCTACTAAGTCTGTGCTAGCCACATGGACTAGACCAGGCACGACCGACGAGGCAAGTGAGGTGTGCTGTCCAGGAAGTACAAATATTTATATAGCACCGACATCTTCCACAGCACTGTACAGAGTATATTGTCTTATCACCTAACTGCCCCTCAGAGGGGCTCACAATCTAATCCTTACCATAGTCCCATGTCTATGTATGTATAATAGTCTAGGGCCAATTTGGTGGGAAGCCAATTAAATTATCTGTATGTTTTGAAATGTGGGAGGAAACCAGAGAATCCAGAGTAAGGCCTCGTTCACATCTAAAAACGCAAGGGTTTTGCGTTTTTGCTCACTTTTTTTTTTTAGTGCCTCCTGGTGCTCCACTGTGCGCTGCGTTTTGTTAAAAACGCTTTTCTATGCGCTTTTCCAGAGCAGTTTTTAAATTCACTCCCTGACTCAGGAATTGAACTCTTTGACCCGGAAAAGAATAAATACAATGTATTTATTCTTAAAAACGTGAACGCAATTGTTGCACAAAGCGATTTTGTGAGCATTTGCGTTTTTCCTACACCTTCCATTGAGGCAAAATCGCCTAAAAAATGGTACAGGCACTGCTTTGCTGAGAGGATCGGAAACGAACCGCTCAGATGTGAACTCTCTCACAGGGGACCATTGCACAAGCGTTTTAGGGTGATTTTGAAAATCGCCTGCGCTTGAAAAAAGGGCAAAAACACCCTTAGTGTGAACGAGCCCTAAACCCACACAGATACCGGAAGAACATACAAACCTCGTGCAGATAGTGCCCTGGCTGAGAACTGAACCAAGGATCCAGCGCTGCAAGGCAAGCGCACTAACCACTACTCCACTGCGCTGCCCATTGGCTACTCTTGTTCTAGTTCTTCACTTGTCACCAATGAAACTACAAATCTGTGGGGTTTTAGCATTACTGTACTAAATCTCACCCACATTCTCCACCCAGCATCACTTTTAAAGCAATAGGGATGGTCAATCAGATGCAAATAATTCCAAGTTTATGCAGGATTATGCAGATATTGTATGCTATTGTATACAGTAAGAAAATGGATTATTCGAATGAAACCAAGTAGGGATTCAATTAATCTATTTTTGGAGCTACATAAATTTGCCTACAGCATTTGCATAATCCTGCATCAACTATTATGTTGCACCTCATTGACCATCCTTATCAGGAAAGGTCGCTCACTGACACGCCTCCCAGAGAGTCGGTCAGTCACTGCTAGGGATCATGGGATGTGTAGTAACGTGCTGCTCAAGAATTCAATGCAGGATGCACCATCAAACTAGCCCTACTTTTATGAATAGTGCTGTGGTGCTAGAATTGTAATATAATTGGGTATTCAATACATAATTTAAGGTAGCTACAAGATTTATTTTGTAAAGGTTTTAATGTGAATCTAATCAGGGAAGGGTCAGGAATGTATATGGGGGATTTTCCAGGTGAGCAGCATTTTTTTAAGTGATATTTTAACAGATCCTCCAACAGTGTATTAAAAATCTGTATTATACATCTTCCAATGCCTACAGGCAATGTTTGCCCAAGCCTGAAACTGGGTCCACTCTCCAACCACATCTTTTTACTGCACTTCTGGAGCACCCTACATCTGTATGCCCTTCTTAAGGGCCAGAACGATGTAGACGGCCACATGTGTAAAGATCCGGGGGTGTGGTGAAATCAAGGCCATAATTCTTGTACAACCAGAGAACCTGGAACAGCCCTGTATGCAGATTACCTGCACGTTGCTGGCAGGTGATGGGAGAAGAACTTTATAATGCTTTTTTTAAATTCACTATGTTGGGCCTGGATCATAGTGATTTTTCACCAAAGAATGGAAAATCTATTCATTAACTGACAATTTTTTACTGAATACAGAATACCTGTGTGTTGCCAGATTAAAGTCTGACTTTGTGTTCTAAAGTTTTGTACGCATGCTAGCTAGACGACACTTGGTCGAGGTGGCCATTCAAGACAGTCTCGGCAAAGATTCCAGCTTGTGCACAGGTGTCCCTGGACTTGCATAAAGATTCGGGACACCAGACCTTTAGACCGGTTTCACATCAGCAACCAGCGTTATAGGTGTGGTGCGGAGGATCGTATCGCAACAATAAAAATAGCCGTTGGAGATCGGTAATCTCACTTTTGGCTGCAAGCCAAACTATAAGTGAGGCTCTCTAGGGCTCGCTTCCTGTGGCTGAAATACGAAGAGCACGGAAGTGTAGTGACAAAATACACTTCTACGCATGTGCGACACACATGCAAAACAGTTTAACATAGGCGTGGTACCATTGATCTACATGATTTCTAGTCACAACACATTGCAACTAATGCTGAGCGGTAATGTGCTGACACTTTCGCGTCAGATCAGATGCTTCCAGCGCATCGCAGTAAGTATAAAATACCCCATAGGTTTTCATTGCTTTAACGTTACCCTGCCATAAAAAAGGGTAACGCAATGCAATTAATGAAAAAGTCCCAGTGTGAAAGGGGCCTGAGCGACAGCGATGCTAGATTGAAGCCTGATCCCATTGTTCCCCTCCTCACCCCAAATTGTCCTGAATTTGCTTAAAGCTTGATATTACTTTTCTTACATACTTTTTAGTACCTTCCCACTTGATAAAATGAGAAAACCTTTCCTGAGAAGAATGTTTACTGAACCAGGGCCTTGTCTAAACCAGGAGACAGGACTTGTAGTTTACAGGTATGAGATGGTAAGCGATTGTGACCTGCTTACAGCAATTACTTAAAGAGAAACTCCAACCTAGAATTTAACTTTATCCCAATCAGTAGCTGACACCCCCTTTTACATGAGAAATATAATGATTTTCACAAACAGACCATCAGGGGGCGCTGTATGACTGATTTTGTGCTCAAACCCCTCCCACAAGAAGCTCTGAGTACCGCAGTACTCTGGGCAAACTGCCACAATGTAACAATGTTCACAGACAGGAATTAGCTGTTTACAGCTGTCTCTAACAGCCAAAACAGCTAGGAGCAGCTACATAAACTTCCCACAGTAAAAATGTCACCATGTAATAAATGTCAGAATGTAAATCGGGGAGAGGAAAGATTTTACAATGAGCAAACACTGACTAAATCATTTATACATAATTATGGTAAAAAATGAAGCACTTTTTTTACTTCATTATTTTCACTGGAGTTCCTCTTTAACCACTAGAGATCCTCAGCCTCTATTGAGGGTTGCAGGCTGCACAATGGGATTTTGAATTTGAACACTTAAGTTCCACAGGTAATTTAATACTAAATTTGGGCAAAATTTTTGGGTTCCTTGTATCACAGGACAAATCTCTGTTTATGGGAACTGCAAGGCCTGAATCTTTCTGAAAAAATGTGGCTTCTTTTGCGGTATGTGGCCCCTACTTAGGCCCCGTTCACACTTGCGTTTCTCTGCCAAACGGACCGGATGACCTGACCGGATCCGGATCGGAACCGTGCGGTTCTGATCCGGATCTGATCCGGATCCGGTCAAGTTGCATCAGGTGTACATCAGGATGCGATCCGGATCCGTTTGGCAAAAGAGAGTAGAAATAAATAAAAACTTTGGGATCTGGGAGGTCAGCAGAAGGTGCACCTGTGGAATCAGGTCCTCCGCTGTTTAGGCCTCACCTCCACCTCCGACATACTGCCAAAAGCTCCAGCACGTTAAAAGTCACTCCTGCTCCACTCCAAAATGCTTGCCCATGTGTCCCCATCCAAAATCGCCGCTAGAATACGCATAGGAAGTGGGGTAGAACGTCAGGTGTTTGTAGCCAGTGTGTTCTGTGCTTCCGTTTCCCATTGGTTTTCTATTTCCGGATGGTGCAGTCAGGCTCCGGTCCGGGTGCGTGGGCCGGATGAGCCGGACCAAAAAATAGCGCATGTTGGAAAAGTGTCCAGAGTCCGGATCCGGTCCGGCTCCGTACTGTACGGAACGGACGCATGTGAACGTCCGCATAGCCTTTGCATTGCTATGCGGAACGTACGTTCCGTTTGTACAGTATACGGCCCAGATCCGATCAGGCGGATCCGGACAGGGAACGCTAATGTGAACCGGGCCTTACAACTCTACAGACCCCTGTGGCCCCTACAGACAACTCTGGATTTACAGCATAACCTATTTCCATTTTAGTGTGCTTTAATCAGCCTACAACCGTTTATACAATACTGTAACATGTAGTAAAGAAATAATTACAGTATATTTTGCATATGAGGCCAATGATTGTATATGAGGCCTTATGTGTGCATACATTTAAAATCAGTGCAGGAAGATTTGGACACAGGATACAGCCGGTATATGGCTGATCCTGCTGCTGCTTAAGTCCGGGACGTGTTAATTACTATTCCTCCTCCGGGCCGCCATGGATAGTGGGGAATTATATAATTCAGCTTCCAGCTATTGCTGGAGGCCAAATTATTGTGTTTTAAGAGCAACTTCAGCTCCGTCTTCTGACGGTGCCGACGTTACTCACTGATAGCCGCTATAGAAGTAATTCCTATTATATGGTCGTCTATGGTGGCGCCGGCTGCGCCCAAATCTTCCTGTGCTGAAAAGGACTGCTCCGTTATGTGCTTGTAAGTAGGATTTTGTCTATGCTATGTTTAGGTGTGACAGGTCCTCTTGCTCTCCTGAATTGCCCTTTCTCTCAGCCCTGTTGCAGATTGCTGGAAACTGTCTGTGCTGTGTTTAGGTGTGACAGGCCCTCTTCTCTGCTGAACTGCCCTCTCTCACAGCCCTGTTCCCGATTGCTGTAAACTGTCTGTGGTGTGTTTAGGTGTGACAGGTCCTCTTGCTCTCCTGAATTGCCCTCTCTCTCAGCCCTGTTCCCGGCTGCTGGAAGCTGTCTGTGCTGTGTTTAGGTGTGACAGGTCCTCTTGCTCTCCTGAATAGCCGTCTCTCTCAACCCTGTTCCCGGCTGCTGGAAACAGTCTGTGGTGTGTTTAGGTGTGACAGGTCCTCTTGCTCTCCTGAATTGCCCTCTCTCTCAGCCCTGTTCCCGGCTGCTGGAAGCTGTCTGTGCTGTGTTTATATGTGACAGGTCCTCTTGCTCTCCTGAATTGCCCTCTCTCTCAGCCCTGTTCCCGGCTGCTGGAAACAGTCTGTGGTGTGTTTAGGTGTGACAGGTCCTCTTGCTCTCCTGAATTGCCCTCTCTCTCAGCCCTGTTCCCGGCTGCTGGAAGCTGTCTGTGCTGTGTTTATATGTGACAGGTCCTCTTGCTCTCCTGAATTGCCCTCTCTCTCAGCCCTGTTCCCGGCTGCTGGAAACAGTCTGTGGCATGTTTAGGTGTGACAGGTCCTCTTGCTCTCCTGAATAGCCCTTTCTCTCAGCCCTGTTGCAGATTGCTGGAAACGGTCTGTGCTGTGTTTAGTTGTGACCGGTCCTCTTGTCTGCTGAACTGCCCTCTCTCACAGCCCTGTTCCCGATTGCTGTAAACTGTATGTGGTGTGTTTAGGTGTGACCGGTCCTCTTGCTTTCCTGAATTGCCCTCTCTCTCAGCCCTGCTCCCGGCTGCTGGAAGCTGTCTGTGCTGTGTTTAGGTGTGACAGGTCCTCTTGCTCTCCTGAATTGCCCTCTCTCTCAGCCCTACTCCCGGCTGCTGGAAGCTGTCTGTGCTGTGTTTAGGTGTGGCAGGTCCTCTTGCTTTCCTGAATTGCCCTCTCTCTCAGCCCTGCTCCCAGCTGCTGGAAGCTTAGGTTTGAGGTGTTTAGGTGTGACAGGTCCTCTTGTTCTCCTGAATTGCCCTCTCTCTCAGCCCTGTTCCCGGCTGCTGGAAACAGTCTGTGCTGTGTTTAGGTGTGACAGGTCCTTTTGCTCTCCTGAATTGCCCTCTCTCTCAGCCCTGTTCCCGGCTGCTGAAAGCTGTCTGTGCTGTGTTTATATGTGACAGGTCCTCTTGCTCTCCTGAATTGCCCTCTCTCTCAGCCCTGCTCCCGGCTGCTGGAAGCTGTCTGTGCTGTGTTTATATGTGACAGGTCCTTTTGCTCTCCTGAATTGCCCTCTCTCTCAGCCTTGTTCCCGGCTGCTGGAAGCTGTCTGTGCTGTGTTTAGGTGTGACAGGTCCTCTTGCTCTCCTGAATTGCCCTCTCTCTCAGCCCTGTTCCCGGCTGCTGGAAGCTGTCTGTGCTGTGTTTAGGTGTGACAGGTCCTCTTGCTCTCCTGAATTGCCCTCTCTCTCAGCCCTGTTCCCGGCTGCTGGAAGCTGTCTGTGCTGTGTTTAGGTGTGACAGGTCCTCTTGCTCTCCTGAATTGCCCTCTCTCTCAGCCCTGTTCCCGGCTGCTGGAAGCTGTCTGTGCTGTGTTTAGGTGTGACAGGTCCTCTTGCTCTCCTGAATTGCCCTCTCTCTCAGCCCTGTTCCCGGCTGCTGGAAGCTGTCTGTGCTCTCATGATACACCTGAGCCCGCTCACCGACACGCATCTACAATGTGCTATTATTAAATTATGACACCACGCTTCGCACTATTATTTAATCGGTTGGATGTCATTCTGGATAATGTGCTGTGATGTTTTTTCTTTAAATTTTCTCTTGTTTTTTTTTTTGGCAATGATACCGCAGAACACGCTGTACTTCCTTGTATGCGGGAGAGAAGCAGGGGCTGAATTATTGATAGTTTAGTAACTGCTTTCACAACTCTGTTCAGTGCCAAGCTGACAGATCCCTGTGGACAGCAAAATCAGAATCATGTAACCCGTCTCCCAGTGACAGCTCCATCCAACAATCCCATTTGTATTGTCAACCAATCCCTTCCATTCTAGGACTGGATAGTGTCGGGGAGAGTTAAGCTGGCAGGGTTTTATTGCTGTTTGAGACTTTACTAGACTGATAGCCCTTCCTGCTCCTGAGGCTCGCTATTAATAGTTGGTGACCCTCCAACTTACTGCACTGCAACTATAGAGGGAAGCCGAATGCAGAAAATAATACTGGCCATTCCCACATTCCAAAGTAATATTGGTAAGTTTAATGGTAACCTCCATCCCCCTCCCCCACCTTCCAAATATAGCCATAGTCTATGGTAGGAACATTAGACCATGACTATGGTGGGGCTTCGAGTGTGAGCTCCTCAAAAAGGCTATAAGTTTCAGGACTATGGACTCTGTAAAGTGCTGAGAGAGATGTCAGCGCTATGCAATAAATACAATAATAAAACATATTGTTATCTTGGTAAACTATTGATTTTAAAATAGTTTTGAATGTTTTGAATTAAATGCAATCTTCATTTTACAGCTCTCATTTAATTATTGCGTTTGATTAAAAAAAAAATCACAATTAACTAACAGCTCTTAACTTAGCAGTTTACTAGTGCACAAATGTGATTATTTTCTTGAGCCAAACGTGCCACAGACTGATCACAGCCAATGTGTGTGGCCAGTAAAAGAGAGGATCAATTCTCCTTCAAGGATTTATCCAGCAGTGAGAATACATGATGGAGCACATTATATATATATATATATATATATTTGCTTGTGTGTTTGAGAAATTATGGCATGTGATCAGTTTGATAAAACCTCTGATTTGCTGGTTACGATTATATGCTGCTTCAGTTTCCTGCATAGATTATAGGACTGGCTTACAGGGGCAAAAAGAGATAATTTGCATATTCAGTAGTGGTGCATTGTGGGTAATCACAGTTTCCTTCTGTTTTAAGAAGGCAAATAACACCTAGTGTTGCTTTTTTAGTAGGAGGGCTTTTCGGTCTCTTAGCTGCTTGGTTACTCTGCTGTAAAGATTAAGAAACAATAGCCTTTGCTGATCAATGTACCAGAACAGGTCAGATTCTTTCATTGCTTCAAGGTCCAGTTTTGGTGCTGATACCCATGTCCACTATAGATGCTTTTACTAGAGGAGAGGCCTCAGCATGGTAATTTTAAATTAAGTTTGGCTATGAAGCTCTATATTCAGCAAGCTGCAATGCACTGCAAGTTCTGACACCTTGCAGTCATTGCCTTCAGAAGGTCTTCTGTGGAATTTGCCAAGAAGGGCCAGCACTACTTGCCAGCATTACTTGGCTTAGGCATCCACGACTCAATGAGTGGTTGTCCTTCCTTGGACCAATTTTGGTAGGTATTAATCATACATCTTGTGAACATGGTATGAGCCAATTGTTTAGACATCTCAATTCCATCCAGGGCAAAGGTGCTCAAACCTTTTGTACACGTACCCCAGGACTTTTGCCCCGGAGGTGTGTGTGTGTGTGTGTGTGTGTGTGTGGGAGGGGGGTATGGAGGAGAAGAGCAACGCATGATGTATTGGCTTCCGGAAGATGGGATGAGAGAGAAAAAGGGGGGCTCACAAAAGCACACCAAATTGTTGCCCAACACAGTTTTTATTGGTCGCCCAAAACAAGTTTAATCTAGAGTGTGTGCATCGCTTTACACCTGTACATTTTTCTTTTTTTTAACACAATTTACCTTCAAGAACAGGCTGTTCACTTGCAGCTTAAAGTATCCCAACCACTGATGGGCACCAACATAATCAATGTTATTCTCTTCACACTGTATACCAGTGCTATTAATGTGACTGATTGTGTGCATGTAGTGGTCAGAGCTACCTCATATGATCACAGCCTGAAGCTATGCAAATCTGTAGTGCAGGAAGTAGCTGGCAGAGGAGCTACAAACAAGATACATTAAACAACAGTGTACAAGACTGTAGATCCATTTAAAGGACCACCCCAGCCGAAAAAAAGTAAGCAGTTAAAATCTGAGAGAACTGACAGGTTTTGGGATTGGGATCCTCCTCGTGAGGGGTTCTCAGGGTTTTCTTTGTTTTCAAAAGCAGTTTAACTGCCAAAATAGTACGATACTAGCCAGCCTCCCTACTTAAGCTGCGTACTCACCCCTCAACGGGTCCAGCAGAGTCCCCCTAACGGTGGTCACTAGCGACTCTTCTTCCTGTCGGCGGGTTAAAGCACAAGGTCAAGCGACGTACATGGCGGCACGAGAGAGACTTCCGCGATTGCGGTGCTTTGCGTGATGTCATCAGGGATCTCAAAGATCCGATTCGCCGAGCTTAAATTCAGCTACTTAGCTTTTGCACATGTACTCGGATTTATTTTTTTTAGTTATCCAGAGTTTTTTTTTAGATATCCAGGTTAAGAAAACATTTCTTCCTTGCGTTGGGCTTTAGTACGAATAGCTTATGCTTGGCATGTAGATCTGAATATATGTCAGTACACAGCTCCCGCTTAAACTCCTCCCCGATGTGCCCCCCTCCAGTATAAGTAGCGGCCAGCATAGTTGCCCCCAGTATATTTTAGCTAGGTAGGTGCCTGAAGTATAGATAGCCAGTATAGTTGCCCCCAGTATATGTAGCCACTATAGTTGCCCCTGGTTCAGGTTAGCTAGGCAGGTGCTGCCAATATTGTCCCATAGGTTAGCTAGGTAGGTGGCTGCCTCCAGTATAGGCAGCCAGGCAGCATAGGAGTAGCAGCGGGGGAGAGCGGGCATAGTAACAACTTACCTTTCGGGATGAAACCGGCAGCTTCTATCTTCTTCCTCTCCCAGCCGTCCATCACGTTAATATCAGCGCCCACTGTGATGACTTCCAGTTTCGTCATCACAGGGGGCGCTGTAATCAACGCGACTGACGATGCCTGGGAGAGGAAGTAGGAAGTGGCTAAAAGTAGGAAGGTGAGTTGCACTATAATTATACGCGTCGGGTAGCGGTGGGATGCAGATGATTTTAAAACGTTTAATCGTGCAGTCCTAGTCTGGGGTGGCTGAGGGTGAGCGGTTTGTTTGTCACAGACTCACAGCCAGCTAGTGTGCTATTAACACAAGCTGCAGCATGTCATGTGAGAACATTAAGGGCTCGTTTCCACTGTTGCGGTGCAGAATCGCCTGGATTCCACTGCGGACGAAATCGCATGCGGATGCGTTTCCGCATGCTGTTTTCCCCGCGATTTCGCATGGCTAAGAAGCAGGCGAATTTAACCATGTCACTGCCTGTGTAAATTTCCATAACATTACATGCGAAATCGCACGCGAAATCGTGGGGAAACCCGCATGACAAAGCCGCATGCGATTTCCCTATTAAAAGCATTGCGGGCGATTTGCCCGCATTCCAGCCACACGACGCATGCAGATTTCCCCCGCACACCAAAACACACCCGCACGACATACAAGTGGAAACAATCCCATCCACTTGTTTTGCCTATGCGAATCCGGATTCGCTATAGTGGAAACGAGCCCTAAATGAAGCAGAGTAAATTGTTGGGTGCTGTGCGATCATTCCAATTCAGGGGGGCGGGGCACATCCTCACAAGTTTGCCTCAGGCAGCAAAAAGTCTAGAACCGGCCCTGTTCAGAGCCTCCTGACCAAAGCTTCTACACAGATATAAACAAGCACTGAAACTGAGTGCTGTACAGGATTAGGAAAACATTCTGGATGGGACCGGTTTTTAAATTGCCATTGTGTGAAATCACACGTAATTCTCTCCAATGGCGATGTGAGCGATCGCTCGGAAGCCTGCAGTTTTTCTGCTGCATTAAAGTCCAAATTGTGTGTGATTTCCATAGGCCGCTGGCAAGTCTTTGGTGGGTAAAGTGCTCGGAAAAACGCGCACTAAATCATCTGCTGGAAATTTGTATGTGGTCCCAGCCTTGGTCTGGAGTTGAGCTTTAAACGTTCTCTCATAACTCAGAATTCTGCTGACACGTATAGCCATCAGTCAGCATAAAGTGACACACACACAAGGGGTCACACATCATCGCATTGTAGAATGAGACTTGCGTTTTGCCCTCATCTCTTGATTGGATGAAGCAGCTTCTGATATCACTCTGCCAATATTCATTTAGACAAGACATAACTCCTACATGGCAATTATCAATTATATCGCTGCAGGGAATCAATCATCCCCAGCACAGAGGGGCCAGTGCCAGACTGACTCTCTGCAGGGCCAGTACAGGCCGGGCTGCCAGCTGGAGCTGTGCCACAACTCCCAACAAAACCTAGAGGTCCTGTAGTGACACTGCAATATGACTGCCAGTCTAGGCACTTGTACAGCCCTTCTACTAAGCCTAATTCATACATCAGGGAACCAATGTGGCCCTGTTTATAAAGCAAGGTCACCTGTGAATGGATTCATTTTTTAATGCTGCATTGCATGTTTCATACCAGCAACATTTTACTCTAGGGACTCCTGCACTGTACAACTGTCTCCCCAGAACCTGATTCTCAAGAAAAGCCACAGAGAGATGTCTGAACACAAAACAGCTTTTTAATGATCAGCACTATGCACAGTACTGCATAATAGTACCTCATTATTACCACCTACCTTACTACTAATGAAGAGCCAGTGTAAAACAGTTGCATGCTCAGTCCCCTGTTGCTACCTACTGACCTTACTGGCCACATTTATAAACAGATTCTCCCCTGAAACATCCTGTGGATGAACACATTATGTAAAAGTCTCAAGCAGAATTCCCACTGATTTGCACTGCAGTGACCACAAACTGGAGTTAAATACCTAGCCCTTGAAAAGTATCAGTGAAATCCAACCCTTGATCTGTAGTTCCCATAAACAAAGTACTAATGCAAACACCTCATCCCCTGCAGTTCATGTTTGCATGGGGCCACGCGCAAATTCAACTGGGTTTGTGTTCCCATTCATGCTACTATGGAAGACATGCCTTAGAGGACAAGTGAAGTGAAAATAATATGGAGGCTGCCATAATTATTTCATTCTAAATAATACCAGATGCCTGGCAGTCCTGCTGATCTATTTGGCTGCAGTAGTGTCTGACAATGTCAGAAATACCTGATCTGCTGCATGCTTCTTCAGGGTCTATGGCTAAAAGGTTTAGAGGCAGAGAATCAGCAGGGCAGCCAGGGAACCGGTTTTGTTTAAAAGGAAATAAATAAGGCAGCCTCCATATCCCTCTCGCTTCAGTTGTCTTTTAAGATTCATGGAGATTGCGTTTGTGCGCATATTTTAACTAGGAAACACAAAACATATCAAAATACAGCATATCATAGATTCACAAACCTGTAAAGGAAAGCTATAGTGAACTTCTATGGGAAATCACACACTTTTGAAAACCGAAAAAGATATGCACTGTCCAACAACTGAAAACGTGTGCCGCTGAGAACAAGTCCCACAGCCTCCATGCTAAAAAGTTATATAGATGAGGTGATAAAAGCAAGAAAACATTAGGTGCAGCCATCCAGTGCTGTGCATCTAAACACAAAACACAATGGCTTCAATTCATCAAGCATTACCGCATTCGGTAATGCTGAAAACAGCTGAGTTAACAGGGCACTTAAGAAAATGTTAATTCATCAAAGCTGTTACCGAATGAGAAGCTGAAATCACAGAGCAATGAGATAAATTACCGACTTGTGCTCAACACATGTCAGCAAATGTCAGTAAATGTTAATTCATCAAGGTTACCACATTCGCTAGCACATTCGGTGTTTATCTCAAGCTCTCCCCTGTCGTTACAGGCTTCGAAAGCCTTCTGTGTGAATGTTTTCATGATTAACAGGAGCAGGCAGCCAATAGAAACAGCCCCTGTTCTCCTGCAAGTGCCGCTGATAGGTCACACAGGCTTCTCCACACAAGCTTTCAGACCCCCCAAGCAGTGAGCAGAGATAACGGGACAAAAGATATCCCCAGATGTCCTTCGGTGGTTTAACCCTTTGAGTCCCTGTTTGAATATACAAAGATGCATGTGGTGAAATCACCAAGCATGACATTTGTAAAGTCTCCAGGAAGTTTATCTACGTTGTGGCAAAGAAGTAAAATGTTAAGAAACACTGATGGACAGATTCAGAGCAGCAGAGGCAGTATAAGTAACAGTAAATATAACACACGTTTACATGTAAAGGGATGTCTGGATGCCTTCTATTGTTATCAGCTTGTAACAACACAGAGACATTCCAAGCTGCTCTGCACCACTCTGCCGTTATCTAACAGCCTACTTCGGTAACTTAACGAACCTCTACCACACATGGGAAAATATTGATGAATTAGCACAGTGAAGTGTAAAATACCGAATGCGGTATTTTAAGGACTGGGATTTTGTTATCGAACACCCTTTGATGAATTGAAGCCAATGTAATCTGTACCTGCAGCATCCTAACCCCCCCCCCCCACACACACACACACACACACACACACTGCAAATTTGTATGTGCAGATGCCCATGACTCTCACAGGGATGTAATTATTAATTCCTACATGATGTTGTTCTTTTCTATGCTTTTGACAAGTGCATCTGTTAGAAATGTTGCCACCGTTTTATTATTGAGGTAGTAAATGAATTCCATCATGGATTGGAGAGAATGGTGGAGGCAGAAGTACAGCTCTCCATCATGCTGGCGTCTCCCCTGAACATGCCGCTTCCTCGGAGGGGGTGAACTTATATTCAGTTCAGTTTCAGCAGAACCATATGTTACCCGCTGTGCCAGAGTCTGTATCAGTCCGAGCACGCAGTGCCTGCCATATACCAACATATCCATCACACTCCGCTCCATATTAACTGTTTATATGGATGGAGCTAGTCATATGTATTTTATTTATTTATTTATTTAAGTCTTTATATAGCACCGACATATTACGCAGCGCTGTACAGATTATATATTGTCTTGTCACTAACTGTCCCTCAGAGGGTCTCACAATCTAGTCCCTACCATAGTCATATGTCTATATCGTGTAGTACATGTATCATAGTCTAGGGCCAATTTTAGGTGGGAAGCCTAACTTATGTTTTTTTGTAAGTGGGAGGAAACTGGAGTGCATGGAGAAAACCCACACAGACACGGGGATAACATACAAACTCATAACATACAAACTCCTTGCAGATGTTGACCTGGCTGGGATTCGAACCGGGGACCCAGCGCTTGCAAGGCGAGAGCGCTAACTACTACCTATCCATCTAACTAGGTTGTTACCAAGAGCCCTACTTGCTAAAGATCATCATAGAATTCTTGTAGGCAGCTGCTGATTATGTGAAGAGCATAGTATAAATAGGCGCCATAATTTTACAAGTTTCTAACAACAAGTCAGCCTGGTAATTCAATAACATGTTGATCAATAATCACGGTGAGCATCACAAGCATTGAGCAAAAACACAGTTCGCCAGCACACCAAGAATAAGTTTAAATGCTTTGCACTTTTATTGTGCAAACAATTGTCGGATTTCTGTGTAGATGATTGCACAATAAAAGTGCGATCAAAAGTGTTTACGCTCAATATTGTGACTTTGCCATAGTTACCTCTCCAAGCACCCAGAAACTGATGCTGTGCCTGCTTAATTGGAATACATAAGCACTGAGCTAAGAAAATGTTTATGAGCTGTGTAATGTTCTGTAGGCATGCCGTGGTCAGTTTAAAGCTCCAGTACAAGCACTTTTTTTATATGGATTTAATAGAATATTACTTTAAATTAATTACGCATAAAAATGCTCTACCATTTTATCAATCCTCATCAACTGAAAACTGCCAGCTCACTCTAGTCACATGGGCATGAAAGAAGTAAATCATGTTCATCATGGCTTCTGACTGATTATATGCAGAGTGGCACATGAAGTGTCTGACATAATTACCTGCACTGGTGCACTCAGTCCCACGATCCTCCCTTTGCATCCACTCACACTGGTGTGTGCCATGACATACACTCACCTGGAATGGGCGTGACAGAAGAATCAGCATGGGGCAGCAGGGACCAGCGTGCCAGAATAGGTAATTATGACTCAGCCTCCCTGCAGTAC
This sequence comes from Hyperolius riggenbachi, assembly GCF_040937935.1. NCBI lineage: Eukaryota > Metazoa > Chordata > Amphibia > Anura > Hyperoliidae > Hyperolius > Hyperolius riggenbachi. The sequence continues at coordinate 375,223,120 of NC_090648.1, forward strand.
TCTCCCTATTGGGGCAAAAGACAAGGGGGTATGCAGGTGATACGGGGTAGGGGAAGGGAAATAATAGCATCGAGGGAACACAGGAAAGTAAAGAATCAAGGGGTAACTGAGGTGTGGCGAAATGACTGTGCAGGAGCATAATTAATACTTTGAAGGATAAAAGAAAGCTGGTTGTGGTGCATACAGGCTGTCTATGATTGGAAAAAAAATAGTATTCTTCAGGATTACTTCAAAGTGTAACTAGTCTGGCATAATGTACAACTTAAAGCGGTATTGTCACCATAAAAATCAAGTTTCAACAGCAACTGGTCTGAGTGTATTAAATGATAAAGATGCTAATCCTGCATTCAAAATTTTTCTGCTGTTATGGTTTGGAGTTATGACATACTTTAGGAGCACTGGCCCTAGTGCCAAACAGTGCCAAAAAGTTGAATGCTGGGAGTTCTTTTTATCCTATAATATATTCCTCCTCTTCCATATATTTCCCTGCCTAGCTGATCACTTGTGTTTACAAGCAAGGCTGAGGCGACTCAGTGATTGGATGTGTAAATAAAAAAAAAGACTCTGGGAGGAGGGCAGCTAATGAATAAACAATGAGCAAGAGAAGGGAGGGGGAAAACAAGATTAAGGAAGGATATGATGTCAGCATTAGCTTGGCAAAATGGCCGCTGCCTTGAATAGGATTTTCTGCTTTTCTATTATAAAATTCACAGGAATCATTTATGTGGATAGCACAATACATCGGTTATGTAAGTAGTAGTAGTATTTATCTACTTATATATGTGTTTTTTACTTCTAGGTTAGCACTGGTGTCGCTTGTTCTTTAAAGCAAATCTGAAGTAAAAATAAACTAATGAAATAATGAGTTGTATGTGTAGTACGGATAATAAATAGAACATGTTGTTTTCCAGTTCAGTCAGGCTCAGTTCCAATTTGAGCGGAGAACTGATTTTTTTTGTCTCTATTTTATAAATAGGAGTCGTTCACACTTGTCACTCTGCAACGCATCCATTGCAGTAATCGGACCGCACTTCTGTGCAGTTCTTGATAACCCCGGGCAGATGGATGCACTCCCCTATATAGCCACTGGTGGAAACTCATCTGCCCAGGGCTACAGCCGGACCATTGGAGGAAACATTATACTGTGCAATCCCGCTCATCCGTTGCAAGTGGGAACAGAGCTGAAGAGTTAAAAAACTTGAGTGGTTCTCTATGCAAAATAACTTCTCTGAGCTATGCGACCGGCTTAGTCCAACTCAGTCCTATTTTCTGAACAGCCAAGAAACCACGAGACAGCTCGAGATAAGGTTTTAGTGCAGGGAAATTCAAAGTGTCTTTAGCTCTGCTTGGTTTACAGCTTCAAATACTCAAAGTCTGATGCAAGTATAAATAAAGCGATATAACAGAAAATAAAAATATGATACTCTTTTGTTTGCTAGTAATGTTCCATTAATTATCCATACTACAAAAACAATTCATTATTTCATACGTTTATTTTCGCTTCAGATTTGCTTTACTTACCCATATAGCTATCCTATCTGCCTTTGACTCTCAAAGTAAATTCATCTGTGTGAAAATAACCAATCCCCTTCTGGAAGCTACCATCTTGCATAACAATGTAACAGTCAGTTGTGTCTTTCCGTGTTTGCATTACACTGCTATTTTTCAGACAGTCTGACAGATAAGTCTGCAGGAGTAAATTAGACTAAAATGATTAACCCACTTAAGAAAAACCACAAGGGATTGTTCTTCGAATTTAGAATAATGTGGCTAATGTATTAGAATGGAGGGAGATTTATAACTGTAGCTTTGCTTTTAAGTTTTCTGATGTCTGAAACGTTTATCATTAAGTCTGAAATAAAACAGTGCTTTCCATAGCAACTAATTAGAATGTCATTTTAACTCTTTTAGGGCTCATTTACACTAGAGGCGCTTTTTCATGCTGTCGAGTTTTCAAAATCACCCTGAAAGCGCTTACACCGTTCCGTTAGCTTGCCGATCTTTAAAGCAATGCATGGACCATTTTCGGGGTGATTTTGCAATAATGGGAGATATAGGAAAAGCACAAAGCGCTAGAAAAAGCGCTTTTGCCAGCGACTTCGTAGCCTTTTTTTTTCCCTGTCAATTTACATGTGAAGTGTTTCTGGGATTTTTAGGTCCTTTTTCCTTTAAAAATAAGGCCTAGGACACTTAGAAGTTGCAAAACGCCCCAAAAAGCACTTACAAAAACGCCCAACACAGAAATCGCAAAAAAAAAATTAAAAAATAAAAAAACGCCCAACGTGAACACGATCGGAACACAATGTGAACAAGGCCTTAATACACATTAGAAAATAGCGTGTCATTCCCCTGCAAAAACTAGCTGTTCCTGTGTTCTTTCAAACCTTAGATTAATGGTGCCCATACATGGTACAATTTTTTCATTTTTTTCGATTACATAATTTCACTCAATGATTCTTTTAGATCGAATATAAAGATTTTTCTAACATGTCAGATAAGATTTTTATTGAAAAAAAAACAGGGTAATCGTTGGTTTTTTTCTTGATCAATTCATGATTTTTTAAAGCTCTTAGAAAGCACCGACAGTCAAAAAAGTGCTCAGAAAGCGCTCCTAGTCAGGCTACAGCCTTAGGGCTCGTTTCCATGGTAGCCGGCTGCATCTCCAAGATAGCATGCGAATCCCTCCAGCTATGCCATGCACGGCTGTAGGGATTCACATGTGTGGCCCGTTTTCTTGCAGCATGCCGTCTCTTCCCCCCCCCACATGTAAATCGGATGGCAGCCTACTGATTTCAATAGACTGCATTTCTCCATCAAAATTTGCATGTGGGGAAACCCAGCCAATCGCCACTATGGAAATAAGCACTTTCTCCTATGGTCTCAACTTATATGTCAGCTGGGCTGTTGACAGGCTCCAAGATTCCCCTATAGATTTGTCTCTTCTAGGGTTGATCAAGGAGATGCAAATAATTTTCCTTGCATTCAAACTTCATATAAATTATATGCAGCTTGAAATAACTTCCGGTCATTTTTATTGGTCTAAGTTCAAGCTGCATAACATTTACATGAAATTTGAATGCAAGGGGAAATTATGTGTATCATTCATCCCTAGTCCCTTCTACCTGACAAGAATTCTATCAACCCTCAGCTCACTGCTCTAAGTGACAAGTCAGTCAGCTCAGCAGCTGTGTGCCGAGAAGTAAATGGCTGTAGGAGATCATGTAATGTGGAAGAGACCAAAGAAAGTGGGGGATCTTTTTCCTTCTCAACAGCCCTGCTGACAAACGAGGAGGTAAAATCAATAGGAACACTTTCATAATTTAATTGCATATCCCCATCCCTTTCACTGTCACCTCACAAATTGCTTATTGCTATTCTATCACCACTTCCTGGCTAAAGATAACAGCTGTTTCTATATCTTGTGTTATTTTTTGGCTCCAGGAAAGCAGCAGTAAAGCGATGCTAAGCTGGTGCATAAGAGGAGTTGCTATAACTTGAAAATTCCTTCTCATCACAGCACAGCAATCATGCTATGAAGCCAGATGACATTTTATCCACGTAGAAAGAGGAAGATGGCGCCGTGGTCCAGGATTCGGCATCATCCAGCGTGAATCCTGCTCATCTCGTGTCGGTCCAGCATCCGTAATGACCCTGATCCCGGCTTCATTTCCTCCACTTAGCAGCTCAGTCTATTTCAGCAGATGTTCCCAAAAGCCCTGAGACTTTCTGGACAGTCGCCGACGTGCTTCCAGCGCTCACAGACGATATCGCAGGATAAATCCATCACATAATCCCCGATAGGTGCCAGGAGCTGAGATTAACACACGTTATCATTCTGTATTTACAAAGAAACACAGACACTGCAAGGAAGGGCACAAAAAGAGGGTAGCTGTCTAATGGGGCTCAATGATGCTCTGCAACAGAAAAGTGACATTTTTTTTTTTTTGAGGACACTAAACACAGCCTGATTCTGTCCCTACAGACAAGATCATCGGAACGCATTCTAAAGGTGCCCATTAACAGTAGTTTTTATAAAAAATTCTAAAATACAATCAATTTATAAAATTAGAAATGATCCAATAGAAATTATCCTTTTTTTCCGCCGGGAATTTTTTTCTTTGATTTCAACAAAGAAACAATCGTATCTGTCGCATACAGAATAACCGATCATAAATGAGCTGTGAATTAGGATATTTAGACAAATGTTATTAATTAGGAATAATTACTGAAAATATTCTATATTGACAAACTTTTTTGTTTTATCATAAATTATTTTAGTAAAATGTCATATTTGAAGTACTCAAGGGTGGCGGTAGTTTCAGGGGTCACTTAAGAATAAGATTTAGATGAAGTTAATGCAAAGGATTACATTAAGAGCCTGTACACATTGCTGTGTTTGCATTGTTTTTAAAATCGCACACGTTTTTAAAGCGCAGAGTCTTTTGAAAAATCATGAAAATCGTGATGACCGTTACACAGTGGTGCATGGCGTTTTTAGAAAAACGTAACTGCAGTGACTGCTGTGCTTTTTAGGTGCTGTGTTTGGGGGAAAAAAAGCATGGAAAATGCAATGCATGTAATTTTCATTGCGTTTTTTTTTTTTTTTTTTGGTAAACAATCAGGAAACCAGGAAAAGACCGCATCACAAGAGCACAAAAATCACAAGTAGAAATTTGATTAAAAAACGCAATCGCATTGCACTGCGTTTGTGATTGCGCTTGTGATTTTCAGTGTGTAAGGCGTCACACTGAGAATAAAGGTTAAATTATTCAAATTAAACACATGATGTGGCTGCAAATGAATATTACCGTACATACTTACCTCACCGTCAGTTCCTCTCAGAAGCTCACCATTTTTTTCTTACAGTGATCCCTTCCAGTTCTGACAAGATTTTGTCAGAACTGAAATATACCAGTTGCTGTCAGTTATATACAGTGGCTTGCAAAAGTATTCAACCCCCTTGAAGTTTTCCACATTTTGTCACATTACTACCACAAACATGAATCAATTTTATTGGAATTCCACATGAAAGACCAATACAAAGTGGTGTTCACGTGAGAAGTGGAACGAAAATCATACATGATTCCAAACATTTTTTACAAATAAATAACTGCAAAGTGGGGTGTGCGTAAATATTCAGCCCCCTGAGTCAATACTTTGTAGACCCACCTTTTGCTGCAATTACAGCTGCCAGTCTTTTAGGGCCCTTTTCCACTAGCAATCGCTAGCGTTCACGCTGAACGCTAGCGATTGCTGAATCGCAATTACCGGCGATTCCCCGACGTTCGCGGCCGCGATTTTGCTATGCTATGCACTGCATAGCAAAATCGCGGCAATAATCGCTCCGCCGCGCGATCGCGATCCGGTCAAAAACGAATCGCGGTAGTGGAAATGACCTACCGCGATTCCTATGCTAAAAGCAAACTGTAGCGATTTGACAAATCACTAGCGGTTTGCGGTTTTGCGATTAAGCAATCGCAAACGCTGTAGTGGAAAAGGGCCCTTAGGGTATGTCTCTACCAGCTTGGCACATCTAGAGACTGAAATCCTTGCCCATTCTTCTTTGCAAAACAGCTCCAGCATTTTTCAGATCTTGCCACAGATTCTCGATTGGATTTAGATCTGGACTTTGACTGGCCATTCTAACACATGGGTATGTTTTGTTTTAAACCATTCCATTGTTGCCCTGGCTTTATGTTTAGGGTTGTTGTCCTGCTAAAAGGTGAACCTCCGCCCCAGTCTCAAGTCTTTAGCAGACTCCAAGAGTTTTTCTTCCAAGATTGCCCTGCATTTGGCTCCATCCATCTTCTCATCAATTCTGACCAGCTTCCCTGTCCCTGCTGAAGAGAAGCACCCCAGAGCATGATGCTGCCACCACCATATTTGACAGTGGGGATGGTGTGTTCAGAGTGATGTGCAATGTTAGTTTTCCGCCACACATAACGTTTTGCATTTTGGCCAAAAAGTTCCATTTTGGTCTCATTTGACTAGAGCACCTTCTTCACAAGCCATGTGCTTGTGGCAAACTGCAAACGGGACTTCTTATGCTTTTCTGTTAACAATGGCTTTCTTCTTGCCACTCTTCCATAAAGGCCAACTTTGTACAGTGCACGACTAATAGTTGTCCTATGGACAGATTCCCCCACCTGAGCTGTAGATCTCTGCAGCTCGTCCAGAATCACCATGGGCCTCTTGACTGCATTTCTGATCAGCGCTCTCCTTGTTCTGCCTGTGAGTTTAGGTGGAAGGCCTTGTCTTGGTAGGTTTACAGTTGTGTCATACTCCTTCCATTTCTGAATGATCGCTTGAACAGTGCTCTGTGTGATGTTCAAGGCTTTGGCAATCTTTTTGTAGCCTAAGCCTGCTTTAAATTTCTCAACAACTTTATCCCTGACCTGTCTGGTGTGTTCTTTGGACTTCATGGTGTTGTTGCTCCCAATATTCTCTTAGACAACCTCTGAGGCCATCACAGAGCAGCTGTATTTGTACTGACATTAGATTACACACAGGTGCACTCTATTTAGTCATTAGCACTTATCAAGCAATGTCTATGGGCAACTGACTGCACTCAGACCACAGGGGGCTGAATAATTACGCACACCCCACTTTGCAGTTATTTATTTGTAAAAAATGTTTGGAATCATGTATGATTTTCGTTCCACTTCTCACATGTACACCACTTTGTATTGGTCTTTCACCTGGAATTCCAATAAAATTGATTCATGTTTGTGGCAGTAATGTGACAAAATGTGGAAAACTTCAAGGGGGTGAATACTTTTGCAAGCCACTGTATCAGCTGCTGTCAGTTACAACTGAATGTGCAAGGTAATGTCCATGTTTTCCTATGCATCAAGTTTGCGATATTACAGTTTAACAGTGTGCTGACCCGGAAGCTGTTATGTGGTAATGGCCATTTTCAAAATGGAGGGCAGAGAATTCCATCGATCACAGTGGACAAACAGGACTGATTGATGCGCTGACTACATGGGAGGTAAGCATGACCTGTGTATGTTTATTTTGACTATTTATTTTTAGTTCAGGTTCTCTTTAAGGCATATACACATGTCTAGCATAATGCACAACCAACCACACAACATGACCAACCGCACGACAAGCTGTTTACACAACAAGTACACATACAAACACCAACCAACTAAACAACAAACTTACTGAAATATTATGCGTGCAAGCAAAGCGACAAACTGCACAACATGTCTGCATTCAAAAACAAAAAAGTTGTTGAAACGACTTGCACACACATGGCCAACCTACAAGATAGTTGTGCAGGTTGATTCGTCTGATGGATCTGGCAAACCACCTGTTATTAGCTGGTCGTCTTGTTTGCCAGCCGTACACACGTCCAAATTTACAGACCAAGTTTAGATGATAGTTGGGCAGATTGTTTGGACGTGCGTATGAGCCTTTGGGCTTAGGCCGCGTACACGCTCACAACTTGTGACGTCTTTCTTACTCATTATATAGTTTAACAAACCGTAGTCTTCAGCAGTCTAGCGGTTCAGCCTCCCGTGTGAAAATGGCCTTATGAACTCAGGGCATACTGATTGTGGTAATAATGTCATTCACTCTTCCTCTATTATTATTATCAATACACAATGAGGCAGTGAGGCCACAACCCAATCAGACTGCAAAAACACACACAAATTCCATACTAACAAACATACTCATTTTTCAGAGATCCAGTCTTATGCTACTATCGTTATTTTCTGTACCTCCAAATGGTTTGGATACTCATGACTGATATCCCCTAGTCTACAGTACTAAAAAAGAAAGGTATATAAGGGTATTATCTTTTAAAAGATCATGGTTACAATTTGAAGCCGGCAAAAGAAATGTACATTTTTGTGTATACAGAGGGATACATTTAGTGATAACAGAGGGACTAATTATCAATATCACAGTAAAAAATGCTCAATGGTGCCTCTACCAAACATTAGGATTAGGAAACACACCCTCAGCTATCAAGCAAAATATCACGCGATATTTGTGTAGGATATTTTGCTAGACAGCTAATGGTGTGTTTTCTAATGTTTGGTAGTGGCATCTTTGAGCATTTTTTACTGTGAATTTTATTCATTTAATTGATTTTATCTTAATAAAGCGAATAATTTTTCTTTGCATAGTGCGCAGGAGTCCATGTATCTCTATATTTCTCCTATTTTAGTAAGACTGTGAGTGTTTGCTTACTATTTCTCCTAGCTGACTAATTACAATATTTGTACTACAGAGGAGTGCTGCAATTGTCTAATTGTATAACTCTCAATATCAGACAGGAAAGGGTTAACCTCTCTAAAAGTGCCCATATACTTATAGATTAGCAGCAGATTTGACCATCACATAGATTCCTGTCAGATGCCTTTCAGGTCGAATCTGACAGGAATCTATCTGATGTGTGCCACACAGTAGGAATAGATTTCCAATAGACTTCAGAATCACTCAAAATGCAGTGTTGCACCATTCGATCGAATGCAACCCAATGGGCCATCGATCTGCTGCCAGTAGCCGATCAACCTAGATTTTGCGACCGGACCGATCGAGAAAATCGATCGAAACCAGCCGGAAATCGATCTACTGATCAAATTATGCTTTCTGCTGCATCGATTTCTAGCCAATTCGATCAGAACGGTCAAATCGGCCGTCGATCGATGGCTAAAATTAAATAGTGTATGGGCCCCTTAAGAGAAATGATGATTTTACGAACACAAGAGTTGAGTTGGTAACATGGTGGTTAATATTTAGTACTTATGGGTTAATCTACCGTGTGGTGACAAAACAGGAAAAAAATCTCTGATTTTGGTAACAGTATTACTAAGATTACTAGCAAATGGAGGCCATTAGGTTAATCTCTGGTTTCTACTAGGTGCCATGTCCCTTTCAGAATTGGATGCTGCACCCAAAATCTGCAGCATGCATCATTTTTTTACCCCGCTCTCGATTCAAATGCAGCCTAATGCTTTCAATGGGCTGTGACTCCCCATCCCAAAACTAGTGGAAATAGGCCCTAAAACAGAATTAATCTATGTAGCCAGTGACAGAAGGGTTAAGCAGAGGAATTTGATACTGGAAATGGAATGGTTAATTTCTGGTACTGGTGGAGCAAAAAAAGATGAAGAAAATTTGTTCTTGGTACTAAAAGAGTTAAATCATAACATTAGTGGCAAATAGGTTAATCTCTCATAATAGCGATTGAAGGGATCATCTCTGCTTTTGTTAATATGAGGTTAGATCTTTGGTATTAATTACAGAACTACCAATTAAAGAAAATAGCATTGGGATTAATTTCTGGCATTGGATACTACAGGATTACCTTTTAGTATTGGTGACTAAATAATAATAATAATATTAATTTCTGATGATGATGGGTACATCTCTGGTATTGATAACAGTGGGTTTAGTATTAGAAGGGACAATTTTCATTTAAGGCATAAGTGTTAAGTGACATTAGCAGATATGATTTTTGCTATTGTGACTCAAGGGTTAATATGCCATTAGTGATGTAACGGTTAATCTCTAGTATTGATAATAGAAAGTTTGATCTCTGGTCCAGGGTGAAGCAGGTTTAAAGCAGTGGCAGTATACTCTTTGGCGGTAGCAGCAGAGGAATGCATCTCTGATGGTGGCAGCAGTGGGATAGGAAGAGTTAAGGCTCCTCTCTCAGCGGCCCCCCAGGATCCAGGCAGATGGCGGGATTTATCTCTCTCCCACTGATTTCTATTTTAGTCCGCTGAGAACTCTGCCTGTTTTCTGGGATCTCATCACTCTCTGCGCCAGGGAAAGCAGAGGGTTAACCCGAAGCCTCAGGCCAAGGATGCCATCACAAAATGTATTGTCCCCAGCCCCCCCCCCCCCCCCCCCGCGAGAAAAAAAAGAGAGGTCTTAACACAGCTCAAAATTCATAAACACTTTATAATTCAGCTGAAGTAAGACTCAGAAAGCAATACTGTTTATTTACATAAAGCTATGGAGCCGCAGTGTCCAGGCTGGTTGGCATTACCACGTACACAACTCTGTGATGTACAGAACCCAGCACCCATTATTTGCCAGGCTTACTAATACAGAAAAAAGACCTGCTAAACAAAGGTTCTCCAGAGTGAAGGTTTTGGGAGAGCAGAACTACCAGATCTTGTAAGCCTGGACCTAGTCTGATATTAGGTGGGGTTTGCTCCCCTCACTTGGCTTTTACTGGACAAGGGTTATAAAAACTTAATGAATGGGTCACCTTGTAATTCCATTTTATCCATCATGGATTATAAAAAAGAAAAAAAAAAGATTCTCGCAGTGTGCTGCGTAGAACTAAAATCTCACAGCCCCCAGTTCACTAACCTCTCAACAACCGTAAGCTGTAGTCAGTTGTGATGGTTTAAAAGTCTTGGGTTTGGTTTCAAAACTGGATAGACTGTAGCTATGGAAAAAAGAATAATGATGTAAATGTCCAAATGTATTCCCGCGTGTGGCGGCCATGACAAATTCTTGTCACGGTGAGATGACACAGCATGTGCTTCATCTATATTCTACGGGAGGATTCGGTGACTCATGTGGAATTGGTTGGAGAGCGTCAATAGAGGGACAGCGAGCGACAAGTCACATCTCCTATCGGCAATGATGATATTGCAGTCACTAATCACACATAGGATGGGGCTGAGGGGCTGTTGTGCTGTCTGCCTGGATATGACAGGAGGCTGTGCAAACACTAGAGGTCACTGCGCAGGCCTGAAAGGTCACAGACAGTGGAGTGTGAGTCACCTTGAGGACAGGAGCGAGATGTCCATGTGGATGAAGGTGGGAGGACAGTGATGGGCCAGAATGGTGCTGGGCCTGCAGCAATTGGAATTGGAGCCTATGATTCATACCCACCTGTCTCAGTATTATAGATTATAATTTTAAGGTAAAAGGGCAACTTTGGACAAATTGTCAAATATGTACACAGTGACTATTCACTTTGCAAATGATCTTTAAAGTAAGGCACATGCTCTTGCGTAACGCAAGAGGATGTATGGTCACTGTGTACATATTTGACAATTTGTCCAAAGTTTCCCTTTTACCTTAAAATTATATGACATAAGAGCAATGTGTATGGTTGTGTCTCCTGACAGCCTGGCATAATTAGTTTTGGCACCCGAGATGTCAGCACACTACACTGCAGTGTATTGTAAGTATAATCCAACAATAAGTCTTACCTCACCTCCACACCACAAGAATACTTCCTATTACATGTCCAGCAGTATCCTTTCCCCAAATATATCACTCCACCCACCTGAAACTAAAGTACTAAAAATCTCCCCAACCAAATATAACCACCATCACCACCACCCCCAATTAAGATACCATTCAGATCATTTACATATCCTAGCAACCCCCTCCCAAAATATTCCCCCCACCACCACCAAATCTACCCCCAAGGAAAATAGTATTAAATTCTCCTTTTTTAAGCCCTTAAAGAGACTCTGAAGTCTCCCAAAAAAACAAACCTGTTTTTATTTCAGTATCTTCATTAGCACAAATGCCCTACCTAAAATGCCGCATCCCCGTGGCTGAAATCGCTATTAATCACCCTAAATCCTGGGGCAAAATTCCACGACTTTTCGCAAATTTTGCGTAAGTGAAATAAGCACATTCCGATCATCACGAGGACAGAAGTAGGCACAAAGGAGAACGGGGGGGGGGGGGGGTCAGAGGTGGTACAGAGGAGCGCAGTGGCGGCAGAGGTGGCACAGAGGCTGACAATGAAGGCACAGGGTAACAGAGGTGACACCTTAGGGGACAGTGGAGTCACAGAGGTACAGGGAACAGAGATGGCACAGTGTTCTGAATGATTCAGGTTAACCACTTAAGGACAGTAGGCTTTTACAACTCAGCACACAAGTGATTCCCCCCCCCCCCCTCCTTTTCTGCTCACCAACAGAGATTTCTGTTGGTGGGCTGTCCTCGCTCCTGCGATGTTTGTTTATTTTTTATATATATTTATTTGGGTTTTTTTTCTAAATAAATGTACCCTTTTTTAAAAAATTTTATTACAGTCACTCCCACCATCCCCCTGCCAGCCAATCACACTGATCGCTCTTGTGCCTTCCAGGGGGACAGCCGTGCCGTAGATACAGTGTAAATAGACGGCGGTTTCGCCATCTAATAGTCTCCTAGTGGCGATTGCCGCTGGGAGACATGACGAAGCGGAGGTCCGTCATTCAAGCGGAGATGTGTGCGCATCGGCGCGCGCAATCTCCTGAATAAAACCGCCCCAGGACTTCCCGCCAATTGGCGTTGATCGGTCCTGGGGCTGCCGCCGCATCCACGCCAATTGCCGTGGAGCAGTCTTAAAGCAGTTAAGAGCGAACCTACAGTCCCTATCTTGTTTGTTAACAGGTGACTACCTGTACTGACCTTCGTGAGACATCACTACAGTTTTCCATTTTGAGTATGATCCATTTACGCTTTTATTTCTGACCCATAACCAGTTTCGGACTGGCTGTAGTTGAAATTATGTTGCACTTGTGGCTACCTAAGCCTGATGCAGCATAGTTTTAACTCTGCCCGATCCAATGCATGAGGTGTGATCGAGCATCTCTGCCGCCACAGAACTCAGCTGTCTAAAAGCAGCTGAGCTCGGTACCTGGGTCAGGAGCTGATTTCATTGTGGCTGCTTATTCCTGCCATGGTGTAGATTTCAACTACCATGCCACACAGACCCGTCGCTTCCACCGATCTCTCCCTAACTATTTTTAAAGAACTCTTTTTTTTTCATAGCTGGAGTAAAGGTCTATTAAATGTACACAAAACATTGTGCCTGAACTGGGGATTTAAAACAATCAAAAAGAAGGTTTGAAAAGTCAAAAAGGAGGGACTTTCTTCTAAAACTGGAGAGCTTCCTCCTGACCCTTTTGGCAACAGTAGTACCGCACTTCTCTTGGGTACATCTATGGAATAAAAAATATTCTGTTATGCAGTTTTTACTGAATGTATTATCTAATAAAGTGGTTTATTGGTACATTCTATGGTTATACTATGGAAATAAACGTCAGTTTCACTTTAAAACCTCCATCTTAGTAGCTCCACTCCTAAGTATCTCTAATGCTGGGTACACACGATGAGATTTCCCGTTCGATTCCCGGATCGATTCGATTAAATCAAACATGTTCGATTGGATTTCGATCGTTTTTTCCGTCGATTTTGCATACCTATCATGAAAAAATTGATCGAAATCCAATCGAACATGTTTGATTTAATCGAATCGATCCGGGAATCGAACGGGAAATCTCATCGTGTGTACCCAGCATTAGAGTAGACATCAAGCCAAACTTAACAAAACAGCTAGACAAGTAAAACTGTCATCCTGTTATTTTTTGTGTCTGTGTGTGTTGCCATGGAGACTGCCTTCCCAGGATAAATCAGGCAATTCATTTTCGGCGGGTGACCAGCGTACCAATGAAGTGTCACAGGTGACTGAATCCTCTCTAATCAGAATTATAAAAAAAAAAAAAAACAGATAATTAAGGGGGGGGGGGGGGGGGAATAAAAAGAAAATTGATTCGATGTAAAAAAAAAAGCCATTTCTTGCCTAAACGATTGTTGTTCCCATAGCGATTGAATGCTCTAATTACTGTGGGCCCAGCATTTGTTGCGTTGTGTAATGAGATGGACAGAGACGATTGTGTGTACAGATGTTGCCCGTTTACCCAGAAACACTCAGCGAGCAGCATGGTGGCTGATAAAGTACCCATCTTGCTGTCCTAGAGTTGCAGGATCAAGAACTATTTCCTGCGGTTTGCAAGGATTTCCTGCCACAGTCCAAAAATATAGTGGAAGGTGAACCAGCCTCCAGCAACCTAAGTTATTGTGTGTTCCTGCTGTGAGAGCATTAGAGTGTAAGCTCCTCTGGATCTCTGTAGTGGTGTGTGACAGGGCATTAACAAATAAGTTCCTCATGAGAACAGACTGCTGTGAATAGAACAGTGATCTTTGTACAGCATTGTTCAGCATATTATTAATTATTTATTGTATTTATAAAGCGCCAACATATTACGCAGCGCTGGACAATAAATATATACAATGATACAAGGATGACAGACATAGGGTTATACAACATAGAACAAAGTTATACATGCAAATTGTACAAAATACATGATCATGCAATATGGGCTGGTTAGGTAGGCCCAGCAATACAAGTACAGGCTGTCATAGGACAGGAGCACATGATCCTGTAGATTACACTAGGGAGTGGAGGACCCTGCCAGAGGCTTACAATCTAAAGCAGGGGTAGGGAACCTATGGCTCAGGAGCCATATATGGCTCTTTTGATGGCTTCATCTGGCTCACAGACAAATCAGTAGGGGTTGATTCACTAAGCTACACTACTCAAGCAGCGCAGCTTAGTGTGGCAGCGCAAATAAAATTGTCAAAGTAGGCACGCTACTGCTGTAGCGTGCACTACTTACTTACTCATACTCCCCCAAAATGAACAGCTGCTTCAATTGTCTCACTCTGGACCCTGCCAGGTCCAGTGACTTTGTAGGATGAGATCCCCCAAGTCAGCTAGCTAATTGTACAAGCTGTTAGTCGGTATTTCTGCCGTCTAGCTCTCGGGAAATTGCTGATGCTGCTGAAACCCAAGAGAAGCTGAAGATGTGTCTGACACTTCCGCTGCCCGGCGGATCAACTGTATACACATCACCATGGCAACAGGGACAGCCCTCTACTGCGCATGCGCACTGTCCCAGTTTGAAACATTTTGTATGGCTCTCACAGAAATACATTTTAAAATATGTGGCGTTTATGACTCTCTCAGCCAAAAAGGTTCCTGACCCCTGATCTAAAGGCTATTGGTGCTTTATAAATGCATAATGATAACAGTGTTTGATTGTGATGCTATTGTTAAAGTGTAAGCTCCTTGGCTGATACCTTCTGCAGTACTTTAAAGAATACAAAGTCATGCCAACAACTGTCCCTCAGAGAAGTTCTTAATCTAATCCCTTCCATAGTCATAGTGTATGTCCCTGTCATAGTCTAAGGTCAATTTTGAGGGAACCAAATAACTGATTTATATGTTTTTTGGACATTCTTTTTAGATCTGGTTCTGTCACTTTGATGGTTCAAGGTGTCTCTATACAGGCAGTACTACATTCAGCATGATGGGATAAGGACAGAGGGATCAGGACTTGCTAACAGATGTGCCGAGCAGCAGCACACTGGTACTGTCAGTGCCAAGATAAAAAGCATTTTAGTGCTCCTTCCATCCTTAGTCTGAGAGCTGCTGTGCAGAGGATTACAGGGAAGACTTGATTGCTTCTGCCAGCTCTATATACAAAAAATGTATGCTTTTAATGCATACATAGCTGCATTAAATCACTTTTTATATTAGTTCAGAGTCCTTCTTGAAAAGCTTTGCAAGTCAGGAATGATGTATTGGGGGCCGGGCAAGATATTCTTGGCATATCTGCAGCAGATGGCTTCTCCACGTTACCCCCCGGTGAATTCAGCCTCATCCTCAGCTCCTGCAGGACATTAGGAGAATTCACTATTAATTCCAGCCTCTGTTTTCCCTTAATAAGACTTTTATTCCTCCTCGTCTCCTCCTGGCTGCCTCATTATCCAGCAAATTCCGTCTGTCATCCATCCGCATCTTTACTTTGATCAACGGTGGCGTTCAAGGGTGGCGGTTGGGGAGGGGGGCTCTGAGCACCACAGAGCTCCATGATAATACAGGCCACCATAGATTGGGAGGGCACAGAACTGGCGGGTTGTTGATTTCTCCATCCTCTGAATCACTGTGCGCAGAAAATACACACCAATGCAGCATACCTCAGGTACAAGAACCGCCCTTCAGCTTCATTTTAATCTGATTTTCTCTTAAAACAAAATGCAGCCACAAGTCATTGGAAGTTTCACATGTCCTTTGAGTAGGACTGCAGCTTCTGGTTATACGATTCTAGTAAGCTCTCTTTCTGATAACTAGAGTTTGAACCAGCGGACTCTCTGTGGCGAACATTACGGAAAGTCGTGCGCAATCGCCAACAATTTTCGTATGGACCTGCACAATTACTGTCAGCCCTGTACTGTCAGGCGTTTGTGGACTTACCCGCTGACAAGGACAATAACTATGGTGCGATAAAAGCTGCAATTATCGCCAAATACCAGTTGACCCCAGAGGTCTATCGCAAAAAGTTTCGCTCCCTGCAGAAAGGCCACACCGACTCTTACACCGACCCGGAGAGTCGCCTGCTGACAGTGTTCAGGCAGTGGTCGCGGGGCCTCAAAAAAGACTCTCACCAAGGTCTGGAGGACCTCATCGTGCAGGAGCAGTTGCTGAACTGCTGCACTCCAGATGTCCGGCAGTTTGTCTTGGAGCGGAAGCCTGACTCCGCCAAAGCAGCCGCAGAACTTGCAGACACTTTTGTGGCCACCCATGTGCCGGACAGCCGCTAACCTCCAGTCCAGAGCTGGAAAGGGGGGAGACCTATGCAACCCAGCTCTCCTCCCCCTGCTAACCGTGGGAATTGGGTCCCACAGCCACAGAGGCTGGAGGCTGCACCTGCTACTCATCCGCCTGATGCCACATATGTTCCGAAGTGTTACCACTGTGGACAGCGAGGACACCTCAAGTCTGCCTGCCCTGAGGTAAGGACGCCGCCTCCAGAGCCTAGCGCAGAATTGGCTAGCGCATCCTCTACTGCACACGCCTACCTCATCATGGGAGCAGCAAATCCTCGACTTTCCGGAAATCATCAAGTCGTGGAAGTTAATGATCAGATCGCTGTTGGTTTCCGCGACACAGGCGCAGAGCTTACCTTGGTTCGCTCTCATCTTGTAGCCAGGGAGAATTTCCTGCCTAATGAGCGTGTTACCCTTGTGGGAGTTGGTGGCACACACACACGCATCGCCAAAGCTCGTGTTGTTCTCAATTGGGGAAGGGGACGCCAGACAAAAGTTGTGGGGGTGACAGATGACATCCCAGTGCCTGTGCTGTTGGGTACCGATCTTGGCACCCTACGATCCTTTTATGAACCTGTGATCAACACCCCAGATTGCAAGTCTGGACCCACTCAGGTATTGTACAAGCTTGGGGTGGGACAGAGGGAGGCAGCCAGGGTAATGGTACCTAGCTCTCCTAGGGAAGGAGGCAAGGAAGAGGTACCTTTTTCTAACGGACAGCTGTCTAATCACTGTTTGCCTGATTCTAAACCTGTCACTGTTGTTCCAGATACCTGTGTACATGATGTGAAAAATGAACGTAACTGTGATGTTAATGCTGTACCAGATGTTGCTAATAGTTTTCATGCTGAATCTCCTATTGCTAAAAATGATTTATGTTTAAGTGTGATTGCCTCTAACCTAAGAGGTAACAGTCTTGTTTTGCCTGGGTCACATCCTTGCAGGGCAGCGGAAGCAGTCCAGGTGTCAGAGCAGGCAGCTGGGGGCCTAGACCTCCCCTCCTGCTATGACAGCCAGAGTGCTCCACCATTGCCTGGTACCAAACAGCTGGTGGAGGCAGGCAGTGCCTTCCCTGTCTCGCCCTTGCATATCTTCCCCTTGCAGAAGCAACCCAGTGCAAAACTGCTCAGAGGTCCACCCTCTATCCTTCCTGGAGAAGGGGCAAGCCTCGCCACCCAGGTGAAGGCTAATTCGTTTTTTAAAATGTGCTCTAATGTCCACCTAGGTTGTGCTGACCAAAATGTTGTGCCAAGGTGTAGTCAGTTAGAGCAGGGGTATGCTACGCTGCTTCCGGATTCGCAGGCTGACACCCGAGAGTCAGGAAGTGACCCGGATGTCAGCCAACGACTCTCTCCCTTACAGGAAGCGCTACGCAAACCCAGACAGGCCTTTAGAGGTAAGCCTGTTGGTGTGCATCGCACCGTCCGCAAAGCGGACACTGGGGCACACCGGACCATGAGGCCTTATGCTTCTGCTGAGTTGTCTAAAGGGCAGTCAGAACCCGTTCAGTAGCTAAGCGGCGCGTAGAGCAGGTCTGGCAGACCCACTCTGGGCGGCCGACTGGTAGGGGAGAGATGTGGCGAACATTACGGAAAGTCGTGCGCAATCGCCAACGATTTTTGTATGGTCCTGCACAATTACTGTCAGTCCTGTGTAGAATAACACAAATACCTTTCTTTTGCACTTCTTACTAAGAGCAACAGCCCCTCACCCCCACATCCTGTGTCAGGTCAGAAAAGAATTTCACTAGTGGCTGACCCCCTGGGCAGAGCCATTTGGCTACACAGCCCATGTCCCAGAAACTAGCTCAAACTGGCTGAGATAAAAGTTCCCTCCAAGCTCATAGACTCAAGCAAAGAGAACTTTAATTTATTTATAATTCAAAATAGGTTTGTCACAGCAAGACAAAAATGACATTTCCTGAAACCTAGAAATCAGTTCTATCATTCACCTGAATTGCAATTTTCTGGCTATCAGGAATCAGTAGAGAAACCACTTTATCCGGCCTGCGTAGAGCGAATGCGATAGACTAGGCATGTATAGCCCCGTTTAATACAGGGCCGCAGGCCGCTTATGAATATAGTCTCGGATTTCCGATGCGCCAATATAGGGCGGAGTCACACAGATTATTAATAATTGGTACAGTTCTTGCTCTGAAACTGGGGGTGGCAACCTGGCTGCCAGGAGATAACCCTGCCTTAAACACACCTACTTTCCAGGTAGTGACAGCCCCAAAACTCAGGTCCTATAAAAGTAGGGTGGGACCAAACCTGCCCAGTTCTCCAAATTCCATCGACCAGGAAAGTCCAGGCATGCGTTCCAAGGAGAACCGACGCATGTT
Organism: Hyperolius riggenbachi; assembly: GCF_040937935.1. NCBI lineage: Eukaryota > Metazoa > Chordata > Amphibia > Anura > Hyperoliidae > Hyperolius > Hyperolius riggenbachi. The sequence goes on from NC_090648.1 coordinate 375,241,901, forward strand.
GTGTTCAAGGACTCTTAACATGAATGCCTACTTTAAACTGGACTCTTTTTCTTCATTCTCCAAATGGACTATCAGCCATAACTAAGTAAGAATTTTCTGATTTTATTCTTTTTTATTTTTAGGCTCTGTGTGTATATGTTAATTGATGTATATAACTGTATGTAATGCATTTTTGTTATTAAACGTTTTAAAAATTGTTTAGCGGTTATGACCTGTTGCTGAACATACACAATCGTACCTATACTCCTGAACGCGCTACCCTGTGTTTAATAGAAGTATACATTTATAACCCATATGCGTGAATCCGGCTCAGATAGTCCGATCTGACCCAGATTCCTGCATACCGCAAAGTGTTAACAGAGCGTTCTCGAAGTCCTAGTATAATTACAGTAGTGGGCTGTGTAACTCGCTTGGTGGCAGATATTTGAATTGTATGTGTGAGGTGAATCCGTTGGCATCCGAACGCTCCCTCTGCGAGTCGGTTCATCAAATTGCGAACTCGGGTTGCCCTTCGTGATGAACAAAATGACCGTGTGAGAGGATTTCTGACGCTGATCGATTGACCCCATCCGCAGACCGGCCTTGCGGTCAGTGACACTCTCAGCCTAGGAACTGGGAGTGACAAGAGCTCCACCCAGCTCTTCTCCCCCCTGATGTATTGGTTTGTCTGCTGTTAATCCAAGCTCTATTCACTGACTAAAACATACAGTAGATCAACAGATGATGAGAATTCATCAGATTAATATGATAAAAAGTAAAGAGAATTGTTTTAAACAGGAGATAACAGGTAAATTTAGATGTTCATTCCTGTATTGCTGGGAATACACAATAAGATTTTTCAGCAGGTTTATGTCCCGATTGTTTTTCTGATCGATTTCCATTCACTTCTATGAGAAAAACGATCGAAAATCAAATTGGACCTGTCGGAAATTATCTGTTGAACCATCTATCTGACAAAAAATCTCATGGTGTATTCCCAGCATAACTCAGTTCAAAAGGAGGCTACAGAATTACTGTGCATTAGGGAGGGAGAAAGAGACACTCATACAGCAATATCTACATAGACATTTTACAATACAGTGTAAAAGAAAAAATAAAGAACTTCCATCATTAATAGGCTATTGTATTTCATCCTGGGTACAAGGGAAGCAGCACTGTCCTAATTCTGTGACCAGAGTGTACTGATTATATTCATTGAAAAAAACTGGGATTTGAATTTCTGACCAATTTTAGATATTCATAGTTGGCTGCCAATTGAAATGAAAAGATTAAAAGATAAATTTTAATAATAGTAAATTACAAAATGACTTAAGTAGCTCTGATATGTGTTTCATTGTGTCAAAGCATTTATATATTAATTGAAGGATAGTTATACTTATGCACTAAAGTACAGTTAGGGGAGGACCTTGCCCCATTGAGCTTACAATCTAGTGACGTGGCCGCCCCCACTAGCAGATCTCTTGTCTTCCTGAAGAAGTCAGTAAACAATAGGCAGTGCTTCTGGCTCTTCAAAACAGGGTTTTAGAAAAAAAAAAAAAGTTGCAGAACAGGGATTCTAATATCCAAGGAGGAACTTCCAAATTCAGTTGCAGACTGCCATTGGCCTCCCCCGCCATAAGAAGCCCAAGGGCTGGTTCACACTAAAAAAACATGCTCCAATTCAGCAGATACCTGGTAAACATACAGGTGGAGAAAAGGGGGGACTGCTGGCGACTGGGTGGGGGGACAGGTTTCTGATAGACAAATGTGGCCTTTGATAGGAATCACTTCAGAAAGGTATATGTATTTCTACCACACTGCACATCAATTTACAGGGAATCTATTGAAAATCGATTGACCTGCAGCATTACACTGTTTGATGCAATGCAACGCATTTACCTATCTATTAACCACCTCCAAGCAAATGAATCGGATCTGTAGGGAATCACACAGTAAAATCGATGAGTGTATCTTTATAGCCATAGACTGCCATTGCCCTAGCCCCTGCCATTAGAAGTCCTACATTCTTTGGGTACACAGGGGACGTTGTTGTTTACAATTGCCGGTGTGGATTGGAGGGTCACCAGACCTCCATTGGCCATAAATTTGCATCTGGATGTCCTAGGTAGGATGAAGGGCACACTGATAACTGATAGCAGTTACGTTTTAAACATAAATGTAGTAATAGAAGCTTGCAAATACCTATATCCACCAAGAATCATGTCACTTTCATAATTTTGATTTCTGCCTTCAAAGTGATTTTAGAAGTGACAATAAACACCATCAACTATTTCAAACAATGCAGCGTCCTTTATGGTTGCTCTCCCATCCATCACCGGTGCATCCATCCGGCGTCATAAAGGTTAACAGCGAAGCATTTATTTTGTTCTTTAGTCACCCAAAATGAGCGCAGCCATATTTCATGCACAATTACCCCATCACCTTCCCTGCCTGGAAGCTGGGGGGGGGGCCGCACTCCTCCACCAGTGGCTGTGGTGCTGCCTGTTAATGTGCAGACGGGTACTGGTCAAAGCCTGTTTAGGAGCAGCACTGTGCACAAATCTGTCACACATGGGGTAATTTTCCTCTCTTCCTTGTCAGGACGTGGTTGACCTTGCTGGATAATGTGAAGGTCGCATAGTGGAGGGGGAAGACTGGCGAGGAGAAAACATTAATGAATGAGAAATCTAAAAAAAGGTGTCACAAGACTGACAGCAACATCTTAAAACCACTCTGCCGGCCAGTTACAGGGGGTGCTTTTGGGGATGAATTGCAAAGCAATGGGGTTTGATTTGTGTCCCCTCATTTTCTGTATTGTCTTCAGGAACTGGAACTAAAGGAATCGCTGAGAAAAGGCTTTAACTGCAACAGTCTGGTGTCATTCAGACTAGCCACTTCCATCTCAGTGCCCTCTACATTCCTAAGGGCTCAGACACGCTATAAGCGCTTTCCTGAGCACTATTTAGCCATCAGCGCTTTCTGAGAGCTTTTTAAAAAACGCTCCCATTAACTTACATTAAAATCGCGGTAAAACTCATTTTAACATGATTTTACTGTGAATTTAATGTAAGTCAATGGAAGCGTTTTTTAAAAAGCTCTCAGAAAGTGCTGATTGCTAAAAATCATCCGATCGCATAGCACCACTAAAGCCTGTTTCCAGTGTGAAACCGGGCTAAGGCTTTCAAATCATGAACTGAAAAACCTACAGGTCACTAAAAAAAACAACAACAGCATTCAAGTCTTTATTATCACACTTGGGGGCTGATGCACGAATATGTCCACACATCAGATGTATATCATTTGAGACGTCTGACGAAAGGCAGATATCGCTGTATCAGACGACAATCATTAAAATGATTGATACCAAACAATGTTAAAAGACAACGACGAGTGACCGATATTGGGTATTCTGCCCAATTCAACTGACAGATCAGTTCAGATGCCTAGGGCAGATATCGTGCAGTCACACAGGTGTGCACCGCAGCCATGTATGTTGTGTGGAATGTCACATACTCATTTGGTTCAGGGATGTGTATGAACAGCATTTAAACTACTTGTTTCTTTTTGGTAATGTTGTTTGAGCAATGTCTCTAGCGTGTTTATGGTCCTTAAGATACAGCCCTTGTACGGATCATAAGATACAGATCTTATTTCCAAGGCTTATCACCCCTCCAATCCGAGTAAGCAGTTGTAAAAAAAATAAAAATCATGCCTTGTCTAATAAAAGAAGCTACTGTAGTAAGTAGAAAAAGTGAAGCTTTTGATGGCAAGTGGTGAGGTCAGTGGCAATCTATGGCTTTAATATTAAAAGCCCCTTTATACCAAGGCCATCCACTGTTATCAGAAGCCCCACCCCTCAACTTCTGTCTACAGCCCAACTTTTTTGAGTAGGCAATGACATAACTATTCTTTAAAACTGCCAGGAGGAGCATCAGGCCCCTGCAGCCAGATCTTTATGTCCACACATCTTCTGTAGTGGGTTCCATTTAGCTGTTACAAAGGACAACTGAAGTGAGAAGAGTATGGAGCATGCCATATCATATGTATTTCATTCTAATCCGTACCAATTGCCTGGCAGCCCTGCTGTTAGGGCTCATTTCCACTAGAGACATGCCAATTCACATACGAAAATGCAAATGAGAATTCACATACGAATGAGAATTTGCATGAGTTTGTATTCATATGCTCATTTGAATTCGCATGCAAAAAGGCATTTTCCCCCCTCCATGCATTTTTAACCCTTTCAGTCAGGAAGAAAGTCATAATATGTAAAATGGCTGACTTTTTTCACGCGAAAATGCATGCAAGAATGGATAAAAAAGGCACACTTAAAATTAACATAAATTTCCTATCAAATATATTATGTGCGATTGGCATACCGTACCTTGCATACAGTGTGCAGAAACTGACAACACTACTGTGCTGTTTTTTTTCCTGCACAGTTCTGCATACAGATTCTGCACACAGTGAAAACAGGACCGTTAAAATACATTGCTATGCAAACTTGTATGTAGGAAATAAACACTAATTTGCATGTAGTGGAGACGGGCCCTTAATGTTTAAAGGGAACCTTAACTGGCGGGGAAAAATAAATTCACTTACCTGGGGGCTTTCCCAAGCCTCCTGCAGCCGTCCGGTGCCCGCGCCGGTCCTTTGGTGCCCTCCGGTCTCCCTCCGCCGCTAAGTTTCATTTTCGGACGACTGCCAGTCGTCCTCGGGCAAAGCGTCATCTTCTTCCGCATTCCTCGTCGTAAAGCGCATCCGCATGACGCGTTTGGCGTCATGCGGACGCGCTTTACGGCTCTTTACGACGAGGAATGTGGAAGAAGAGGACGCTTTGCCCGAGGACGACTGGCAGTCGTCCGAAAACGAAACTTAGCGGCGGAGGGAGACCGGAGGGCACCGAAGGACCGGCGCGGGCACAGGACGGCTGCAGGAGGCTTGGGAAAGCCCCCAGGTAAGTGAATTTATTTTTCCCCGCCAGTTAAGGTTCTCTTTAAGGTATGTACAGACATTAATATTTATTGTTTGTGACTGTAGCATAGATCAGTCTGATGTCTGTAAAAGCATCACCTATCTTCAGTGAAAAGATTGACAACAAGTAATAAGCCATGGCAGAAATGTTGAGCCAGATACATCCTGCCCCTCCTCACCCTCCCCTTTCCATAGGGCAGTACATGGATGAATGGTGCTGCCACCTGTCAAGCCAATTAAACCCTAGGCCAGCTTCACACTGCATAGTGGAGGTGCGGCAGCCACACCGCACCACCACAAACAGGCCTTCGGGGAATATCACATTACTAGGCGGTATTCCCTGCCTGGCATCCGGCCAAGCAGGAAGTGACGCTCACTTCCTGGAGGCCAAGTGATCACGTGCGCGGAAGTCTATTGCAAAAAATACACTTCTACGCATGTGCGACGCGTAAAACCTGCACATTGGTTTTCACACTGACATTTATCGCCATAGACTTACATGACTTCCGGTCCGCCGCAAGTCGATGCAGATACGCACACTAACGTAGTTTTGGAAGGGCGTTAGATTGAGCACTTCCGGCGCACCACGGGTAATATGAAACCACCCATAGACTTTCATTGCGGTAAAGTGCGATAAGTTGCAGCAAAGCACCGCCGAAAGGGCGAAACGCATTCAATTTTCAGACAGTGAATAAAGACCGAACAATCTGACATTTACTGTTTTTTTTTTTTTAACAAGCCTCTCAGCTGATTCTCAAGAGAAATATACTGCAGAGCTTTACAGGTCCAGTAAGCTGAGCTCACCTCATGGTCACTAGACACTGACTAGGAGAGAGTTAAGCAGGACGCTCGTCTAAATGTCACATATTAATACCAGCGCTGGGATGAGGCTGTCTAAAGGACGACGTGACCTTTCTATTGTCAGGTGACAAGTGTGGGAGACATAACCAGCCAATCAGACTTTCTCCTCAGTCCATCATATCCAATTCAAAGCCACCAAAGGAGATGTGTAAAACGGTGCAAATTCACCACGAAAGACCTTGGCCTCCAGTTTGCTAAATGGGTCACCCCACCCAGAATCGGTGGTGGCTGGAAAACTAAACCAACTTATGGCTTCTTCTATCCCCTGAGAACTCTGGTGGTGAAATCTCTTCACCTCTGTGTTCTCAGTTACGAAAAAATAAAAAAAGAGGCTATAGAAGAAAGAAGAAACCAGGGTCAGGCAGGAGGAGAAAGAGCACTCCTACAAGTGGCTGGATAGTATACTGGCTAAGGGAAAAACCTCTGACATTGGAAACCAAGGTTTGAGTCCTAACTAGGGCTGGTACCTATACAGTCAGGAGTCATTGGGGAAGACTCCCTAACATGGCAGGGTGGCCTATTGAGTGTTCCCCTAATGGCTGCAGCTCTCAAACACTTTGAGCCGCACAAGAGAAAAATGCAATTCAGATGATAGCATTATTATTATACAACAAATAGAGGGTGTAAATCATATAACTGCATACATAACAGGAGGAAAAGAGGACTCTGCTCAACCCATGTTACAATCTACACTCACTGCGCTTTATTAAGAACACTATACTAATACTGTGTAGGACTTTCTTTTGCCCTGAAAACAGCTCCAAGTTTTCATGGCATGGATTCTACAAGACACTGGGAACATTATTTTGAGAATCTGGCACAGAATTATGTGATTACAGAACACGACACAACTCCCACAGATATGTCAGATGCACCATTGCACTATGAATCTCCCATACTGCCACATCCCAAACCAGCATTAGCCCATGCCACATGCTGAATAAAGCCAGATTCTGACCCCACCAGCTGTGTGCCTCATCCCAGATGTACAGGTATTGGAGCGGGCTATGCTTTTCCAGCTGCCCCATGCCTGTGCCCACCTTTAGCTCTCCGTTGGCTCACAGGGGTGGAAGCTGATGAGGTGTGATGTGTTGTGCATTCTGCTTATCACTTCTGCTTATCACAGCTGTAAAGAGTGAAAACTTTCACACTGTTCTTAGTAAGCGCTTACAAACTGTTGTGCATCCCAAGAGGTCACTACTCATACCAGCCTGAATGGCACCGACTATCATGCAACTGAGGCCACATTTTTTGTTGCGAACATCAAGAGTAGGTTCAAACTGGGGTGCTCTGTACTCCTGCACATATTTTCACATATGGGTTTTCTGATGGTATGCCTGATCGCATAGACAGGATTGCACTCTGTGGAGATATGGAGGAATTTTTCAGAAAGCTGAGACTCAAGGAACACTACCATGATAAGGAAGCCTGTGATACAATGGTTAATGGACCAAAACGCACCAGATCTAAAAAGAAGAAAAAAAGATGGACCCCCAAAGAAGGAGAAAACCCGGCCCTGGATAAATACATCAACAGATTCAGACGCAGAATCTCTGACAGGATCCTGAATAAAAGAAAGACACTGGCCCAGAACGTTACACCACAGGAGCGACAGAGGGAAACCCAGGCAGGCCCATAATCTCAGGGAGCGGAACTTTTACAGAGAACATCTCAGGGTGGCTGGAAAACATCTTGAAACCTCTTGTCTGTAAAAGACCCAGCTACATACAGGATACCACCCACCTCCTAAACAAAATGACAGCCATCGGCCCAGTACCTGAGGGAACCATACTGGCCACGATGGATGTGGAGTCCCTGTACACGAACATTTCCCATGATGATGGTATTGCGGCCTGTCGTAAATATCTTCAGGGTCAGGGCATACCTGTAAAGCCTATTGCTGGACTGATCAAATTCATTCTCACTCATAATTATTTCACTTTTGGACAGGACCTCTATTTACAGCAGATGGGCGTGGCAATGGGTTCGCGATTCGCACCACAGTATGCAAATCTCTTCATGGCCAAAATCGAAGAGGAATACCTCAATGCATGTGGCATAAAACCCATGGCCTACTTCCGCTTCATTGATGATATTTTAATCATCTGGTCCGCAAGTGAGGATGATCTTCTCCAGTTCCACAGGAACTTCAATGCCTTCCATCCTACAATCAAATTGAAACTTACCTACTCTCACACAGAGATTAACTTTCTGGACACCACCATATACATCAGGGGTAACAACATACAAACCTCTGTGTATCGCAAACCTACAGACTGACCCACATACCTAAGATATGACAGTTTTCATCCTAAGCACATTAAGAACTCTATAATTTACAGCCAAGCAATAAGGTACAACCGGATTTGTTCTGACAGGATGGACAGAGACAAGCACCTGGATCGCCTTAAGAACACTTTCATTAAACAAGGTTACAGTCCTCCTATGGCTGAGGCCCAAATCAGGAAAGCCAGCAACATCCCCAGGACTGAACTCCTGAAATATAAGCAAAACCAGAAAGAGGAACGTGTCACTTTGGTTGTCACCTACAACCCACACCTGGAAATCTTAAGGAGGATTGCTAAGGAACTACATCCCATTTTACACAAGGATCACAGACTGAGAAAGATATTCCCCAAACCTCCCCTCTTGTCATATCGGCAACCACACAATCTAAAACAGTTGATTTTCAGGAGTTCTTTGAATAGGCCTCAACAAAACGGAACATCACCCTGCCGACAAAAAATATGTGGGACCTGCAGACACATTTACTCCACTGACATGGTAATGATACCAGGTTCACAACAGGAGTACAGAGTACAAGGTACATTTTCCTGTGGTTCCACCAATCTGGTATATCTGATCATGTGTGCGAAATGCCCCAATGTTATGTACGTGGGAGAAACTGGACAAACTCTGCACAAACGTATGAATGGACACAGGCACACTATTAATAATACCAAATCTGGACTCCCAGTTGCTACACACTTTCGGTCCAACGGACACAGCATGGATGATCTTCGTGTCACTGCCCTGAAGGGTGGCTTCAAAACGTCAAATGATCGATTAATAGCAGAAACAAAATTTATAAATTGGTTCAAAGCTTTGCAGAACGGTTTGAATAAGGACAACTTTCTATATTGGTATGAGATTGATGATATTTGAACTTTCTAAGCCATTATAGCTGAACTTGTGAACTAAGAATTTACGATACCTCTGTGTCAGTCCAACTTCCAGGTCTGTGAGCAGGTGTTAAACAAGGATCCTTATCTTAGCTTACAACCTCTAACCCCAGGTCGATGGTCTGTGTGAATTAAGGCATCTTAATGACATGTATTTATGCTTGAAAAAATATCTGTTTTCCCTTTTGATGTTGCATGTATAAAGCTGTCTGTACCACCAGTTTGCAAACTAACAGGATATAAGCCAGACGAAGGCTGCAAGGCCGAAAGCTTGCTTATTTTTATTCATTTTTAGTTAGCCAATAAATGGTATCATCCTGGTTTAAAACTTCTTGCTTTTACTGATGGCTAACACGGTACAATACCCTACTGCTACTGATCGCTATGTGTAAGTGTGATTGTCCATAGCAGCACAATAGAAAATAAAGGAAGAACAAGCATGATGTCCAAATAACTGTTCCCAGCTTTCTGCCCAGCTTTCTGAATATAAAGCAAATTTGCAAGTAAAGTGAACCAGCACAAACCACCCTTTGATATACATTGGTCGTGCTTTGCGTTACAGGATGCAGTAAAATGTATGCAAACATACCCCAGCATAAACTGACTTACTGAAGCTCCTGGTCTGTATCTGTATGCTTTCCTGCATTTACTCTACTACCACATGATTGGCTAATTAAATTGTTGCATTAAAAGGATGGATAATGAGATGACGGTAAAGAAAAAACCTGTTTATATTCTACTCTTCCATACTTTTAAGGAAACATACAAATGATTCAGCATACAATAGCTGAGAAGCCCTGAGACCTGATTGCGGACATAAATGTCCATTGCCCATGTTAGAGCAGTCGCCACAGAGAGTTTTCTTCATACAGAAGTGGTGGAGACAGCCAAGCGCGATGTTTAGCCATTAACGTAGGACAATGCAGCGGGATGCCTCTGAGCTGCATAAGTGAGGAGCGTTTAGATGAAGGCGGCCGCTGTGCAGAGTCAAACACGTCTGTCTTCTTTACGGATAATTGAACTCCATCTTGTCTTACAAGTACCCAATCGCTAGCTGCAGAGTAGGCTGAGACAAAGGGCATCTTGCCAGCTTCTAAAGGACTACAAGTCCCATGATTCACTACCAGTGAAAGTCATAGCTGCCAAATGTTTATAGCATCAATCCATCTGAAACTGATACCACAATGTTAGGTGATAATGGATAGCATATCTTTCAGCAGCTTCTATCCGTATGGGGAAATTTGTCGACCTAACTTGACCTCTCTACACTATAGGCTATACTGAGAAGCTACTCAAGATCAGAGACAGTAACGCCATTGTACCAGAACTATGGTGCCATTTGTGGAAGGCGCTCCATTCAAAGCGGAGTCCTGGGGGGAGATAGCGCCCTATTAACACAAAAGGTAGCAGTTACTCTCCAGTGAAGGATCCAGCCCTTCCTCACCTAAGTTTGACACGTGCAGTTCTGGACAGCTCAAGATTTTTGTCTCCTGTCAGAACACAAGGTGCCCCTCCAGCCTGTCTGGTCCGGTAGAGTTCCTACAGATATCAGCAGAAAAACTCTATACTTCCAAATCAGCAGCTAAGCATCCTGAATAATCACAATTTCCTGACAGTGGTCACCGCAGAAATCTTTCCCTAGACACACCTGATGAAGGATGGTTTATCCGTAACATGTAGTGTTGTTCTTGTTTGATAAATACACAGCAAGTGGTTTTGCAGCAAGTAGTGTGCCGTCTCTTCATGTGTATGGAAGTTACCCAAGCTGTTTGAGCAATCCAGCTGAGGCAAGGCACCGGCAGGTTTCCAGGTATTCACACACATGAGAAGCTGTTCACCAAGCACCCTTTGATGCTTTTCCTAGACATACACTGCATTCCTGACATGTGACTGGGATTTCACATGAATGTACAATACCATAATGATGTGCACACATGCATAATGATAGTTCAGGGCTAAGTGCTGTACAGATACGTCACAGTACTGCATTTTGTTGCTATGAACTGACAATAAATGGAAGAGCAAACTTCCATGCAAATCTCTGCACAGAGCTCCACTGGCAAGCTGGGACAAACTATGGAAAACACTGGAAAGCTGTGGCACGCTGCAGAGAGCAGTGGAAAGCTGGGCACACTGTGGAGAGCACTAAAACGCTGTGGCACATTGTGGAGACTACTGGAAAACTGGGGCAAACTAGGGAGGGTACTGGCAAGCTGGGGCAAACTAGGGAGAGTACTGGCAAGCTGGGGCAAACTAGGGAGAGTACTGGAAAGCTGGGGCAAACTAGGGAGAGTATTGGGAAGATAAGGCAATATGCAGTATGTGTGTGTCTGTGCAATGTGTGTGAGTGTGTGTGGCCCTCTGTGCAATGTCTGTATATCTCTGTGCAGTGAGTGACTGTGTCTGTGCAGTGTGTGACTGTGTCTGTGCAGTGTGTGACTGTGTCTGTGCAGTGTGTGACTGTGTATGTGCAGTGTGTGACTGTGCAGTGTGTGAGTGTGACTGTGCAGTGTGTGAGTGTGACTGTGCAGTGTGTTAGTGTGACTGTGCAGTGTGTGTGTCTGTGCAGTGTGTGAGTATGTCTGTGCAGTGTGTGAGTGTGTCTGTGCAGTGTGTGAGTGTGACTGTGCAGTGTGTGAGTGTGTCTGTGCAGTGTGTGACTGTGCAGTGTGTGAATGTGTCTGTGCAGTGTGACTGTGTAGTGTATGAGTGTGTCTGTGCAGTGTGTGAGCATGCCTGCGCAGTGTGTGAGTGTGTCTGTGCAGTGTGTGACTGTGCAGTGTGTGAGTATGACTGTGCAGTGTGTGAGTGTGCAGTGTGTGAGTGTGCAGTGTGTGAATGTGCAGTGTGTGAATGTGTCTGTGTAGTGTGTGAATGTGTTTGTGCAGTGTCAGTGTGTCTGTACAATGTCTGTATGTATCTCTGTGCAGTGGTTGAGTAGATCAGTTAAATTGGGCCACGGCGCACTTGATAATTTGGGTGCTGCCACAGATTGCTGTGGAAATTGTGGCTATTGCGCGTCTGACAAGGGAAATTGAGCACCAGATTTCGGCCACAGTATAGCCAATCTCTGGCTACTGGGGTCAATGGCAGCAGTGAAGTGGATCCTCTGCCAGATTTCAGCTGGTGGGAGGAGGACATCCTTACAAAGTTTGCTTCAAGCAGCAGTCTAGAATCTGCCCTGTAAAAAATACATATTCCACAGTTATGTTTAAAAATGTAACAAAGTAGATTTATTGTCAATGACACAGTCTGTACCATGTATCAGAGAGCTAAAATACATGAACTAATGACCTTTTTGATCTATTCCCTGCTCTCAGAAGCCAGTTCTCTGCCAGGAAAGTGTTTTATGGCTGTAATTCCTTATCAGTGAGGGACGCTATAGTCCAACTGGGTCCCAACTGGAGAGAAACGGTCAGTTGCATAGTTGAATATTCACTCTTTCAGGCAGAGAAAGAAGAAAAGGAACCCAGCATAGGTATTTGTATGCTTGCCAATGTACATATGTGTACCTCATCATGTCACTTAACCACTTGAGGACCTAGGGCTTTCTACCCCTTAAGGACCGGCCACTTTTTTTCCATTCAGACCACTGCACCTTTCACGGTTTATTGCTCGCTCATACAACCTACCACCTAAATGAATTTTGGCTCCTTTTCTTGTCACTAATAAAGCTTTCTTTTGGTGCTATTTGATTGCTCCTGTGATTTTTACTTTTTATTATATTCAGCAAAAAAGACATGAATTTTGGCAAAAAAATGATTTTTTTAAATTTCTGTGCTGACATTTTTCAAATAAAGTAAAATTTCTGTATACATGCAGCGCGAAAAATATGGACAAACATGTTTTTGATAAAAAAAAAAACATTCAGCGTATATTTATTGGTTTCGGTAAAAGTTATAGCGTTTACAAACTATGGTGCAAAAAGTGAATTTTCCCATTTTCAAGCATCTATGACTTTTCTGACCCCCTGTCATGTTTCATGAGGAGCTAGAATTCCAGGATAGTATAAATACCCCCCAAATGACCCCATTTTGGAAAGAAGACATCCCAAAGTATTCACTGAGAGGCATAGTGAGTTCATAGAAGATATTAATTTTTGTCACAAGTAAGCGGAAAATGACACTTTGTGACAAAAAAAAAAAAAAAGTTTCCATTTCTTCTAACTTGCGACAAAAAAAATGAAATCTGCCACGGACTCACCATGCCCCTCTCTGAATACCTTGAAGTGTCTACTTTCCAAAATGGGGTCATTTGTGGGGTGTGTTTACTGTCCTGACATTTTGGGAGGTGCTAAATTGTAAGCACCCCTGTAAAGCCTAAAGGTGCTCATTGGACTTTGGACCCCTTAGCCCAGTTAAGCTGCAAAAAAGTGCCACACATGTGGTATTGCCGTACTCAGTAGAAGTAGTATAATGTGTTTTGGGGTGTATTTTTACACATACCCATGCTGGGTGGGAGAAATATCTCTGTAAATGACAATTTTTTCATTTTTTTTTTACACACAATTGTCCATTTACAGAGTTATTTCTCCCACCCAGCATGGGTATGTGTAAAAATACACCCCAAAACACATTATACTACTTCTCCCGAGTACGGCGATACCACATGTGTGGCACTTTTTTACACCCCAAGTACGCTAAGGGGCCCAAAGTCCAAGGAGTACCTTTAGGATTTCACAGGTCATTTTGCGACATTTGGTTTCAAGACTACTCCTCACGGTTTAGGGCCCCTAAAATGCCAGGGCAGTATAGGAACCCCACAAATGACCCCATTTTAGAAAGAAGACACCCCAAGGTATTCCGTTAGGAGTATGGTGAGTTCATAGAAGATTTCATTTTTTGTCACAAGTTAGCGGAAAATGACACTTTGTGAAAAAAACCAATAAAAATCAATTTCCACTAACTTGTGACAAAAAATAAAATCTTCTATGAACTCACCATACTCCTAACGGAATACCTTGGGGTGTCTTCTTTCTAAAATGGGGTCATTTGTGGGGTTCCTATACTGCCCTGGCATTTTAGGGGCCCTAAACCGTGAGGAGTAGTCTGGAAATCAAATTCCGCAAAATGACCTGCGAAATCCTAAAGGTACTCATTGGACTTTGGGCCCTTTAGCGCAGTTAGGGTGCAAAAAAGTGCCACACATGTGGTATCGCCGTACTCGGGAGAAGTAGTACAATGTGTTTTGGGGTGTATTGGGGTGTATTTTTACACATACCCATGCTGGGTGGGAGAAATAACTCTGTAAATGGACAATTGTGTGTAAAAAAATCAAAAGATTGTCATTTCCGCTAACGCACCATACTCCTAACTGAATACCTTGGGGTGTCTTCTTTCTAAAATGGGGTCATTTTTGGGGTTCCTATACTGCCCTGGCATTTTAGGGGCCCTAAACCGTGAGGAGTAGTCTGGAAATCAAATTCCGCAAAATGACCTGTGAAATCCTAAAGGTACTCATTGGACTTTGGGCCCTTTAGCGCAGTTAGGATGCAAAAAAGTGCCACACATGTGGTATCGCCGTACTCGGGAGACGTAGTATAATTTGTTTTGGGGTGTATTTTTACACATACCCATGCTGGGTGGGAGAAATACCTCTGTAAATGACAATCTTTTGATTTTTTTACACACAATTGTCCATTTACAGAGTTATTTCTCCCACCCAGCATGGGTATGTGTAAAAATACATCCCAAAACACATTGTACTACTTCTCCTGAGTACGGCGATACCACATGTGTGGCACTTTTTTGCACCCTAACTGCGTTAAGGGGCCCAGAGTCCAATAAGTACCTTTAGGCTTTACAGGGGTGCTCAAAATTTAGCACCCCGCCCACTTGCCAGGACAGTTAACAAACCCCACAAATGACCCCATTTTGGAAAGAATACACAACAAGGTATTCCATGAGGGTAATGGTGAGGTCATTGAAAATTTTATTTTTGTCACAAGTAAACGGAAAATGACACTTTGTTAAAAAAAAAATAAAAAAAAAATTCTGTTAACTTGTGACAAAAACTAAAATCTTTTATGAACTCACCGTGCACCTCACATAATACTTTAGGGTGTCCTCTTTCCAAAATGGGGTCATTTGTGAAGTCTGTCCTGGCATTTTAGGGTCTCTGCAATCATTACATGTATGGCCAGTATTAGGAGTTTCTGCTATACTCCTTATATTGGGTATACAAGTAATGCACTCTGGGCTGAAAGGAAAAATGAACGGCAAACATACCTTGCTCCACATCAATGGCAGATCTTCATCCACATCAATGGCAGTGATAACCTCAGTAAAGAGACACCCCGTGCCACCCTGCACTCAGGGTGAGCCACCAACTTATGTGACTGGGCCTCAGAACTTTAGTATACAGCATTATGCCTGTAGGATACAGCAATATGCCTGCCAATAGAGATGACTCTGTGTGGCATTAAAGCATCATCATAGGCCCAAATCACATATAAACCGGGGGTGTCCACACTCAAGGTAAATTCAAACATGCCGTCTTATATCGCCAACCCAGGACAGATCAGCAATATCAAGCATGGAAACCGATCCTTCTTCCGACTTTTATGCTTACCCGTTTGGTTTTCAAGCTTACCTCTCCTCTCCCTGCGACAATGTGCGAAAGACCACTGAGTGTGTGCCTACTCCTGTGTCTGGAGTTCCCTAGGTTCTAATAGTGTACCTGCTCGTGGTACCTCTCAAAACACGGCCCTACGCATAGGCCAGGCTGGTCAGGACAGCGGGGACAATAATAAACGGTGTCAGTCCTTGTTCCAGCCCTGCTGCAGACACGGCAACGTTTTCTTCGGATGCGTTGACCTGGGGCACACGGAAGCTGATAGGCGTAATGCCTTCCATGCAGTCGGCTAGTTGCATCTGGGGGGGGGGGGGGCTGGCACCTCCTGGGTACAGGATGTCCAGAATGATCTCTTCCTGAAATTGGAGGAAAGATCCAGTTCTCCCAGCCTTACTGTAGAGAACAAAGCTGTTGTAAACTGCCAATTGAATCAGATAAAAAGACACTTTCTTATACCAGCGTCTTGTTTTCCGGGAAATTAAATAGGGCGCTAACCTCTGGTCATTGAAGTCCACCCCTCCCATGTTGACATTATATTCGTGGACGACAAGGGGCCTTTCAATGACCTTAGTTGCCCATTGAATTTGGACTGTCGTGTCTGTGTGAATGGTGGACAGAAAGTAAACGTCCCTCTTGTCCCTCCATTTCACCGCGAGCAGGTCTTCAGTACGCAAGGCGGCCCTCTGCCCCCGTTCAAGTCTGGTGGTAATGAGCCGTTGGGGGAAGCCCTGGCGACTAGGCCGCGCAGTGCCACAGCATCGGATTCCTTCTAACTTTAAGTGCTGAAAGAGGGCCACACTTGTGTAATAATTGTCCACAAAAAGATGGTACCCCTTCTGGAACAAGGGTGACACCAAGTCCCACACAACCTTTCCACTGCTCCCCAGGTAGTCAGGGCATCCGACCGGCTCCAATTTTGAGTCTTTTCCCTCATAGACCCTAAAACGACATGTATAGCCTGTGGCCCTTTCACAGAGCTTATACAGTTTCACCCCATACCGGGCGCGCTTGCTTGGGATGTACTGTTTGATGCCAAGGCGCCCGGTAAAGCGTAAGAGAGACTCGTCTACGCAGATGTTCTGTTCAGGGATATAAGCATCTGCAAATGTTGATGACAGGTGGTCTGTGAGGGGCCGAATTTTGTGGAGCCGGTCATAAGCAGGGTGGCCCTTTTCATGACAGGTTTCGTCGTCGTTGAAGTGCAGGAAGCGCAGGATGGACTCAAATCGTGTCCTGGACATGGCAGCAGGGTACAAGGGAACATGATGTACTGGGTTTGTAGGCCAATACGACCGCAATACATTCTGTTTCATTAGTCCCAAGTGAAGGATAAGGGCCAAAAAGATTTTAATGTCGGAAACTTGGACTGGTTTCCACCGGAAAGGCTGGGCATAGATGCTCTCCGGGTGCTCGGTGATGAATTGTTTGGCTTTACGGTTGGTCTCAACCACAATTAAGTCCAAGAGAACCTGGGTGATGAACAGCTGCAAAAAGTCTAGGGCCGTTCCTAGATGAGCTGTCGCCACCTGGACTCCAGTCTGGGCGGTGAAAGGGGGCACTACGGGTGCGGCGGAATCAGGGGATTGCCAATCTGGTTGTGCCAGCACCTCTGGGAGTCTATGGGTACTACGGGCCCGTCTTCTTGGTGGCTGCGACGGGGGTACTACTGCACTTGCCACCGTACCAGTTTCAACTTCCATGCTGACGCTCACCACTTCGCCAGGGTCTACAGAAGTACTGGTACCAAGTCCAGGAGATGCTGCGCTGCTGGTGCCTGCCTCACCAAGAAAACTATCATCAGCGCTAGCACCACCCTGCTGCCCTTGAGGCGGATCCTGCGCCACCTGCGGTCTAACGACTTGGGGTCTGGTACGCCTGGCTCTAGCCGGGACCAAAGCCTCGTCATCACTTTCGGTCAAGGAACCACTGCTTTCTACAGGTTCAAATTCGGACCCGGAAGATTCGACGGATGATTCTTCCCAAAAGAACTCATCCGACTGGTCCATGTACCTGTATACCTCGTCATCGGAAAGCCCCCTTCTTGCCATTGTGGATTACTAAATTTATGGGGTTTTCCTCCGAGACTACCCAGAAAAAAAGAGCACCTACCTAGCAAAATGAGTATTTGAGAGGTATTGGGGTTGGTGGGAAGTGGGGTCTCAGAGGCAATCAAAGAATCACGGGACAATCAAATACAATTACAGCACAATCGACTCCAATCACAGCACAAGCAAATCTGATGCACTCGGAAGGTGGTGGTTGGGTGTGGTAGGGGGGAGGGTGGGGTTGGGTGTGGTGGGGGGGGGAGGGGGGTTGGGTGTGGCAGGAAGTGGGGTCTCAGGCAATCAAACAATCACGGGGCAATCGAAGCCGATCACGGGACAATCAAATACAATTACAGCACAATCGAATCCAATCACAGCACAATCAAATCTGATGCACTCGGAAGGTGATGGGGGGAGGGTGGGATTGGGTGTGGCGGGAAGTGGGGTCTCAGGCAATCAAACAATCACGGGACAATCGAAGCAGATCACGGGACAATCAAATACAATCGCAGCACAATCGAATACAAGCGCAGCACAATCGAATACAAGCGCAGCACAGTCAAATACAATGCTCTTGGACGGTGATTAGGTGGGGGGGGTCTGAGGGCGATTTGAGGGGGTGGGGGGTTGATCAGGAGCCTGCACGGGGCAGACTGAGTCCTGATCTGATGAGAGGCAGACACAGGGGGTTACTGATCAAAGATCAGTTAGTGATTGCTGGGGAGGACAGATGTAAACAAAGAGCAGGGGATGTAATCAGAAGGGGGGTATGAGGGCAATCAAGGGCCTGGGCAGGTGATCGGTTACCCCCGCGGGGCAGTTAGGGTCTGATCTGATGGGTGGGGGTGCTGAGGGGTGATGGACAGGTGATAGACAGGTGATCAGAGGGGGATCAGAGGGGGATCAGGGGGTAAGGTAGCTGTATACAGATGTATACAGTATACAGGGGGGTAGTCTGGGATGGGGTATGGGGGTGATCTAAAGGTAGGGGGGGGGATCAGGGGTGACTAGGAGGCAGTTAGGGACCTAACGCAGGGGATATCGTCAAAGGTTAGTGGCAGGTGGGGGGGTGGGGGTTTTATATGGGTGCAAGGGTGCTGGGCAGGGGTCTGCTGGGGTGATCAGGGGGGGTATGAAGGCTGGGGTGGGAGATCAGGGGGGCTGTAGGTCAAAAAAACAAGTGTTTGGTGGATACTCACAAGTGCTTCCTCCTCGCTGGTGGTCTCTGCAACAATAAGACCACGAGGCGAGGAGGAAGCACGTATAAGGCACTTTGTTTACCTAACAAAGTGCCTTATACATCCTGATTGGCCAATTGTGCGGATTCCTCCGCTCGCCGGCTCTGCTAAGTGGCCGGCGAGCGGAGACAAAATGCCCGTGTAACGATCCCGGGCGGAGGATCGCGTCACGGATGACGCGATCGCTCCGCCCATGCCCTTAGAAGGACCGCCGCCTCTGTGGGTGAGCTGGTCCTTCAGTGCTCCACTTCCCGGCCGCCCCTGTGCGTTAGGCGGTCGGGAAGTGGTTAAAGAACATCCGAAGTAAGAGGGATATGGAGGCTACCATATTTCTTTCTGTACTTATCCGTTAGCCGGGCGCATCCGGCAGGTGGCGCTAATTACTATTCCCCCTCCAGGCCGACATGGATAGTAGGGAAAGATGTAACTCTGGTGGAGTTTTGTCGCCATCTGCCGGATGCCCCCGGCTAACGGATAAGTACCTTTTTTTCTTTTAAGCAATACCAGTTGCCAGGCTATCCTGCTGATTCCTCTGCCTCGAATACTTTAAAGGGAGCCTTAACTGAGAGTAATATGGATTTTTCCTTTTAAACAATACTAGTTGCTTGGCAGTCCTGCTGATCTCTTTAGCTGACTCACACACCTGAAACAAGCATGTAGCTAATCCAGTCTGACTTCAGTCAGAGCACCTGATCTGCATACTTGTTGAGGGTCTGTAACTGAAAGTATTAGAGGCACAGGATCAGCAGGAGAGTCGGGCAACTGGTATTATTTTAAAAGGAAAAATCCATATCCTTCTCAGTTTAGGTTCCCTTTAAAGAGACATTGAAGTGAAAATAAAATTATGATATTATGATTTGTATGTGTAGTACAGCTAAGAAATAAAACATTAAGATCAGATACATCAGTCTAATTGTTTCCAGTACAGGAAGAGTTAAGAAACTCCAGTTGTTATCTCTATGCAAACAAGCCATTAAAGAGGAGCTGTTAGGTATAAGGTCTCAGAGAAAATAAACACATATATCAGTAGCTAAAGATTGGCTGTACTTACATTACATATGCATTTCACTGTCCACGTTTGGATTTCACAGAATTTTATATAGTATTTGCAGAGATAGATGCTCCTGACAGCTCATGGCAGGCTCCATGTTTTTCTGTCAAATGTGTCGTCATGTCCTGCCTGCTTCCTGATCACAGAAAAGCTTGTACTGAATAACACAGTGTACAGTGAATATTAATGAGCCATGTGGCTAGGAACAATAGCTGACTCCTGCAGTGTACTCTGCCCGGAGATTTATCAGTGCTACGCGCTGGACTGATTACAAGCTGCTGTAACGTCTCATTAGCAGCCGAGGGGAGGGCCCCAGAATGCTTTGCAGTATAGTATGCGGCTTGCGTCCTGCTTGGGTCTAACAGCTTTTCTGATAAGCACACATCAAAGGTAACTGAGATTTTTATCTTCACTAATGCCTTTTTGGCTTCC
This sequence comes from Hyperolius riggenbachi, assembly GCF_040937935.1. NCBI lineage: Eukaryota > Metazoa > Chordata > Amphibia > Anura > Hyperoliidae > Hyperolius > Hyperolius riggenbachi. Next base: position 375,262,236 of record NC_090648.1, read on the forward strand.
TTCTAAACTGTTTAACACAGGAGAATAGAGGTTTAAATTAGCTTCTGCAGCCTGACAGTTACTCTTTAAGCTCTACGACTTTCAAAGTCATGGAGAGGGCTGTTATCTGACTTTTATTGAACTACTTACTTTTTCTCTGCCAGAGGAGAGGTCATTAGTTCACATACTGCTCTGAAAGAATCATTTTGAATGCTGAGTGTTGTGTAATCTGCACATATTATAGAATGATGCAATGTTAGAAAAAACACTATATACCTGAAAATAAAAATATGAGAATATTTTCTTTGCTGCTAATCTTCTAGTAATTATTCATAGTACACAACCAATTCACTATATCATATTTTTTTTTTCGCTTCAGTGTCTCTTTAAGCCACAGGCCCCGAACAAGTATGCAGCAGATCAGGTGCTTATGACATTTTTGTCAGATCTGACAAGATTAGCTGCATGCTTGTTTCTGGTGTGATTCAAACACTACTGCACCAAACAGATCAGCAGGACTGCCAGGCGTGGCTAAGCAGACAGGAAGTGTTACAGTGCATGGAGGACACGTCCTCGGATTGTGTTTTCATACGCTTGATACTTTCTTACGCTTGTGAGTAGCGCTACCATTTCTTATGATCTTAATAAAAGGTTTTATACTATAGAAGCTATATTAAGTTGCAGTGGACTTGTTTGTGGCCGGTGGTAAGGAGCCTAGACGCCAGGAGGGGGACCATCTATTAGAACAGGATTGTGCACATATGTGGTTTATGCTGTCTGTGGCCTGGGCAGTGGTGAAGCAAGGTGAGTGTGGCCCCTGAAGGTGCTGGGTGAACAGTTGCTGTGAAGGTGGCCCCCAGTAATATAAAATCATGATGTTTAACCTGGCAGGGGTATCCCCCCCAAGGAGTATGAAGCAGTCCACGCTATGATTTTATCTCAATTTTTATTGCATGTATATGAGTATTGTTGCAAGGCTTGAGGAGTCGGAAAGCCAATGGTTTATGGAGTTTCATGCTGAATGAGCTATCTGTGGGTCTGGGCAGCCATATCATAAGGTGAGAGGGTTCCTAGTGGTGGTGGATCACGGAAAGGTGTGAAATCGTATATATATACCTCATGGGGAATTAGATGGTGGAAGACTCCTGCGTTCTTACATCCTATGCAATGAACTGTAATTTTTTATATTGAGGTATAAATATATATACTGTACATTTAAGGTGCATTGGAACTGAAGATTGAATCATACAACCTACATAAGGTTACTTTGGCGCACATTGTAGTGGACTGTAAGGCAGCGCATGGAATTTGTATTATTTAAGATCAGCAGGACTGCCAGGCAACTGATATAGTTTAAAAGGAAATAAATATGGCAGCCTCCATATTCTTCTTGCTTCAGGAACCCTTTAAGGTTCTCTTTAAGGCAGGTTTGCACCTGATGTGCAGCACATGTTTATATCTGTACATTAAAGAGAGCCCGAGGTGGGCACATATAATAAAAAAACCTATGCTACCTGATCCGGGGGGCTGGGTGGATCAGGTAGCCGCCATCAACGCCGCTCCGCTGGCCTGCTATGGCCAACTTTCACTTTCATGACCTCTGGGGTCACAACGCTGGCAGAGAGAGAGATTCTCACCCAACGTGCAGGGAGATGGGGAGTGGCAGGGGGCTTAGCCAGGGAGAGAGTTGTCCAATGGCAGTTGGGGAAATCCTGTAGAAACACCTCTAGTGGGAGTTTTGAGCAAGGAATCCCTCTCCTCCCATTACCCTCTAAGATAGTGACTATCATTGTTGCTAATATCAGGGGGGGGGGGGGGGGGGGTAGTTGTTGGCTATAGTGGGGGGGGGGAGCAGAGAGCAACGTGGGGTGGGACACAGGCATGTCATGAGGCATGCGCCCCCCCCCCACACACACACACACACTCACACACACACACCCCGCACCGCCTCTGGCTTTCTTTAAAACTGGAAACATTTACACAGTGGACTGCTGCATGTATTTTTTTTATGTGAATGTGGACCCAATACATACTAAAGTGCATGAAAGTGCACAGCATCTGAAAGAGAAATCACAGAACGACTGATCAGTTAAAATGAAAGTGTTTTATCTGCTGTTAGCGTAAACATATAAGAACACTAATGCATGAAATCAGTGTGACTATTTTAAAGGACACCCGAGGCGAAAATAAACTAATGAAATAAACAATTGTATTTATCTTACTTCTCCTAAAAATGATTTTTTAAGGTATTCCACAGTTTTATTTCATGTTTAAAGAGTAACTGTTTAGATACTAGATAATTTAAATCTCTATTCTCCTGTGTTAAACAGTTTGGAAGGAAGCCAACAAGCAGTGGCGGCTCCAGCTTCAGATTTTTGGGGGGGCTCAAAGGGGGCACGAGGGCTGGCAGGCCGGGCTCGGGGGGGGGGAGGGGAAGCGCGCCGCGGCGAAAAATTGGGCGTGGTCATGATGTCATGTGGGCGGGGCTAACTGTAATGTAGTTGTACCAGCTAACGTAGTTACATGGAAAAAAAGAAATGAAGTAAACGCACATAATGACAGGTAGCCTTTCACCAGTAAATGCACATAAGAATCAGCTTTTCAGCAGTTAATGCACGTAATGACAGACTGCGTTTCTGCAGTAAATGCACATGAGAGCCTGCTTTTTACCAGTTAATGCATGTAATGACAGACAGTTTCCCCATTAAATGCACATAAGAGACAGCTTTTCACCAGTTAATGCACATAATGACAGACTGCGTTTCTGCAGTAAATGCACATAAGAGCCTGCTTTTCACCACTTAATGCATGTAATGACAGACAGTTTCCCCATTAAATGCACATAAGAGACAGCTTTTCACCAGTTAATTCACATAATGATAGACTGCGTTTCCGCAGTAAATGCACATAAGGGACAGCTTTTCACCAGTTAATGCACATAATGACAGACTGCGTTTCCGCAGTAAATGCACATAAGGGACAACTTTTCACCAGTTCATGCACATAATGACAGACAGCATTTCCCCAGTAAATGCACATAAGAGACAGCTTTTCACCAGTTAATGCACATGACAGACAGCCTTTCACCAGTTAATGCCCATAAGAGACAGCTTTTCACCAGTAAATGCACATAAGAGACAGCTTTTCACCAGCTAACGCACGTAATGACAGACAGCATTTCCCCATTAAATGCACATAAGAGACAGCTTTTCACCAGTAAATGCACGTAATGACAGACAGCGTTTCTGCAGTAAATGCACATAAGAGACAGTTTTTCACCAGTAAATGCACGTGACAGACAGCATTTCCCCAGTAAATGCATGTAATGAGAGACAGCATTTCACCAGTTAATGCACATAATGACAGACAGCCAGTGTCCCCAGGTGTATAGATGTCCCCAGTATATGTAGTCAGGCTAGTGATGGTGGACTGGGGGCCCCAGGGCACCTCAGGCCTGGCTAGTGGTGGGCTGGAGGCCTCAGGCCTGGCTGGTGGTGGTGGGCTGGGACCCCCAGGGCAGCTCAGGCCTAGCTGGTGGTGGGCTGAAGGCCTCAGGCCTTGGTGGTGGTGGTAGGTTGGGGGCCCCAGGGCAGCTAAGGCATGGCTGGTGGTGGGCTGGGGGCCGCAGCACAGCTCAGGCCTGGGTGGTGGGTGTTCTGAGGCCCCCCAGGGGGGTGCTCAGAGTCAGGCCTGGTGGTTGGTGGTGGTGCCTGCTGAGCTGCCCTAGGCCTGGGTGGCTGCCTGGTGCACAGTTGCAAAAAAACAATTTAGCAGTTGGCTGGCTGGAGTAAACAGGACAGGACACCCTGACCCACCACACCCACCTTGTCGGAGTTTCGACTCCTGAGTCCTGCTGGCTGTCTAGCTGACTGACTGGCTCGGCTCCAGAGTCCAGCCTTCAGTCCTGTGCGCTGTCCGTGGGTGCCTGGGTCACTCACTGCCACTGGATGTGACTGAGTGTTACTGACTAGAAGTCAGTGACTCTGCACCCAGTAGGTGGTAAGGTGCCCCCCCCCCCCCCCAGTACAGGTAGTAGGGTGTCCCCAGGTGGTGGTTGGGTGGGTAGGTAGGTAGCAGTGTGTGGGGTTTAGGTAGGTGTGTAGCAGTGTATTAGGTAGGTAGATAGCACTGTGTGGGTAGGTAGGTAGCAGTTTTTTTTTTTTTTTTTAGGTAGGTAGATAGCAATGTGTGGGTTAAAGTAGATAAGTAGGAGCTTGTGGGGTTTTAGGTAGGCAGGTAGGTAAGTGTGCGGATAGGTAGGTAGGTAGCAGTGTTTGGGTGGGTGGTTATTTGGGTAGCTAGGTAAAGTTTAGGTAGCAGTGGGTGGTTAGGTAGGTTGGTAAGGTTTAGGTAGGTAGGTAGGTAGGTAGGCAGGCAGCAGTGGGTGGTTTCTGGTAGGTAGAGAGGATAGGTAGGTAGCAGTAAGTGGTTATGTAGGTAGGTAGTGTTTCTCTCCCCCCTCCTCCTCCCATCAGACCTGCAGATCAGCGCGGCGAGCAGGGACAGAGACCTCAGATCAGCGTGGGACCCGGCTGACAGAGCGGCACACAGTGAGCTGCCGCGCGAGTCAGTTCATATGCAGGAGGTGACGAGTGACGTCACTTCCGCATTATGACGTAGTCGGGTCCCACGCTGTCTGTAGTTCTGCTTGTTCCGCTCGCCGCGCTGATCTGCAGGTCTGATGAGAGGGAGGGGAACATGGGGGGCAGGCGGCAGCCGCCCAACCCGAGCACCCTGCAGGGGTTGAGGCCACAGGCGAGCCAAGCAAAGCGGCAGGGGCAGCAGCGACTGGGGGGGCTTTCATAGGGGCTTACAGTTTGTCAGCTGGGGCTTCAGCCCCGGCAAGCCCCAGTGTAGCGCCGCCACTGCCAACAAGGCAATACTGAAGTTAAAAAGATATCTTACTTTTTTGTTGGCGGAATAGCAATCCTCTTTATCCCCAGGCTGCTAAGGAGGCCGCAGGCCGCATAACAGAAGGTGCAGAGCATGCTGGGAGGGTTTTTTTTCTCCACTGCACTCCCTGGTCCTCCCCTTCATTTCCCTATCCCGTCCTAAGGCTGCTTTCACAGTGGGAGTACAGGCTCACGTTACAGCAGTCTGTAACGCAGCCCAACTCACAGCACTGAAAAATCAATGCTCTTTACAATGATCCGATTCAAATCATCCGAATCATTGAAAAGATCCGGACTTCCCAGTATAGAACTAAAACGACTGACCTCTGTTCATCTGACAGCCCCCCCCCCCCCCGGACGACTGGCCACACCCCCAAGCCCCCCCCCCATGCCCTTCCCGCTTGGTGACAGAGACTGGTGGGAGTGTCTGAGGGCTGGGACTTGGGAGGGCTAAAGAAACATCAATCAGGAAGCAGGGTAAGGAAGGATATTACATCACAATTGGCTTCAGACAAGACAGTCAAAGATGGAACCTGTCATGAACTGTCAGGAGCATCAATCTCTGCAAATACTATATAAAAATTCTGTGAAATCCAAACGTGGACAGTGAAATGCATATGTAATGTAAGTACAGCCAATATTTAGCTACTAATATATGTGTATTTTTTCTCTGAGACCTTATACCTAACAGCTCCTCTTTAAATCTACGTTTTAAGTTGTAACTATTTTATTGTTTTTGCTTAATGACACATTCATTGAAGTATGCCAGAGCTAAAATCTATGAACTATTGACCATTTTTATCTCTTTCCTGCTTTCAGAAGCCATTTTCTGCTAGGAAAGTGTTTTATAGTTGGAATTTCTTATCAGTGAGGGTCACACTGTAGTCACTTCCTGTCTGAGTCAGGACTGAGTCCGCCACTTACATACCTGATATTTCAATCTTTCAGGAAGAGAAAGAAAAAAAGGAACACAGCATAGTTATTTGTGTGCTAGGCACTGTACATACCTATGTCACATGTCACCCTTTAAAGGACAACTGTAATGAGAGGGATATAGAGGCTGCCATATTTATTTCCTTTTAAGCAATACCAGTTGCCTGGCTATCCTGCTGGTTCTCCACCTCTAATACTTTAAGCCGTAGACCCTGATCAAGCATGCAGCAGATCAAATGTTTCTGACATTATTGTCAGAACTGACGAGATTCGCTGCATGTTTGTTTCTGATGTGATTCAGACACTACTGCAGCCAAATAAATCAGCAGGGCTGCCAGGCAACCGGTATTCTGTAAAAGGAAATAAATATGGCAGCCATCATATCCCTCTGGTTACAGTTGTCCTTTAAGTTTAGGTTCACCCAAAGCTGAATTCTCACACTCTGGTATCCCATCACAATTCCCAGCTTTGCACTGCTGCTATTCTCCCTACCATGGGACCATCTACTTCTATCGCGGGATCAGATTCTTCTATCTCTAAGGGACTCCACTGGTGAAGCCTCTTCATCTCTGAATTACCAGCTCTGCTCACCTGCTGAATGTACAGTATTACCTCTGGTTACCTCTCCCCCCGTCGGATTCTACGTTTTTTAGAGGGACTCCAGTAGTGAGATATCTGCAGTCTCCAGCTCTGCACAGCTCCTGCACCAGATGTTTCCCCTCCCCTTCTAAATTCTCCTATTTCTCGGGGACTCTGGTGGTAACCTCCCTGCAATCCTGAGTTCCCAGCTTTCCATGCCTGCATAAGCCATGTATTATGACTCGTCTCCCCCTGCTGGATTTATCACTTACCAGTATTTTATATCATGGAGAGTAGAAGAGAAGGAGGAAGCTCCCTGAGGTTACTGTTAACAGAGTCAACAACAATGGATTAGAGATGCCGCCACAATAATTCCCAAGTAACCCAAGACACCATTTAGTGACTCTGCCAGGCCACACCTATAACTGCCCATTTTGGCTTATGTGATTCTTTATGACCTGCATTTGAATTAACAGCGAACAAAACTGTACCTCACCCTTATTGGCTAATCTTTTCCCCAGAGAATGCCTGTTAATGAAAGCATTGCTTATAAATCTTGCACTCCAGCACAATGCTGCATGTAAAATAACCTCGGTTATATACAGTCGGAGCTGGCATTATCTTTAAACCCAACTTGCTGTTTTTTCCTCTCTGTTTGAAGCGTGACAAATTGCAAATCTTCTCTGAAGACCCCAAAACTCCTCTGAGTCACCATGGCAACCAGGCTGCACAGCCAAGAAGATGCCACCATTAACCCCTCCTGTGCCAGAGGCGGGGGGCTGCACTGCGGCACTCTGGGCTGCAATACAAATGCAGGCATACAGTGAAAGCTAATGAATTAAAGAGAAACTCTAACTTTACAACCCGGAACAAGAAATAAAAATACCAGCTCCTTCCAAGTAATTGGCATTTAGACAAAATCTCTTATTTTAAAGTTGCCTAGGATTTTAGTTCTACATCTTCACGTTTCCTAATATTGTTACAATAAGGAGGATGATAAACAACACAAAAATATTGTCTTTGGTTTCCCAGTATGCATTGCTTCTGTTCTGGGGCTACACCTGTGCAAGGTCGGTGGTTATCATCTGGTTAATCAGGTTACATTGAGTCCAGCAGCTATTGGCCCACCTCTAACTTTATAAATGCATTCCTTCTTGAAGCCTGTAGGGCCCTTTTCCACTAGCCGTGATCCGCTAAAATAGCGGATCGCAGGCGTTTTGCCGATCGCTAGTGCACTGTGATGTACATGTAGATTCAAATGCACTTTTCTATTGGCGCGTTTCGATTTTTTGTGAATCGCAATCATTGGGCTGCATGATAATTGGTGCGATCGTGTTTCACTCCCGACAGCTCAAGGTGCAATTGCAGCAAGTGGTAAAGAGCCCTTATGAAGCTTACAGTACTTCAGGCTAAATCTCAAAAAAAAAAAAAAAAACCCTGTTGCACTCCCAGATGTGTAACATTAAAGTGATGTTGTACTCTAAGTGAAAATGTAATTTGCAAAGGTGCGCAAAGGTTTGTAAAATATACTCAAAAATAACTTGTTTCTCTGTCCTCCTCCTAAATTTCCATGTCAGATCTAGCCAGCAGCAGGAATTCTTCCAGCCACATCTCCCATCTGGTTACAGGAGTTGTACCATACGTAGGATGCAAAGTATGCACATCACTCCTTGGCCAGGTCTACACAAGTAGCATTTGTGTACAGATCTGGTACATATGGGTGACCTCAGCCTTGGACTGGGTAGATTGGCTTAACCCCTACCCTACCGCCTAACGCCGATAGACGTCGGGAAGGTGGAAGCCCCAGGACCCCCTAACGCCGAAAGGCGGGGCGTGGTCTTGCAGGGGATCGCACGCTGATGCGCTTGCATCCCCACTGAGTCCTGCCAAGCCACGATCACTGCTTGCAGGCTGTTAAGTGTAAAAAAAACTAAAAAAAAACGGTTGTTTACATTTGTACAGCACTGCGATCTAGGGCAGCGCTGTACAGGGGACAATTAGCTGTCCCTTCGAGTGTCCCTCCGAGCAGTCCCTCTCATAGGCTGATGCCTATGAAAGGAGGGGAAAACGTCCGATCGCCGCCTGGGGACCAACCGGGGGGGTTGGGTTGGGGGCCGGGAGGGAGGCTTAACTAGTATTTTTTTTAAATAGGCTCTTCTTATATAATAATAATAATAAACAAAAATAAAAAAAACTAATGATCGCAGAAAAGGGGGGAGGATCATTTGTGTACTCAGTGTTATGGCTCTGCAGCAAGCTTTTAAAGCTGCAGAGCACTGAATTGTAAAAAATAGCCTGGTCACTAGGGTAGGGGGGGGGGGTGTAAGCCTGTGGTCTTTAAGTGGTTAAAGCAGCAAGGTCAGCCATACTATGCCTGGGGAAAAAACACACATATAAGCAGATAAATACAATAATAGATGAATTGTACTATCGACGTTTTGATTTCAGTTAATTTTATATAGCAAATGAAGAGAATTCTGTTCCTGGCAGTCTCCATCTCTTTTTCCCACAGACTGAAGCCAAATCCTGATGTCATTTCCTGCCTTATTTTTCTCCTCCAATCTGCACTGTCATCTCTAGCTTGCTTTCTAAACACATGTGAGCACAGGTTCAGGTTTCAGCTCAGCCTGTCACACTGAATTGCTCTCATCCAATCACTAAGGAGCAGGAATGCGGGAGGGGAGATGACAAGCTTCCCTTTCACTGATTGCAACAGAAGAGAGCCTGGCTCTAATTACAGCAGAGACATTTCTGAATAGACTGGAGTGCTTGCAACGCAGGGCAAGATTACTGGCAGCATTATAAACACAGTGCAGTGTTTAAATGGAAATTGATTTTGTGGCTGACAATCCTGCTTTAACAGGACCTAAAGCTAAGTAAGTGAGAGCAGGGTTGAAATGGGAAGAGTAAGTGACTCCTCTTTTTTGAATACATACAGTATATTATGCTTCATACTCACTTTCATCCACGTGTGTTCATGCTTAATAAACCACTGTCCTATATATAATTTATAATTGTGATATAAATTAGTACAGAGGGTACCTGTTCTGTATGTCAAAAATCTGCTTGTAAATGTTCTGCACTCACCTAGCAGCTTCAAGATCCAGCACCTGCTGCTGAAGCCGGCCTGGTCTCCACCATTAAGTTCTGGTCCCAGCCTGGCCTCCACCATCAGACTCTGGTCCCAGCCTGGCCTCCACCATCAGGCTCTGGTCCCAGCCTGGCCTCCACCATCAGGCTCTGGTCCCAGCCTGGCCTTCACCATCAGGCTCTGGTCCCAGCCTGGCCTCCACCATCAGGCTCTGGTCCCAGCCTGGCTTCCACCATCAGGCTCTGGTCCCAGCCTGGCCTCCACCATCAGGCTCTGGTCCCAGCCTGGCCTCCACCATCAGGCTCTGGTCCCAGCCTGGCCTCCACCATCAGGCTCTGGTCCCAGCCTGGCCTCCACCATCAAAACAAGGAACACCAAGAGCCCCAATAGTGTAATATGTACTGGTAAATGGTTACTAGATAGAGTAAATATTAATACTCACAAATCAGGGTTACCATTAGGCAACCACTGTAAAGGCAGGTGGGGAGATTTTCCTGACCCCACTCAGGAATAAGTCGCTCTCTGTAGATGAGAAAAAAGGGGGTTCAACCCTCCACCGAGGGTGGACTCAATATTATGCTGGAGAACAGAGGCGCCAAGAGGATAAAAGGAAGCTAAATGAGCTTGAAAACAAATTCTTTGTAAATAGAGGAGTTAGTGGTGGACTTACCTCCTCCAAGTAGACACACAACGACTGTAGTAAAGACAGTCAATATATTTTATTTATGAACTCCAAATATGCAACGCGTTTCGCAGGTTTGATCCCGGAACAATGGAGCAATAGCATATGTGGTCAGTAGAAGAGCCAGGCATCTCTGCCAAGCGGATCGCTCAAGTCCGCTCTTATCAGCTGAACGACAGACTGTACACGCGCCCGATTTGACGTCCGGACGACCGGTCGTTTGGACGTCCAAACAACGGGTCGTTTGCACAAATCCGACGTGTGTATGTACCTTTAGAATACAGCACTTTGAAGGTGTCGTTCTCGGGCTTCAGGAGGTTGTTTGTACTGAGAGGTAGCACAGAGGGGGTGACAGGATGGCTGGTCCTGTGAAACGCAGGCAGCTTCTATAAAAAGGAGCCCCGTGATTACCATCTCCGGACAGGCTGTGATCAGGCTGACATTAGCGGATTGTGTCCCCAGTCAGTGCGCTGTGACAACACTCAATTACGCTTCAGCGCAAGGCGGGCAAATTGTACAGTAAGACACAGCCGCGGCAGCCGAGCACTGGCGCTCCCAGCGGAGCCCCCCTTTGTTTTATATTTGTTTTTGTTTTTTTGTGAATCTGTAAAAAAAATTAAAAATAAAAGACTAAACAATTGGCTGAAATTAGTTAACCCTTTTTCCAACTCATGAAGCCTTGCACAGCAATGTAATCTCACCAGCGATGGCGGAAGCTGGAATGAATAGGTTAACAAGGAGCGTTTGCAGCTAAACCTGTAATTATCGGTGTTTTGTTAAGATGAAGGGCAGAAAGCCAGCTGTCTGATACACAGTGAGCGGCGGACCAGCTCTGCAACATGCATTGTGCAATGACTTCAACGGGAAGTAGGGAAAAACTGTTAATTTTTCTAAATACTGTGGTAGTGATCTCATACACTAATGAGTACCTAAACTTTGATAAACTACACCAGCCCTAAACAGCCACCTAACAGCCCTCTATGGTACAGTGTTTCCATCCTAAAACAGAAGGTAATTGCATCTCAGTTCTATTTATCTCCAAAATGCAAGACCATATTGCATCAACAATTAGAACCGTGCCAATTATTATTATTTACTGTATAGCACTGACATCTTCCACAGCACTTTGACAACTATGTAGTCACGTCACTTACTGTCCCTCAGACGGGCTCAAAACCTAATCCCTACCATAGTCGATTGTCCATTGTAGTCTAGGGCCAATTTAGGGGGAAGCCAATTAACTTATCTGTATGCCTTTGGGATGTGGGAGCAAACCCACTCAGACACAGGTAGAACATACAAGCTCTATGCAGATAGTGCCCTGGCTTGGATGAACCAGGAAAGCAAGCGCTGCAAGGTGAGAGTGCTACTACGGCAACACGCCACAACCCTTCCTTTTGTCTTATTCTTTATTTTTCAAGGAATGGTGTGGCAAAAAACTCAACTGTATGGTGACATACATTATTATTATTATGCAAGTTATTATATAGAATAACTTCAAGGTTTTTTTTTAGTTTACACCTGTTTAGTTTACATAAATTTCAAATAACAAGATCTGACAGACTGGCCGTTTTGTGGTAATTGGTGCAGCATATGTGCAGAGTGATAAGAGTTAGTAATGTATAGTACATCCAATCAATATGGCCTAATGTACTTTCATTCCATATGATGGAGGGTAAACAGAAATGTCTAGAATTGTTTGGGGGCTGTGGCAAGTCCCCTTGTCAATGTACAGATGAACAAGACAGGAGAAGAAGAATCCATTCATGGGTAATGGGTGTGGGAGGTGTGCAGAGGTGCCAACTTTAAAGCAGAGAAAGCTCAAAACTGAAGATGCTGAGAATTGGGTCCCATGCACGCTACATGCATTGCATTTTAACCCAACAAATTTATGAATGACTACAAAATGCCAATGTTACTGAATGTGCTCATTCACACTATGGGCTTGATTCACTAAACTGTGGTAACGATTAGTATAGCCGCGCTAGCGGTTTTGCATGCAATCGCGAATTTTTGCGCGCAAAAACGCTAGTGAGGCCATGCTATGAGTTAGCACGGTTTTGTGAATTGAGCCCTATGTGTACTATAAGGATAGGTTCCCATCTGCAGCTGGAACACGAACGGCCAGTAGGAGGGGACAGTGTAGTGTCCGCTCTGGTGGTCCGTTGTGGTCTGGCTGGAGCCCAGGGCAGATGTGTTTCAACCATAGGCTAACCATAAGAAAACACTGCATCAGGTCCATGCTTTGAATGGGCTCATAAATGAATGCAGATGTGTTACCATGGTGAGTGCACGAACAAGGTGGAGGTGAAAGGTTTCATGCACCTCATGAGATCTAGGGCTCATGGCATTGTGGGTGGCCTCAGGTGAGTCTTTTCCCAGGCTTTTTATCCAATTCGATCTGTATCCAAACGTGGATATGCTCATTGTATGTGTAGAATGCAGTTGGATCCACCACTAGTGTAGTGATCACTAGCGCAGTGTGTGGAGCTGCTTATTCCTCAAATAAAAAAACAGTTACAGATAAACCTACTTCTAAGAGAATCTTGAAGCTGGGACAGTCTGAATACACATGAAGATCAATTGACTGGCCCAATGCTAAACTGCATACAGTTTGAATTAAGTATGACTAAAAACTGAAATTACTAAAATCTCATTGACCATTTTTAAGCGCAACAGCTGGTAATGGCACCTATAATTGCTCATCTCCATGCATCACTTTAGCAGTTTCACTCGCAGCACGTTATCGAAAGGTTTAGAGCAACTGGGAGCTGCTGAGAGCTCCTGTGACCATTTCAGCACCATGGCCAGCAGCACTGGGCTAATGCAGAGGAATGGGATGGGGAGGGCTGAATGACACTAGCTGACATAGCTGGATGAATCCTGAGAAATGCTCTTGACTGAAATCCACGTTAGTCATCAAGATTTCACTTACTAATGTCAGCAGCCAGACAGTGGGCATTTAAAAACGCAAAAGTAGAAAAGTATGCCCAATAATAGAAGGCTTGGAAGCAGCTTATTGAGATTTGCTTTGGATTAAAACATTGTTTTACCTTTACTTACCCCTTGTATTTTCCTACAGGTGATTCTGAAAAAAGAAGTCAATATGGCTGCACTTTCTGTGTTGGGATGAAAGCGGGAGTGAGTTACTGTAAATCTAAGGATGCATTCACCCTATGGGCTTCATTCACAAAGCCGTGATAAATGCCATCACGGCCGTGATAAGCCTAGTGCACGGGTTAGCGTACGTACAGGTTTGCGCGCATAATAGTAAAGGTTTGCATGCATTAACGGGGAAAGTTAATGCGTGCAAACCTTTACTATTACGTGCGCAAACCTGTACACGCGCAAACTCACGCGCTAGACTTATCACGGCCGTGATAGCATTTATCTCGACTTTGTGAATCGAACCCTGTATCTGTTACATTGCAGAACAATTCTACGTGTGAACTCACTGCTCATAAAAACCTATGGGCCGGTTCACATCCCTGCTTTGTAACTGATCACAATATTCTAACTCTCTGGATGCAGGCACCGAATAAGTGTCTATAACACCACAGTGGCCATTGCAGACCACAGACATTACAATGCATGTGTTATGCAATGCAAAGAGTGTAAATCTACCCAATGGCCAGCAGAGCTGTAAAGTGACATCAGTCATCTGGATTCAGCATTATCAGCTGGGCAGGGGACACTAGGGCCTGGTTTAGCTGGGTGAATCCACATCTTCCTGGCAAACAATTATTTTGATTGATTTCCTGTTCAGAAGTTGAACAGATGGAGAATCTATATCAATATACATGTGTACAATGACCAATGACTTTTCTGTCCAATTTTTTGTGCAGAGTATCATGTTTACGATTAACGTTTATCAGCATGCCTGAACAGGGGTGTAACTACAAATCATAGGGCCCCAGCAAAACTTTGATAGGGACTCCCAATATTAACACCCTTCCTCTTGACTCTCGTAGCCTGGGTGGATCTTGCACAGGTCCTAAAACAAGTTTGAACATCATGATTTTCACATCCCTACTGAAAGTGTGTCCATATAAACACCTGATCTGAAGGATGGACCCCTTTATCAGATAGAGAGTGAAGTAGTGGTTCAGGGGCTGCTCTCCTGTACCTACTCCCTTGTGTCTGATCACTCAACAATGATCAATTATTCATTTATTGATTGTTTCCAAATTCAGTTCTAGTTTTTGGATAATCCAATGATTTGATGGGTTTAGAAGTGAACATTGGCTGAAGTGTATTAGGTCTCACAGTCACCACTAAGGATCATGGGAAAAGTAATCTTGTAGTCCAATTTGTAGTCAGTGTTATTGTTGCCAACTCATTCCTTTAAATACGGCCACATGAATTATACAGGCTTTCTGGTTAGTTTGAGGTGGTTTAGGCACTGATTATGTTGTCTAAGTAGCCCCTTTTTCGGAGACTGGAGTTCCCATTTAACTTCCCAGCCTCCGCCTTCTGACTAACATGTCATTTTTTAGAGAAGTGACACTATAAGAAAGCCCTTTACTTTAAGTTTAGCAGCATTCTTATAACAGAGGACAGGGCTCTGTTGAAGGAACTTTTTTTTTTTTTTGCACACAATTGAATCAGCCTACCTTTGATGCTCCGGCGCACAATATTTATTAAAATAGTCAATCACAGTGCCGGGAGAGCCAATTTTGCCATTTGCTGAGTGCTTCCACTTAACGCCCTGGCTTTTTACCTCATTTAGTATCATTCGTCTGACCTCCAAGTGCGGGGCGCGGGCGTTAAGTGATTCCACTTGTAACAAGGTACAGTTAATTTGGGAGTCACATGAGCATTGCCGATATGGTGGTTACCTGGCAACCAGAGTAGCCTGACAGCAACGACGGCTCATTGTTAAGCAAGCATGACCTGTGACAAGTCAGGCTGCTCGAGGCGGGGGCTGCCATCTTTGTTCCAGGCAGCATTGCCGGAGGCTGTTCCAGCTACAAAGTGTGCAATGAGGGGGGACATCTCTAGAGAGAAACATATTTAAGAAATACACCTCTGTGTGTTTTATAGGGAATCATTTACAAAGTTTAGTCTGACTTTCCTGTTTTGGGAGCAGAGTGCATTGCAGTGCAGACATATTGATTTTTTTAAGCAACCTCTGTGGGAAAATACATTGTAATGAGAAACACTACATCCCAGGCATCTCTTTACATTAAGGCAAACCTCGAGGCCGGAAACTAACTTTAGGTATGTTACTTACCTATGTAGAGGGAAGTAAATGTATTAATATGACAGAGCTCCTCTTCTAAATCCTTATGACCTGCAAGATTAAAAACAACTACACATAGTGCATTACTGCTGGATTTTTTCAAAATTTCATCAAACACCCCTAGTGCCGAGAAAAGTGCTTTCACTCGTGTCCCACTTCTAGTGCAGACTTCCACCAATTTCCTAAAAAATGCAGGCTCACCAGATGTATACCACCTCAAAGCCAGGTGGATCTAGCGCATGGATAAAGCCACAACGATCTGATGTATTCAAACTTCACCAGCTTTTAATACAGATTCCTCAATAGAAATATATAATACAAAACATAGAATAAAACCTTTTAAAATTCAAAAAAGCCCTGCGCTGAATGCGCACTCATGTCATCCACAGTAGTATTGAGCGTATCGGGCTCCCTGGCCCAGTGATGTACTCTCTTGTGCAGTCGTGGCGTCCAGTCTCCGCAATAGTGTATCCGTGTCTTTCTGTGAAGTTCCCGGGCGATGGAGTTCCCTGCTCCCTGTGACGTCAGTCGCTCCTGGCTCCGCCTTACGCGTTTCGTCCGTTTGGACTCATCAGATAAGTTGAATGGACGAAACACGTAAGGCGGAGCCAGGAGCGTCTGACGTCACAGGGAACTCCATCGCCCGCTAACTTCACAGAAAGACACGGATACACTATTGCGGAGACGGGACGCCACGACAGCATGAGAGAGTACATCACTGGGCCAGGGAGCCCGATACGCTCAAAGCTACTGTAGATGACGTGAGTGCGCATTCAGCGCAGGGCTTTTCTGAATTTTAAAAGGTTTTATTCTATGCTTTGTATCATATATTTCTATTGAGGAATCTGGATTAAAAGCTGGTGAAGTTTGAATACATCAGATCGTTGTGGCTTTATCCATGCGCTAGATCCACCTGGCTTTGAGGTGGTATACATCTGGTGAGCCTGCATTTTTTAGGGGATCGGTGGAAGTCTGCACTAGAAGTGGGACACAAGTGAAAGCACTTTTCTCGGCACTAGGGGTGTTTGATGAAATTTTGAAAAAATCCAGCAGTAATGCACTATGTGTAGTTGTTTTTAATCTTGTAGGTCATAAGGATTTAGAAGAGGAGCGCTGTCATATTAATACATTTATTTCTAGCAACTGTGGACTTTTGATAGAGTAGACTCTGATCTCATAAAGGTTGAAACATTGATTGCCGTGGGCGCAGTTTGCAT